>NW_012267238.1:9986259-10082153 GCF_000151885.1 Dipodomys ordii | reverse complement strand
GTTGTTATTAGAGTTCTTGATTTTTGCCATTCTAACTGGGATGAGGTGGTATCTCAATGTTGTTTTGATTTGCATTTCTTTTATGGCTAGGGAGATTGAGTATTTCTTCTTGTGTCTATTGGCCATCCTTCTTTCTTCTTCGGAGAAGTTTCTCTTTAAGATTTTAGCCCACTTATTTATTGGGCAGTTGTTTCTTTGAAGATTTGTTGTTGGGGGATTTAATTTTTTGAGTTCCAGGTATATTTTAGATATGAGACCCTTGTCCGTTGTTTGGCTAGTGAAGATCTTCTCCCAATCCGTAGACTTTCTATTGACCTTGCTAGCTATGTCCTTTTCCATGCAGAAGCTCTGCAACTTCATGCAATCCCATTTGTCCAACCTTTCTTTGATTTGTTGTGTTTCTGTTGCCCAGCATTTTCTATAGAGCACATTTGTTAGAGTAAAATTTGACAGATGAAAAAAAATTCATCAAGATAATTTAGTAATTTACCCTTGGCACAGGTGTAGTTAGTGTTGGCATCACAATGTCAACTCTAATATCTTTATTCTACATCATAATATAGTATGCATTCTGACATTATTCTGGAGCTTACCAAAGATGTTTATTAAAAATATCTAACTAAGTCGGGCTCTGATGACTCACACCCTTAATCCTAGCTACTCAGGAAGCTGATATCTCAGAATCATGAATCTGTGCCAAGCTGGGCAGGAAAGTCCATGAGACTCTTATCTCCAGTTATCCACCAGAAAACCGAAAGTGGCATTGTGGTTCCAAGTGTGAGTGCTAGCCTTGCACCAAAGAGCTCCGGAACAGCACTATCATTAGTCAAGTAGAGTTAGATAAACCTGTTTTCATACTAGCTCAACTTGTCATTTTACATGGTCTTTGACAGACATTGGAAATCTCTGCTTTTGTTTTCCCTACTATCCTTTTGAGAAGATTGAGGAATAAATCACATATTTGAAATAACCGGCAATCTGTTAGCATATAATAACCACTCCAGGAGCTGAGGGTTAGAACACAATATGAGCTCAGATGCAAAAACTTTGACTCATAAGTTGTTTTCATGTGCACATTTGACAGGAAAGACAAATGCTGTGCCTCATTACAATTCAGCATCCTCTCAAATATCTGTTTAATATTATGCAGCCCACTGGGGGGTCACCAGGATCTGATACTGAAACAATTGCAACTGGAGATTTCTACACCAGGTACAATTAACATATAATATTTGGAGAAACAAGACAGGTGCCAATAAATTCTTGTAAGAACTAAAACCTTAAATGATTCAACAGGATTTTTCATTAATTATTTTGATATATGGTCTTTGTAACCTAGGCCAGACTGGTACTTGAGATTCTCTTGAATCCTGGGATTACAGATATGTGCTACCATGTATAACACATTAATTTGTCTAAATTTTGGGGAGACACAGGCTAATGATTCAGACAACAGGAAATAAATTATGCAATGTCATTGAAAAGATGAAATGACCTTGGAGGATTCAGAGCTGTGATTGTCATAACTTACTTCACATTTTTTAATTCATTCACTGATACCTTGTTGCTTTGCACTGTGTAAATCGTCTGTCTGTCTGTCTGCCTGTCTGTCTGTCTGTATGTATGTATGTATATAGTATGTATGTATTTTGTTGGTTGTGCACTTGAACTCTGGGCCTGTGTGCTGTCCCCAGGATCCTTTGCTCAAAGGTAGCAGATAACATTTGAACTTCCACTTCCAACTTTTTCTGTGAATAATTGGAGATACATCTTATAGACTTTGCTGCCTTGGTTGGCTCTGAACTGTGATCCTCAGATTTCAGCCTCCTAAGTAGCTAGGATTATAGGCATGAGGTACTGGTGCCAAGCTTCTGATTTCAGAATTTGGGGCAAGCACATTTGCTGTCATAATCAAGTAACATATTCAGGTAAACCTTACCTTCAACTCTATCATAACTATTTGTAAAATTGATTAAGACCCTCAATAATTTGCACAAATCCCTTTGCCAGGAAAACTAACTATAGTAGGATCTTCCCTTTAGATGGAGAAACTGACAGCATAATTAATTTATATAGCTCTGAAATTTCCTGAAAAAAAGCAAACAAACATTAATCTTATTGTTTTAAAAATGTATCTAAACTGGAAAGCATAAATTCTGCCTTATTGGTGTAAGACCAGTACATACTATCTTCCACTTCTTGAACTACTGAAATGAGACATTTTAAGCATTAGACACAGGCTTGAAGGAGTGAAAAATCTGGATATGTTCCTATTCTAGGATTCTTCAGATGGATGATTTAGTGCCTGCATTTTTACTATTGCATTGAATAAATGTGATCTTACTGTGATAAAGGTTTTCCAGATTTCCTTTACATGGCTGGGCACACTGTGCCATTTTAGAAGTGTCTTTTCATTGTGGTAAATTGGCTCTAGGGTATAGCTAAGAGAGTTCTGAGTTTAGATAGAGAGCTCCCTGATACCAAAGATCTCAGCAGCTTAATTTTCCATTCAGTACCAAACTCAAACTCCACTGAATTTAGATTTTTTGCCTTTGGGTCATCACTTGTGCCAACAAAAGCCTAATTAGAATATTTTGTCCAGTGTATCATCAAGCAATCTGAAGAAAATAACCAGTTAAACTCAACAGTATGTAAACATCTATCATTTTAAGCTTTATACTCTCACCTACTTAGTTCTCTCACATTTTATATGCAAGATTAGGGCTCCTTTTTTAATCTAGCAAAAAATTCGGACAGTTATTCCCTTCTTTTTATGGAACTAGATTCAAATTCAGGCTTTGTGCTTGCTAAGCAGGTTCTGCTTTAGTTGGTTCATGCACACAGTCCTTTTCCCTTTCATTGTTTTTAATGTGTCTTGAGCTTTTTCCTACATAGATCTCAAACCACAGTTCTCTTACCTATGCTTCCTATAGCTGGTATTACAGATATATTTCACCAGGTATAACTGGTCAATTGAGATTGAGACCTAGGTTACTTCTCAGGCTGGCTTCAAACTTGAGACATCCCAATCTCTACTTCTTGAGCAGCTGGAAATACAGCCTGAGAGACTGTATCTGGCCCCTGAAAATTATTCCAGTTCTTTCCCCTCCACACAGTATTTGTAAGTTGTTGAGTAATGTCAATCTGACTTAATAACAATGACACTCAAATCCAAGGAGCAGTAGGGTTTGTAAATGCTTTAGGATGGAAGAACCCCTAGAGCTATGAATAACAAATAGTAAGTTCTCAGTAAGTATCTATGGGAATAAATAAATCAGTGAGTCAATGTATGAATAATTTAATCAGATACCAAATGAAAAATAGTTTCCTTACTGCTGTTTCCAAGGGACTGTAAAGATTATATGAAACATTTGGCAACATGTATTCTAAATTGGAAAGTGTTGGAACCATTTGAAACAATTCAAAACTTGAATAGCTCTAAAGTCTCAGAAAAGGATATATGTGAACAGTGTAGGGGGAGGAGACTTAATATTAACTCTGCCATATGGATTCAATATGACTCCCCTTTCTTTTTTTAAATTTTTTTTGTGGGCGGGGGAGTCCAGTCGTGGGCCTGAACTCTAGGCCTGGGCACTGTCCTTCAGCTCTTCACCTCAAGGTTAGTGCTTTACCACTTGTGCCACAGTGCCACTTCCGGCTTTTTTTTTTTCCTGCTTATGTGGTACTGAGGAATCAAACCCAGGGCCTCATGTATGCAAGGCAAGCACTCTACCACTGAGCTACCTTCCCAACCCTCTTTTTTGAAATTTCTTTAAGAGGGTTTTTTGAAATTTTTTTATTGTCAAGGTAATATACGGAGGAGTTAAAGTTACATAAGAGTCTCATGGACTTTCCTACCCAGGATTGTTTTGAACCGTGATTCTCAGATCTCAGCCTCCTGAGTAGCTAGGCTTACAGGCATGAGCCACTGGTGCCCAGCACTTTGTCTTTTTTTTTAAAGCTTCTACTGTATTGTTTTGTTTTCTACTGTATTGTTTAGTTTTTCTTTTCTTTCCTAACTACTATTTTTCCTTGAAAAACCATCTGAATGGATGTTAAATCATTTCTAATAATATCTCAGGGTACATTTTTACATGACTTAACTAATACATTTTGAAATATCTATGATTGCTTTGTTGTAATAAAGTATGGAAAGATTGAGTATAAAGAGTTGGTGAGACTAGGTGTAGTGGCTCACAGCTCGAAATATAGCTACTTTGGAAGGCTAATATTGGGAATATACTAATTCCAAGGCAGACCAGGCAAAATGTTGGCAAGACCACAAATCATTAGGTATAGGCATAGGGTTGGGCTATGCCCATCATCCTATTTATGCAAAAATTTGAGAAGAGAGAAATGCAATTCTAGATCAGCAGAAAAAAATATCATAAGATCCCATCTCATTACAAAAAGCTAAGAGTGAATTGCATGCCTGTCATCGCTTTGAAAAGAGGAGGATCATGGCTTGGGCTAGCTCAGGGTAAAAAGAATGACCCTGTTTCAAAGATGACAAGAACAAAGGGCTGGGGGCATGGCTCAAATAGTATAGCACTTCCCTCCCACATGTGAAGCCCTCAGTTCAAAAAGCATTAAAACTAAAAAAAAGAAAAAAAAGAAAGTACAAAATAAGAAAAGAGAAAAGAAAAAGAAATAGGGAGATATACAAAATAAGAAAACATGTCTTAAACATAAAATTAGATTAAATCTTGATTTAACCACTTCCTACCCATGTGACCTTACACAAAGGATGACTTCCTCTCAATTCCATTTTCAATCTGAACTATTAAAGAAAAAATACTTAGTCATGTATTTCTAAATATTAATGAAAACTGTAGTAAATACCAGACATTTGAAATATTTTCTTTCTCACTCCTTATACACTTATTTGATTCCTTAAATTTCTAGCAGTCTCAATTATTTGGGCAAGGTAAGAACAATTGTTAAGAGCATATTATGCACACAGGACGTTACTCTTTTTATTTGTGAAAATACTGTACAGAGGGGTTACAATTACATGGGCAAGATAATGAGTACATTTCTTATCAAGCATTGTTGCCTCCTCCTTTGTTTCCCCTTCTCATCCTCCCCCTCCCCCTAGTCCCCCCAAAACCTCTCCACTCCCCCTCCCCCACCACCAAAGTTGTAAAGTTCCTTTTCAACATAAAGACTTGTACATTTCATTGTTGCAATGGGTCCACCTTTATCCCTATTTAAATGATTTGTTTTTCCCCTTCCCCTCCACAAATTATACCGACATGAAATACAGTGAAAGCAGGGGTTATACTGTGAGGTAGGGACATACAAAGCAACAAAGAAATAATCTTATAAATGTGTTAGAAACAATCACATGAAAGAAAAAAACCATTTGAATACATATCTTAGGTTTCATTTCCCTAACATCACCTTATCTGACCGTTTCTGCTTGACTCAGACATACACTGGTTATTGCAAGTAAGGGAAACCATGGGACCTATGTTTTTTTGTGCCTGGCTTACTTCACTTAATATAATTTTTTCCAAGCCTTTCCATTTCCTAACAAATGGGGCAATATCATTCTTTTTGATGGAGGCATAGAATTCCATTGTGTATATATACCACATTTCCTTGATCCATTCATCTACTGAGGGGCATCTGGGTTGGTTCCATATCTTAGCTATAGTAAATAATGCTGCAATAAACATAGTCGTGCTGCTAGCTTTAGTGTGGTCTTGTTTGTAATCATTTGGGTAAATGCCCTAAAGTGGGATTGCTGGGTCATAGGGGAGCTCTATGTGGAGTCTTTTTTTTTTTATTTTATTTGTGAACATACTGTACAGAGGGGTTACAATTACATGGGCAGGATAATGCGTACATTTCTTACCAAGCATTGCAGCCTCCTCCTTTTGTTTACCCTTCACATCCCTTCCCAGCCTCCCCCCTCCCCCTCCCCCCCAATCCCAATCCTTCTCCTTCCCCCCCTTCCCCCCCCTTCGCCCCCCCACCGACATTGTAAAGCTCGTTTTGGACATGATATGTGGAGTCTTTTGAGGAACCTCCATACTGCTTTCCAAAGTGGTTGAACAAGTTTACACTACCACCAACAATGAAGTAAGGTTCCCTTCTGTCCACATCCCCTCCAGCATCTCTTGTTTTATTAGAGTTCTTGATTTTAGCCATTCTAAACGGGGTGAAGTGGTGTCTCAATGTTGTTTTGATTTGCATTTCTTTTATGGCTAGGGAGGTTGAGCATTTCTTCATGTGTCTATTGGCCATCCTTCTTTCCTCTTCAGAGAAGTTTCTCTTTAAGTCTTTAGCTCCCTTGCTTATTGGGCAGTTGTTTCTTTGAAGATTTGTTGTTGGGAGATTTAATTTTTTGAGTTCCAGGTATATTTTAGATATGAGACCCTTGTCCGTTGTACAGCTAGTGAAGATCTTCTCCCAAACCATGGGCTTTCTATTGATCTTGCTAGCTATGTCCTTTGCCATGCAGAAGCTCTGCAATTTCATGCAATCCCATTTGTCCAACCTTTCTTTGATTTGTTGTGTTTTCACGTCTCTATTAAGAAAATTTCGGCCTGTGCCAAGGAGACCTAGGGTTTCTCCTATTCCATCCTGTATTGTTTTTGTCTGCTTTGACTCTGAGGTCTTTGATCCATTTGGAGTTGATTCTGGTTGGACACAGGATGTTACTCTTAGGAAATGAACAGGAACGTACAATGCCTATGTGCATTTGATCATACCAAATGGTATTTATTAAAATGAACTCAATGAAATGAAATGAAAACAAGAGGTTTTTCTTTTTTGATCTTTTGGTTTTTATTCCTTTTTATTCCATTTGGCCGTGAAAGGGAAGCCACAGAAATGGAGGGACAACAAGTGAACAAATGCATTACCTATACTCACTGGACACTATGTTGAAAATGAACTATACAACTTATGGGTAGTAATATGAGGGGAAAACTGTGAGAGAGAGAGAGGGAAGGGATAACATTGTCCAAAAGAAAATGCATTCTTTACCTGACTTGTTGAAGTGTAATCCCTCTGTACATCACTTTGTGATAATAAACATGTAAATATATATGTATATATATGAGCATTTATGAAGTTGTCAGTGTTCTTGATCATGTTTATGACTCTGTGATGAATCTGAAGTGTCCCAATGGACCTTAGAGTTAAATGAGAAGTGATAAACATCTAAGTAGCAATCAATAAACTAAGACTTAAAACCCAAACAATAAGCAGAAGTCCAATCCAAATGTAGGGAGAGTGCCATTAATTCTGTTTAGGGGAATTAGAGAAATTTTGTGGAAGAGATCACATTTAAATTTTACTCTAGATAGGTTAACAATAGTTTTGTCAGGATGAGTCAGTAGAAATATTTTAGACAGAAAGAATGCCAAGGAAAAATCTGTAAAAATTGCAAGTATTTTTATAGAATGTTGAGGGGCTTAGTTGGAATATTGAATACCA
This sequence comes from Dipodomys ordii, assembly GCF_000151885.1. Lineage (NCBI taxonomy): Eukaryota > Metazoa > Chordata > Mammalia > Rodentia > Heteromyidae > Dipodomys > Dipodomys ordii. The sequence continues at coordinate 10,074,704 of NW_012267238.1, read as the reverse complement.
ACAATATGGTAGATTCTGAGGACAAGCTTCATATGGGAAAGCAACCAAAATATTTTTTTCATACCTTTATAGTTTCTAATTAAGTCTTTGATATCCTCCCATGGATTTTTAGAACTTTAAGATCCTATTAGGATCACACATTATTTTGGCAAATATATTTCTGTCCTACAGAATACACCAGAATATATGAATCTAGTGAAATGGCTAAAAGGAAGTGATGATTGATTGAAGGGTTCTTAACTCTCAATGTAATAACAAAAAAAAAAAGTCACCCACTACGTTAGAAGGAAAATAAGTTAAATTCCAGGAAGCTTGTAAAGAGGGTGAACCTTGATTCTATTAAATTTTCTTTATAATCAATAGAAGAAAATAGTTACCCAAACGAAAAACTTGAATTGTCCCATCAAAGAGAAACAATTTTTAAGTGATATTCTCCAATGATACTTGTGACTGAAATAATAGGAGCCCTCCTTTAGGACAAATAGGTATTTAAATTATTTAATAACATAGAAAAATATTGTCTATATCCAAGCCTTTGTCCTATAGTATACTTTTGCTTTGTTTTAAATTGATATATGATACATACCCATTTACATGAAGTAAGGTGTGATGTTTCAGTGAAGGTATAATCAAATCAGAGCATCTAGAACATTCTTTACATTGTCCAATTATATTTTGTTTTTGGTGAGAAGATTAAGTCTTTCTCTTAGCTATTTTGACATCTTGTTAGCTGTAATACTCTACTACGAACTGTACCTATGTGCTTATTGACTTATCTCTCCTCTTTAAATTTTTTTTGTCTGTTTTGGGGCTTGAACTCAGGGACTGGGCAGTGTTCCTCAGCCCCTCTGTGCTCAAGGCTAGTGTTTTACCACTTGAGCCACACTGCCACTTCTAGTTTTTGAGTGGTTAATTGGAAAAAGTTCTCACCAAGACTTCTCTGCCTTGGCTGGCTTTGAACTGCAACCCTCAGCTCTCAGCTTTCTGAGTAGGTAGGACTACAGGCATGAGCCACTGGCACCCAGCTTTCTTTTTACTTTTTAAGTTCACGTTTCTCACCTAAAGAAATAATTTATAATGTACATAAAAAGTAGTTCTCAACTTCCAGAAAATAAGGAGTAGATAAAATGTGATAAAACTCTAATGTGTACACATTAAATCTTAAAAAACACTCATGTTAGAAGTAAATAATGTCATGTGGATCTTTATATATTACAGAGTAATATACCAAATACCCAAAGTGTTTAATAATAATAATATAATTATTACATGAAAGACATAAATATGCATTTGCTTGTATATATGCAAACACACTAAAACATATATACACACTTACACACACATTCCCATAAACACCAGATTAAAACAGAGTAGATACAATAAAAATATCACTATATTAATAATATATTTTGTGTGATGTTTATTTATCCATATTTTAACATTTTAATAAGTCCAATTTATATAACAATAAAAACAAAGTATACTATTTGAACTGAAAGTCATATCCCAACTTCTGGAACACAACTAGTAGTTTTAGTAAACATGTGTATTCATGGATCAATATGGAAACTTCTCTAATATTTTGGTTCCTTAGAGCCAGACAAGAGCCTCAGTGGATTGATAGGACTGACCGTACTTCAGAAATCATGTACATCAAATCTACATTTTATTTTTATTTACTCATAGATTTTATATTTTATTTAGGTATATATTATGGGGAAAATGCTAGACCACTTACTGAGATATTTTCAATACACTGGCAACCTGTGTTTGTATTAAAAGCCCAGTTGCTTATTTCCCAATACTTGGGACTATTGTTTAGGGAAATTAGGATGTTATTGTTGTGGAAGAGATCACATTTAATTTTAATGCTAGATAGGTTGATCATGATTTTAACAGAATTTGCACAGCTGCAAATGCTGAACTTCTGAGTCAAGGTAAGCTTTTATTTTGAGTTCTCGAAATGAGATAGAATATCTTATAAACTCTGGGGTTTGTTTTGTTTTCTTATAAACTCTCAGTCATATAGTCCAAGTCTCAAGTTAGCTGGGATTATTTTATATTGGTTAAATACAATCCTATGAAAGAATGTCTTGAGGCTATTTTTTAGAATATAGAGCCAATCCATTCCTAATTTTATAAGCAGGCATCCTTTCATAAACCTCTGCCTTTGATCAGATATACTCATGGAGGTGCCTCGTTTCACATCACTAGTAGTGAGAGTAGCTGTTATGAATGACCCGACACAAGGCGTGAAAAGGTATTGCTTTGAAAGTGTAATGAAATAAAAATTAATTTATTTCACAATGATAACTTGTCTCCTAGCGAAAAGCCATTTCACGCTCAGTTTTTAACCCTCACTATATAATGTCTGGCTCCCACAAGGATAATTTATATTTGCATCAAATAAGGTCTCACCAACTTTAGCCCACCCCTTCCCTGACAGAGAGTGTCTGCCAGTCTAAGTTGAACTCAGTCACCATGGGGTGTGAACACTCACTTGTGAAGTAGTGGAGAAAGAAGAAGACAAGACAAGTTTTAGTAGAAAAGAATAAGAAAGAGAATTGCACTCCTGAGATAAAAAGATACCCCTGAACCTCACATGAAAGCAAGAGGATCAGAGTAAGGCAAACAGCCTTGAGCACAGGAGTGACCGAGTATACTTCATGTGAGTGTGAGACTTGTTCTACTCTCGCTAAGACATAAAGAGGCCACACTCTCTATTAGTATTTTAGTTATCCTCTTGGGTTACTTCATTTAGCAATTTTAATGTAAACAGTAAACATTTATTTGGAATCTACTTTTCTAGAGGTAATGAGCTAGGGAAAATTGGAATAAATACCTTGGCTGTGACAACTATCATTGACAGAGTGAAAGACGGAATTAGAATGCACTGAAAATTTTAAATTGTTCTGAACTCTCGCTGAATTTTTTGGCATTATTTCCAGTCTCCGAATTCCTGGCCATTTGTGGGAAAATGGAGTCAAATAGGAGTAGATCTGATGGAGATGAGCCAGAAGTGGTAGAGAAGCTGATATTATTACAGGAAAATATATGATAAATTGTGTGTATAGTACACAGGTAGCTATACTAAGTCACATCCCAGCAGTGTGTAACTTTGAGTCATTGTCAGTTATGGTAGCATCATAGAAGAATACACAGGATGATAGAGATGTTTGTTTGTTTGTTTATTTTTCTAGAACTTGAGTATGAATTAAGGGCATTGCACATGCTAGTAAAATGTTTTACCACCGGAATCACACCCCTGGCTCTTTTTTACGTTGCCTGTTTTTCAGATAGGTCTTGCACTTTTCTGAGTCTGGCAACAGATGGCAATTCTCCTACTTAGACTTCTTGCCTAGTTATCATTGTAGATAGATAAGTAAATAGAGAGCAAGATTGTATAATATAGTGTAATATATAGATATAGATAGCAGTATAATATATATAGATAGATAGATGTAGATAGTATAACACCCACTAAAACTGTTTAAAAAGGAGGAAGAAAGAGTACACTTAAGAATATTAATGGATGGTTCCATATCTTAGCTATGATGCCCTTCAGTAGATAAATGGATAAAGAAAATGTGATATAAATACACACACACACAATGGAATTCTATGCCTCCATCAGAAAGAATGATATTGCCCTATTTGTTAGGAACTGGAAAGACAGAAAAAATTATGTTAATTGAAGTAACCCAGGCCCAAATTAACATAGGTCCCATGGTTTCCCTTATTTACAGTAACTAGTACATGTCTGGGACAAGCAGAAAAGGTAAAAAGCTATGTACATAGGACCATATAAGAAGATGTTAAGCTAAATGAACCCCAAGATAGGAACACAAATGTTTTTTTCTTGCTTGCTATTTTTTCTAACATATTTATAAGATATTTCTTTGTTGCTTTGTATGTCCCTCCCCCACGGTATAATTCCTGTTTTCACTGTATTTGATGTTGGTATAATTTGTGGAGGGGAAGGGAAAAAGCAAATTGTTTAAATAAGGATACAGGTGGACCCATTGCAAGAATGAGATGTACAAGTCGTTATGTTGAAAAACGAACTTTACAATTTTGGCACAGGGTGGGGAGGGAGGATGGCTGGGGGAGGGGAGATGGGAAGGGATGGGAAGGGGAAACAAAGGATGCTTGATAACAAATGCACTCATTACCTTGCTCATGTAATTGTAACCCCTCTGTACGGTATTTTCACAATTTAAAAAAAAAAAGAAAACGAACTTTACAACTTCAGGCGTGGGGTGGATGGGAGGGAGGAGTTGGGGAGATGGCTAGGGAAGGATGGTAGCAGAAAAACAAAGGAGGGGATAACCATGCTCCATAGGAAATGTACTTATTACCTTACTCATGCAACTCTAACCCCTCTGTACAGTATCTTTACAATAAAGATATATATTAAAAAAGAATATTAATGGCTGAATTTGATCAAAGTACATAAATTCATGTGTAAAAATATCACAATAGAAGTTATTTATGCCAATAAAAAGAATTAAAATATTCAGGTTCTGAACAAATGACTTACTTGTACGAAGGGATAAAATCATCATCTACCTTTATGATGTATCTATACAGATGCATTCATTCATTAATATATAGATTCACTGCTCTATAATCAAGTGTTTATTAAGGAACTGCTATGTGCTGAGGAAATATCAGAATAGCAACACAAAATTCAAAATAAAACTCCATCATCATGTTTCTGTTTTTGTTTTAGGAAAAAAAAATCTATTTGTAGTATGCAGCCAGCCAAGTGATGGGCGGGGAGTTGAAGTAAATCTTTTGTTCCCAGAAATTTTAGCTAGAACAACCCTCACTCATGCTGAATGAATAGACTTCAGTTAAAGATCGGAGGGAATTAAAGAAACCACAAAGCCATGGGGTAACCACAATACACACAGAGTAAATAAATGCAATCCAGAGAAGCCCTGGGGCATGCTAGGGCATGCCAGCAACAGCAAGGAGGATGTAGGGAAGAAGGTTTGAGGGCTGAAAAAATGAAGCAGGTGGTCTAAGCAGCTTTGAGGATTTGGGAGAAGGCTGGAATTAGCGAGGAAATGACAGGAAATTCCAGGAAGAGGGAGTGTAGGAAGCCAAGGAACTGGAGCGACTGCTTTCAGCAGAATGTTAACACACAGATAGGAACGAGTGTTACACTTTATGTTCTTCTTAGACCTAACCAGCGAGTGAGATTTTAACAGATTTGAATGTAGAATAGAGCAGATACTGAGGAATTGAAGCTGATTCCATGCCTAGGTGAAATCCTAGAATAGCTCTTTTAAAATACGTTTTATTACCTTTCAGTAGCAGTACAAAGTAGTTGCCATTTAGCGAAGCAGTTTATAAATAGGATGCATCTTGGTCTAGGTCACCCTTCAACATTCTCACACCTCTCCAGTACCCATTCCTTCCCTCAGTCTTTAAAACAAACAAAACAAAAACAAGTCAAATGTGGAAGAAAATAAGAAGGCAGAAAGAATTTTGTTTAAAATCTATATAAAGAAAACATTGCTTTCTAGCTACCTAAGCATAGATGATGTGAAGCTAACTGTCTTTATTGGGAAAGTTGTATTTAAGGCCAAACAAGTTTAAGGATTTCTGAAAAATGGCTAATTTATCCTAGGCTGTGTTTGTTTATGTGTGTGAGAATCATAGAATTTAGAGGTGAAATTCATATAACATGAAAATTAACTGTATAAAAGTTTTCCATTTGATTGAATTTAATATATTTGAGCAATAGTCTACTATTTCCTAGTACATCACCTCCCAAAGAGAGTTGTAAACATTGAATCTCTGCTTACCTTTCTCCACTTCCAGAGTCCCAGTCAACCATGAATCTGATTTCTCTTGTCAGCATTTACTCATTTTAGACATTCCACATGAATAGAATCATAAAATAAGTGGCTATATATCTTCTTGCCCTGTGCATGATTTTTTTGAATTTCGTCCATATTGTGGCCCTGTGGTACTTCATTTTAAGCCTGAGTTGCATTTCCTTGTGAGAAGGTATCACCTTTTTCCAAGCATCCATTGACAGACATTTGATTATGAAGAGGGAAGATAAAGACTGCAACCGAGGTGTGATCAAAATATGTTGCATTAGTACAGGTGTATGTCCCCATGTGTAGCTCTTAGAAAGCTTCTTTAAAGTAAAAGAAAAGTGTGATGGGCCCCTATGGCTCACACCCAAAACCCTAGCTACTTGAGAGGCTGAGATATGAGGGTTAATGTTTGAAATCAGTGCAGGAAGGAAAGCTTGTGAGATTCTTTTTAGTTTTTAATAGAAAAAAAATCACAAACAATAGCCTCTTGTTTCCACTTCCTGGAGTTCTTTTGGGTAAATATTATTTTATATTGCCCCTTTTGTTCCTTCCTGAGAGTATCCTCCTTTGGTCTCACAAATGTGTGAATGCCTAGAATACTGAGTAATTTGCCATGTCCTGGTATCTTTTAGATGTAATTTTCACATGTGAGAGAAAACATATACATTTGTATCTTTCAGTTATTTGTGACATTTGTTATAGGTCCAACCATTTATCTGTGAAACTCTTATCTCCATTGAGCCAGCAAAAAGTCAGAAGTAAAGCTCTGGTTCAAATGTAAAGTGCAAGCATTAGTAGAAAAGCTCAGAGTGAGATCCCAGACACTTATCAAAGGCACAGTATTTGCTCACACACACAAATATATGGATATGTTAAATTCATATCCATATTCCATAAATATGAAATCTGATCATATAAGACTGACAACAATGAAAGCAGCGGGAAAAGAGAGCTTAATTGTTGAGATGAAGCTTTGAGTAAGCTATTAGGTTAACTGATGCTGCAAAAGAAGACAGTGACATTCTGTGTTATGATGTAACATTCAATTAAGAAAGATGCAATTAGTGATTGCTATGAGTAGGAAAATATTACAAACAGAAGAGTAGTGTGAATCTCTGTGGCCTCTTGATTGCACCACAAATCATACTCTAATTGTTTTAATTGACAAGCCTCATAGAACATAGAAAGATTAATTTGGAAATAATTATTGTTAGATCATATACTTGAACACAATTATGTTTCTTCAAATATAAGAAATAAATTGCTAAATACAAGAAGTAAATAGTTTCTGTAATACATAATTAACTTAGGCAGATTACTTCTTAGTTTTGTTATAATTTCTTTATTCTAAATTGGTAAATAAAATGTTTCACAAATTTTTAGTTAATGAAAATTAGAGAGTGCCCAGCAAATTTTTTATTGCTGTCATGTGTGCCATGAGGTAAAAAGAATTTGTGTTAATGAAGATAACATTTTAGACATTCTGAAATTAGGGCTCGAAGCAAAAATTTGTCATAGGAGACAAGATATGAAGATGTTACAATATAATTTTAAAAAATATACCAGCATTGAGAAACAATGATTATCAGAACTTTTAACTTTAAAGATTTTGCCATTAGTGTTATAAAGATTAATGATTATAGTGAAGTATGGGAATATAACAAAATGGTGCTATTTTCCTTTTTCATCACAGAATACTTCCTTCATTAGGTAGAAAAATATAATTTATTCCATTCAAATGACATTGACATAATCATATATAAGAAAATTCATCCATGTATTTAGATTTATATATTCTGATTGTTGAGCAATTAAAAATATCTATTGAAACCTTAACATTCAATGGGCCCATATCTGTATTAAGTAATTATGTGTAAATAAAATCATAAATGTAAGACTAAACACTCTTTTTCCCCGAGTTTCCCTTCCCCTCTCTTCTTCTTTTTCTCTACTGATTTTCTCCTCCCTTCTTCTTCCCCCTCTCTCCCTCTTTTATTCTCCTCAATTTCCCATTCTGATATATGAGTACATAATGGAAAGGTTGTTGCCATAGCAAGCCAAGGAGAGTCTCTCAAGAAATCAAAGCCTGTTGGAACATTGTTCTTGAAATATTCACTCTCCATCATAGGCAAACAAATGACTGTTGCTTACGCCAAGTTGGCATTTTGTAATGGCAATCTCAGCTCCTAATATGTGGTTATATATCCATATATATATATATATATATACACACACATGTACATACATGCATATAAAAATGTGTGACATATTTAAATATTTATGTTTTGCAATTTAATCATTAACTGACAGTTACTCTGGCTATTCTGTAGAGTTTAACTATATCATTTACCACTTTAAGTCACAAAAATGAACTCCAATGATGTACTTAAACTAAACTTAAGCTCAATATTATATGTGTTTTCTACCCTTAATGATTGTATTCAGTTAACAGATGGAATTATCATCAGAAAATTCACATCAACTTTTTTGTTGTTGTTATGCCAGTCCTGAGCTTGAACTCTGAGCCTAGATGGTGTCCCTGAGCCTCTTTTGCTCAAGGTGAGTGCTCTACTTACTTGAGCCACAGCTCTACTTCTGACTTTTTTGGTGATTAATTGAAGATAAGAGTCTCAGAGATTTTCTGTGTCTTCAGAGCTCAGACTCATGAGTAACCAGGATTACCGGCATAAGGAACTGTAATCTCAGATAATTGGGAAATAAAAGAGGAGGACTTGAAGTGCCAGAATAGCAAAGGCAAAAACCCTGTTTCAAAATTTGTGGGAAGATCGCTTAAGTGATAGAGCCCTTGTCTAGCATGCTCTAGTTCAATTTCTAGTATTCAAAAAGAGTTTAACAATAAGATATGAGTCTTAAACCTATTTTCATTAGCTTTCTTATCTATAGAAATCTACCTTTAAATTTCATAATGTCGATCTTGAAGTCATTCAAAACAATGTAACTAAATGGCATAAACCATTTTTAACAACAAAGCTGAATCATTCACATTTGTGGAGATGTAATGGATATTTGATAACCATAAGTTACAATAATATAACTTAATAGTTGAAGCCCAACAACAGCAAACTATTCCAAATTTTATTGCTAGACTTTCTGTATTTCTTGACCTCTGCTTGAAAATCATCCAAACATTTTTTATTGTCCTATTACCTATGTTCACAACAGCCAAAGCTAACACTCTGCCTTAGTTGAACCATTTTCCCTACAAGTATAGAGATTGAGCAGACCTATTTTTGTTTCAGTTATTATGGTAGGTTGAAACAGATAGCTAAAAGGTTTCTGAATTACTCTGCTTCCTTGATGCTAACAGCCTAGCCTAAGCCAGAATCTTTTTTTTTAATTATTATTATTTTTATTGTGAAAATACCGTACAGAGGGATTACAATTACATGGGCAAGATAATGAGTACATTTCTGACCAAGCATTGTTGCCTCCTCCTTTGTTTCCCCTTCCCATCCCTTCTCATACCTGCCCCCCCAACCCACCCCCACCTCGCCAAAGTTGTAAAGTTCGTTTTTCGACATAACGACTTGTACATCTCATTGTTGCAATGGGTCCACCTGTAATTTAAACAATTTGTTTTTTTTTTCCCTTGCCCTCCACAAATTATACCAAAATCAAATACAGTGAAAGCAGGGGTTATACCGTGGGGAGGGACATACGAAGAAACAAAGAAATCATCTTATAAATATGATAGAAACTTGCATAAAACATTTGAATACTTTTCTTGGGGTTCATTTCACCTAACATCAACTTATCTGACCTTTTCTGCTTGACTGAGACATATACTAGTTTTTGCAAATAAGGGAAACCATGAGACCTATGTTTCTTTGGGCCTGGCTTACTTCACTTAATATAATTTTTTTTCCAGGTCTTTCCATTTCCTAACAAATGGGACAATGCCATTCTTTCTGATGGAGGCATAGAATTCTATTATGCATATACATCAGATTTTCTTGATCCATTCATCTACTGAGGGGCATCTGGGTTGGTTCCATATCTTAGCTGTGTTAAATAGTGCTGCAATAAACCTAGTTGTGCTGATAGCAAAGCCAGAATCTTAAGCTTAGGCCCAAATTATAGTTAGACTAGCAGAAGTAATAAAAACTAATATAATGATATCTCTACATTTCTCAGGATTAATATAATAAAATGTTTTCTTTCTTACCTCTCTGGCACTGCTCTAGGGCTCCATTCCATGATATCACTTAGAATCCCAGGATAACAACAGCTTTGCTGTCTTCCTTTGAAGATTAAAACTTTGGAGGATAGCAATCAGTGAGACAGTGAGACAGAGGCATGAGATGGAGAGGAAATCAGATCAGTGTTTTCCACACTTAACCCTGTAAGCAACACTCATCATGTCCATTTGTATTCTAGCAAGAACACATAATTCTCCTTCCGTTCAAAGTTGACATAAAGGGACTGGGTCTTGAATCTATTGTTTGGACAATTAAATACCAGAACATATCTATAACTTCAAAAAAAAAAGAGCATGAACCTTTGGTCTTAGTTTCCTATCTCTGGTTGGATTGTAAATTTTACAGTTAGGTTTAATGCTAGTCTGAGGGGTTAATTTCTCTCACTTTATTCTTACAGTAAACAATATGAATAATAAATTTTACTTTAATCAAATGAAGAGTCCGAAATATTAAATTCTTTATTTTCTTTATTTTATTTTCTTTAAGCAGTTGTACAAAGACGTTGCCATTTAACAAAGAAGCTTAAGAGTAGAATGCATCTTGATCAATGTCACCTCTTTCAACATTCTCATCTATTCCTTCTTCCCTCTCTTTTCCTCACCTTCCATTTCTTCCCTCACTTTTCCTAATTTGGTAGGATATAACTGTGGTAGCATGGAACAATCTGGGGTTGTTGCTTTTATCGGTGGTTTCCAAATTTGCATTTTTATTGTGCCATTCCTAGTATTCTGTAGAGTGTTTCAGTTTCAATTATTTAAAGTAGTGTATTGATTGTACAAGGGAGTTTTATAGATCTGTATATTTTGTATCTTGTTGACTTCACTGTACTAGTCACTTTTTCACCAAGACCACTGAAGATACTGATAAATAAACACAAACTCTGTTAAAAAATCAAATGCTAATATAGGACGGTGAAAGAAAACAATTTCAGAATACAAGAATATAAGAGCCCTAGAATAACCTTGCTGTTGTGGTCTTTTCCCCAAGTCCTCCACAATAAAATAATAAAATTAAATAAAACACAGGAAAGTAAAACAGGATTTTTGGGGAAGTAAGTTTCAGTGGAATGTGGGTGAATGAGGATGATGGTGGTAAGGAAACTTTATTTACATGTAGTAAAATAGAACAATTACGTCCATTGAAAGTGTTTTGGAAGACAGAAGGGGTGTGGAAAAGAGCAATGAGGGGATATATTGTATGTCTATATGGAAATGTCACAATGAAATCCACATTTTGTACAACTAATATAGAATTAAATATTAAATGAAGTAAGCCAGGCCCAAAGAAAAATAGGGGCATCTTTTCCTTCATTTGTAACAACTAGAATATGTCTATGATATTCTTAACAGGGTTCCTCAATAGTCCTATTGCTCAGTGTACAGGACTGTGTGGATATGTGGTGAAGTGTATCAACATGACCTCCAAGAATTGGAAACAAGAGGTTCTTATTATGTCGTGTATGTAGTTATTTCTTTTTTCTGTTTTAATTTGTATACACTTTGTCTTATATATAAGTTTATCAGATCCATGGGAGGGAAAGGGAATCACAGAAACAGTGGGACAAAGGATGAACTAATGCAACAATGATACTCACTTGACACTATGTTGGAAATGAACTTTACAACTTGGGGGGAGGAGTAGAGTAGAGAGATGTAAGAGGGAGAAAATGAGGGAGGGTGTTACAGTGTTAAAAGAGAAATGCACTCATTACCTTACTATGTAACTGTAACCCCTCCTTTCATCACACTCATAATAAAGATATTTTTAAAAAATTAACTAATACATAAAGTTGGAGGTTTTAGATTTTCTTGTTTTTGTTCTGGATTGATTAAAAACATCAGTAAGAACTCTGACAAGAAATGTACTTATTACCTTACTTATGTAACTGTAACCCCTCTGTACATCACCTTAACAATAAAAAGTGTGAAAGAAAAAGAAAAGAAAACAATTTGTGAGAATTTCACAGCCACGGTTGTCATTACATATGCTGATAAATGCCTACACTGTGCCAGGCACTTTTTCACTAAGATCACTGAAGATATTTAGAAATAAACACAATCTCTCTTAAGATCTAAAAAGTTATTATAGGATGCTGAAAGAAGACAATTTCAGTGAAAGAAGTCAACAGTCCCGAGGAAAGCTAAAGTTGCTCTCAGGACATGTATCCAACTTTTGAAGTCTTCTAGCATATCACAGGAACTCAGCCTTTCTATCTTTGAGTTGCATAAACTAGAATTTCATTTTGGATTATTATATCAATATATTTAAGATTTTCAATATATTTCAAAAAGGAATGGCTAAAATTCAGAGATCAAAAGGAATGTAAGAAAAATATTAACAAGTAAAAATAATCTAGCATACGTTTATATACTTATTTTTTTTTTACCATATGTTAGACTACTTCCAAAGTACATGAGAACTCCATATTCTACAGGATTTCCAAGAGGTAAAGCACCTCTATTTCTACATTCCTTATTTCTAAAAAGAGATTTTATTCCAGCACTAGTGATATGTGAATACTAAACACACATTTCAAACTTTACACATGAAAGTTACAATAATTTTAGGTCACTTAAAGCCTAGGAAGGAGAGAAAGAGAAGGAAGGAGGGAGGGAGGGAAGAGGAAAGAAAGAGAGAAAAAGGAATGCAGTGGGGACTCTCCATTAATCCATATGGATCACATACTGTTCTAGTTACAGTCATCACCAGTTCTTAAGGAGTTAACTCTAGATATAACCTTTTTTCCCAGCTTATACAAAGTTTCCTGTTTATACATAATATTGTCTTCATTCTGATAGCAAATCCATACAATTATAGTTCAATGTAATAGACAACATTATTTTAGGGAAACTTTTCACTTATATTTATCCATTAATATTTCCAGTATTTTATTTTTTCATTCACTGATTCATCGCTATATTTACTCATTTCCAATATACTCAGTATATCACTTTGTCTGAATTATTGTGGGAAGTATTTAGTATACAGTTCAGGGGAAAAAAAACTTGTACACAAGAACAAAATCTACCTAAGCAGGTCACTGGTAGAGAGTAATTATGATGAGAATGCATTGACTCAATGTACTGGGTGGGTACATGCTTCCTAGAAAAGAGAATATGTGTACCTAGGAGACTTGACATACAAGCTAAGGGAGGATACTTCAGGGCAAATGGCCATTTTTTAAGGGATTAGAATGTGGCACAGAGCAACATGCTGATGAAATTGAACAAGTTCTCAATATCTACAGTGTTAACATATCAGAGAACTCATGAGATGACAAAGTATGAAAAGAGCAAGTCACTGAGTATTTTATGGAATCTTGGTTTTATTTGGAAGGCCACTGGGAACATAAGTTGTCCATCTTCTCTGTCTGGTAAATACTAAGGTGTATTGACTGAGAATGGTTGGATTTCCCTGCATTCAAGTTTACTTTGTGTACTAGTATTAGAGTTACCAGATATAACACAGGGATAAATGGCTTAATGGACTCTCATACATTCATGAACAAGACTCACGAATATGTCCTAATAGAAAATCATTAATTTCACTGGCACTAGACTATTAATCATAATACATTTTTGTTAAATTCTGGTGTTCTGAAAAATGTAATTTATAGGTCAAGTCTCACAAATATTTGGTTCAGAATAACTGAAGCGTTGCTGGAAAATGTATTGCATATGCCAGTAGCTCACTAATCACCTTACATATGATCACTAGACATTTGTCATAATTCAACTGGATGTCAACACTGCCTGGCTCTCACAAAAACAAATAACCACACAGTGGCAGACTTATATTTCTTTTCTTACATACATACTTACTGGATTTTGCATGCATATATAACTATCTTATATAGACATAGAGTAGAATAAAGACTATATAACACTAATGTACCCCCAAGATACTATGGCTTTTAAATAAGACTATTCACTCAGATAACACATGTTCATATTTTATAAAACAAAAGGCTACATATTGTTTATGTATGCTAAATTTCCCACACCTTTCTATCTGTCTTGACTTTCCAATATAATATATAAACGTGAACATCTTAAACAATGCTTCCCATATAGAATTTGGAAGAGAATAGTCATTATTTTTCTTCAGACTTAAAATGAGAACAACACTTGCAAAAGAGAAAAAATGGTTTGAAAAGAAAATATTGCATTATACCATTTCACAAGGGTTGCTGTAACAAACAGTCACCAACTAGGTATTATGGTTTGCATAGAAAGCATCCCTCAAAAGCTGGCTCAGGTATTGAAGACTTGGTCCCTTGTTGGTTGATAAGATCCCTGAAAAGTGATTGGATCAGAGTCTCTGCCCTTATTGATATTTTAATCTATTGGTGCATTCACAATTATATGACAATATTAGACATTATTGGAAGATGCTGGTAACTTGTAGTTGCAGAAAGCAGGTCACATAATTTTTTTGAAGTGTCTTTTCCTAGTTGCCATGGACACATCAGCTGCCACTTCCTCCTCTTCCTCCTTTTTCCTTCTTTTCCTCCTCTTCCTCTTCCTCCTCCTTCCTTCTTCTATCCTCTCTCTTTTTCCTCTCCCAGTTCTGTTCTCTTACACCTTTTTCGACATCCACAGTGATGGAGCTAAATAACTATGAACTGAAAGCCATGAGTCAACATAATATTTTCATTGTTTTAAACTACTCAGCCCTAAAAAATTAACTGATACTATGCCATTTACAGGAACATAGTTAGACCTAGAAGCCATCATGTTGAATTAGATAAACCAAATTGAAAAAGTCAAATATCATAGGTTCTTGCTCATTTGTGCAGTAGAAACATAAAATGATCATGATAATGATGATGATGAGGAGGAGGAGGAGGAAAAAGATGAGGAGGAGAAGGATGAGGAGGAGAAGGAGGAAAAGGAAGATACCAATGGTATTTGGACATAAATTTAAATAGAAAACTCTCTAGGAGGGCATCAGTGGGAGAAGAAATGAAGGAGGAAAGGATACTGAGGGATAAAGAGGATTGAAGGATGTTACATACACATATACAAACACACACACACACACATACACACAACACCTCATACTACAATTGAAAGATATTTGTCTCTCAAATACTTGACACTCTGCTTTAATGAAAACTGACTCATGTATCAGTTAAAACAGAAATTTTGGCTCGCAGTCTTTGAAACTAATGTGGGCAATCAAGTTGTACCTTGGCCTAGTTCCTTTGGAGGTTTGCTAGGAAAAAAATCTGCTCTGCGTTCTTTTGCCAGCTTGTAGGAAGTTTCCTTGCCTTGAAAAATCTTCACCTGATTTCCCGCTTTCATCTTCATGGGTTGCATGTCTGTATCCAAATATACATGTCATAATGGATTAAGTTATAACCTGTGATTTAATTTTATCATCCTTACTGGCTAAAGGTCCTATCAAATGTAAGGTCACAATTGAGATACTGAAAGTTAAGACTGCAATACATTAGTTTTTATTTTGTTTTTATAGGTAAGTTCTGGGGAATAAATTCAGGGCCTTGGTCTCTTATCATGGCTTTTTCTCTCTCAAGGCTAATGGTCCACCACTGAGCCACACTTTCATTCCCAGGTTTTTGCTGATTATTTGGAAAAAAGAGTCTCATAGACTTTTCTTCATAGGCTGACTTCAAGTGGCAATCCTCAGATCTTAGTCTCCTGAGCAGCTAGGATTACAGATGTAAGCTATCAGCATCCAACAACATACAAATTTCAGAGAGATACTATTTGACATAATAACCAATACACAATCACACATTTCATCTATTAGTTTAATATATATAGAATGTAGGGTTTGGGGTGTTCTGTTTGCTTTAGGGTAGGTACCAGATATTAGAGAGCATTTATACAGAATATACTTTTTTTCTTTTTACCAGTACTGGACTTTTGACTCAGGACTTTGCATATGGTCAGCCTGCTTCCTCAGTTGGTAGTCTACTATTTGAGGCAGACCTTTGTCTTAGAATTTTGCTGATTATTTTTGAAAGGGAGTCTTTAAGACTGATTTATCCAGGCTACATTCAAACCTTGATCTTCCAGGTCTTAGTTTCCTGAGCAGGCATGATTAGAGGTCTAACTTTGGGAGCATGGTGGTAAATAATACTGACTGGCACTGACCTGGACTGTAGTTTCTGGTGATGTATGACAAGGTCCTGTTCTGTTTTTTGATTGCATCATTTCTTCAATGCTTACTCTAAGCTCCGTAACAGTGATTAATCTTCCCTTAGCTACATACTCATGATAGTCCTAAGAAGAATTTAATTTACCCCTAGTTTATAGCAGCAGAGGCAACTGGAGCTTTTATAGCCACCAAGAAAGCAGGCAACCATAGCATATGCAAGCTTGGGTTGACATCAAATACACACACACACACACACACACACACACACACAAATGAAGTATTTTCAGAACCCAGACCCTTCCTCTCTAGTTACATTTCTTCTAAATAGACACCTAAACTTCCAGTTCATTTTTTAATGACCCATTCTAAACTTTCAAGTGTTGGGCTTCAAATGAGTTTAAGGAGACAATGGGTTTACTTTGGTCTTAGTTTATCATTATTATTTTTATGATGTGGAAAATGAGGGAGCATATAAAAGAGAATCAGGCCAGCATATGGATATTAGATGATAATGTGTATGTATAGATATTTTGTAGAGATGGACTTGGATAGAACACTCACAGGTTGCATATAATGCATATGCCATTTGTCTCCTTGACCACGAATCCTACCAATGACATTAATAATAATAGATGCACAAAAATCAATAATGTCATTGGTACCCACGGTATTTCATGCTTCTAGAAGTTCCCCAAGCATTTGCTTTCTAATAATTCTCCTCTCTCTTAATTTTAGTTGAAGAGAAAACAATGTCAAATATACCAGAAGATAATCAGATCATATAATGCTAATATGGCAAACTTTAAAATGGTATCACACAGGAACTGAAAATCTCCACTTGAGGAGCTTGTATCTCCCATCAGATTGTTTTCCTCTGATGTGGCTTTTGTTTGATGTCTTCTAAAACGTCCTGAGCCTTACCTATAGGGAAGACCAAAATCAGTCTCTTTGGGACTCATAAGGAAATCTCATGTATATACTGAGCTGCCAGAATAAGTTTTAGTTAAAATACTATAGCCTTATTCATGTCTAAGAAACCAGAAAACAAGACTAAACTCTGTGATCCCACTTCATATTATATTTCTATTGTCTATTTTTTTGTCAACAAAGCTCCTTCCTGTAATATCTCCTGTGTCCTCCAGGTTGCCTTCCTTTGTAGATATAAGTACTGACCCACAACTCTTAGGCTAATGCTACTTCTTATTTACATGGTGCTAATTATATTATCATTTCAAGATACACACTGTAGTCTTTGAATAGGAAGCAGCCAGTAACTTGTACTTCCTTAATCTTTCATAGGTACTGAAGCCCTAAGAGTCATTTCCAAACCATAGCACCATCTGACTTTCCAAAGCAGCATGCAAGCAAAAGCTTAGCCCTCATTTCATGGAGAGAACTTGCTTCTCTTTCTAACCCTCTCAACCTTCGCCCTGACTAGCATCCAGATTAATAGTTATTTAACTGCTCCACAATTATGACAGGTGATTAATTAATCTCAAGGAGCAGCCACTTGTGCTGCTATTAATCAGCCCATCACCAGACAGAAGGAGAAGGGAAGCAATCTGTATTTGTTACAAAATGGGCTAGGCAGGCATTACTCAGACAATAAGTAAAGGTCATTGGGGAGCTGAAGGCGTGGTGAACAGGTTTTGTGAGATTGATGAGAGAGAATTATTTTCTGTATATATTATGAGAGGAGAAAATCTGTTCAACACAATGTGTTGAAAGAAATATAATGCCTAGAAAATGTATTCTTCCAGATGTGCCAAGTGCTTCCATCTTACGCTATGGGTATAAACTGGTATTTCTGAGGTGCAATATAAAGCGAGGCATTGATTGATGCTCTATCATTTCTGCAAATAGCAACATGAATGCAATTGTGGCATTAACAATCACATAAATGTTTTATGTTTACTGATCTGTAATGGAAACTCACAAGCCACCACCTACTTCTTGTTTGGGCTTTATTCTCTCCAACTTGCCCATAATCTACTCCTTGACCTACTCTCAAACTTGTCTCCATTTTTACTGCCACCATTGTAACTACACACCTCAGTACCTCTTGGTGGACTGACTAGTTTTGAATGTGCTATACTATAATCTTGATGCTTTCTGTTTCATTTTCCCAAAAACTTAAAGAGTAGTATTTTTCTGAGGAGACCCATAATTGGGATCATATCAAAGTCTTTGGAATGGCTTGTGAACTTTTTAGTATGTAGTACTATTATTAAAAATATTTCTCTGTGATCAGATGACTTGGCTTGAATTCTTGCTCTACTTCAAGCTCGGTGGGTGGCTTGGGATAAGTGTCAACCTTTGGTTTCCTCATCTATTAAAAAGTGTGGATAATAACTACTTCAAGAAGACCATTTAAAATAGATTAGTGAATAGAAAATGTTTTGAGCAATGCCTACATAGAGCATGTTGCTGTTATATATAAGTAGTTATTATTTCTAGCCATGTAACCTAGCGCCAATTTTGTTAATGCTCCAAGAGCTATTTGAATTCTCAGCTTTCTACCTCTCATCCTAGAGAAGAACTGTCATATACACATAGATCTCACCACTCATTTATGCCAAGAACCAACTTTCCTCTTCAATGTTCAGCTTCAGCAGCCCAATCACCTTCTCTTAGAAAGCTTTCCTGACCCTCAAACTACTCCTCTGGAAATGAACCATTTTTCCTCTCTGCCTCCCTCTTGTGTCTCACTATTAGGTTTACCTCATTCAGCTGCATATATAATTACATTGATTGTATCACCGCTACTGGATTACATTTCTTGTAATGAAGGTACACACACACACACACAACACACACACACACACACACACACATTAGTGTCTCTCATGCAGCAGTTAGTTAAGCAATACTTCTGAATAAATGAATGATGGATACCAGAAGAAATGCCCTGGAAAGTGAAAGATAATGGCCCATTCAGCTAAAATACCTTGTGAAACAACCATACCACTACTTACTGAAGAAGAGTCAGGGAAATGGTCCTCTGACTGCTCCAGAAGCTTGAACGTACATTAAGTCTCTGGGGGTATGGCTATAATAATTGGGTCTTGGAGAGGTCCAGTTTGATTGAAATAATTAGTGACTTGAGGAATATACCTGAATTACATTGTCTATGGAAATTACCATCTTGTAAGGTAAAACAAAAATAAAAACAAATAAATGAGATTGATTTCCACTAAATTGTTAGATGGTGCTGTTGAGTACCAATACCAGATTGCCTCTTATGAGGCTCTTCGGAAGCACCAGGGAATTACCCATGATCCACAGGGGTAACTTGTATGCTTTCCATCTTACCTTTGCAGATACGTATTAAAAAGTTCTTTGTCTTTTACAAAATGTGGGAAAGAAAATGAAGAGATTCACATTTTTGGAAATGTAGAAACGTGGAGCCCCTCTTTCTCAATTGGTAGCAACACCTGTGTAGAAAAGGAGACTTTTCTTCTTATTTTCCATATTAATCATAATTTATACAGCAAGTACTTAGCCTGTCACTAGAGCAAGCTTATGGCTTCAGGTGGGTAATAAACAGCAGGGGCAGATGAACTTTATATAAAAAATTGATGCTATTTTCACATGGTTCAATTTACCCCTCCCTGTGTGGATGGGTTTAACTACAGGAGAATGAGTTTTTGCAAAGCACCTAAGGAGGTACTTAAACTTAATTATACCATGTGCTCCTCGCTGGAATAGTTAATCAGGTGCAAACTAGGACAAGGCCTTTTGTGTTTGTTCCCTCTGGGAACTCTCTGTCCTTAGGTCCCATTGCCAAACAAAACCCTGTTTTGGACTCTATGTAATGTGAGATATTCATGATAAAAAGGTGCCTTGTTGGCTAATAGTGAAATTCCAACAGAAGTAGCCAATATTTTCCCATGTGGTGTGTGTGTGGGGGGGGGTGTTGTTATTGATATTCGAACTCAGGACAATATGTTCTAATTGGGCCATGCCCAACAATATTCCCCTTAGTCATTTCTGAGTTAGTATCTCACTTGCCATTTGTTTAGATTTTTCCAGAGAAGAAAAGCTTACCTCCAGAGTAGATGGGATTACAGGTGTACTGCCGTCTCTGGTCATATTTTCCTTATAGGGCTATTATTTTATAGAGGACTACATATAAGCCATGAAACATCACATAAGGAAAAGGAGAAGGGAAACATGAAGAGGAGAGGACAGGACAGGATAGGAGGGCATAGGGAAAGGACAGAAAGAGAAAGAGGAAGAAAATACAGGCCATTTCTCAGCATCAGGTCATGACATATTCCATATCCTTCCTTCCTAGGTACTGATACAAAATAGGAGAAAAATGATTAGGGTATCTGCAAATATAATTTGAGTTTAATTTCACTAATAAACTCCTAACTCAAGTTAATAATTAAGCTTCTGCAGGACTCAGTTATCCTTCTGCAAGTAAAGCACATTTAATATAGATTGTCACAAACCTTAAAGGAGATAGTGTAAAACATGTATTCTCATCTGTTTAGATTTGGTGTAGCTGATTTGGACTTGGTTGAGTTAATGACATTGAGAAGGGAGTTGAACTTCGTCTTGGTTTGCTTGATAGTACACAGAATCTAGGGAACTGATGGCCATTGCTAAACTTCAAACACACTCACAGCCAATTGTTCAGAAGAATTTCTCTTCTTTCACAGAAAATACCAAATACCTTTATCCCATCAGCATCGATAATCAAACTGTATGTGTTTACCTTTCATTATCTGTTCTCCATATCTTCCCATCTGGAGCCTATAATTGGCTTAGAATAAATGATAGTCAAAAATTGGAAAATAGCCTCTAATTATTATCATTGTGTCAGGAGAATGGAAGGAACTGGTGATCATAGTTTGAAGTACAATAAGCCAGACTGAGAATGAAAAATATTGTATATTCTCTCTCATATACACAATCTAGAACTTGAGAACAATAATTGTCCTGAGTGTAAAATGGAGCTGTTTGGATGGAGAGCCATCTGGAAAATGGGTAAAGGGAGAAGAGGGTAAACACAGGTATTATTAAGTACTTTATATACATGTATGAAAACCAAATAATGAAACCTGTTAAAATCAGATATACTCATGGTGGTGCCTTGTTTCACATCACTAGTAGTGAGAGTAGCTGTTAAAATTGTTTCAAAAAGGGAAAGGAAGGCTAAGAAAGAACAATATGTATTGAAATAGAACAATGAAGTTCCTTTGTACAATTAAAAAGTAACAAAAATCACTGTTGTGTGAGATCTTTTATACATGTAGTACAACCCTCATAACAAACATGTGATATTATTAAAATAATTTTACCTTTAAGGAGAAAATAGTAAGTCAAAGAAGACTTACTCTTGTGTTTCAACATAATCAAATGCTCTATTGCTTTTCATTGCCCTGAATTTGATGATCATCAAGAGGATCTCAGTGCAACTGCCTCCTCTACCCTGTCCAGTTTGTGCCTTATCAGACGCTCCACATGGGAACATAAATCAGTGGCAACAGGGACCTGATGAAATAGTGATCATTGTTTTTTGAGATTCTCAGAACATAGAAGCATCTCCTGGCTAGGCAATTAGGATTACACATGCATCTGTGAGAAAGAGTCCACTAATCACCATCTCCTATGTAAACTGCCCCTAATTCAGGCTCCTGTTAAGATGTACTTGGGTAGGAATTCTGATAAGGTGGCCTTTGCCTCTCTTGCTTCTACCCTTGTTTCTGGATTTCTTTGCCTGTCCTGCAGTGAGCATCACAAAAGTAAGAACTTTGGAAAAGAAGAAAATGCTAGGGAGAAACTGTTGTATTATACTAAAACAAACAATTGGGTTATAAAGCATTAATTACTATACATGAAATAGTGCTTGATTTAAAGGAAACTAACAACCATTGAATGCCTATTTAATCTTTAACACTGTGAGAAAAGAGATATTTTAGTTGACACAATGAGGTTAAGAAGTTCCTTAGACATACATCCAAGAAATGAAGGAGTAGAGAATTATATTCAGAGTTGTAAGGTGTAAGAGGCCATATTTTATTTGCTATGATAACCTGTGTCATGTTAGAATAAAAGATGTCTCAAATGGGTTCCAAGTTTCCTGCTTTAAGCTGAGGTGCTTTGTGATACAAAAGCTAACATGATGACATCTTCCCCTGCTGCAAATCATGGGACAAATGACAAGATACAAGGGAAATTCATGGCATTAATCATAAACTCGGGAATTTTGCAGCTGAACTCAGTTGAGTCTTGGGGAAATGTGTTTGACAATTGGAAGATTTTTCTGATTCTTGGCTCTAAGATACTGTGAACAGGTGTGAAGTAAACAACTCCAACTTCATCTTAAATTTCTAATGACAAACTTTCGGAACTCCCCTAGTGCCATGAAATCTCTTTGCTTGTCTTCACTCAAGGATTCAGCCAGATTCCTGTGGTCTATAATAATCAACTGCTAGGAGCTAAGACTTCTAAGTACTTAAAAGACTATTAAAAAGCAACGAGAATGACTGGGAAGGTGGCTCAATGGTAGAGTGCTTGCCTAGCATGCATGAAACCCTGGGCTCGATTCCTCAGTGCCACATAAATAGAAAAAGCTGGAAGTGGCGCTGTGGCTCAAGTGGTAGAGTGCTTATCCTTGAGCAGCAGAAGCTCAGGGACAGTGCCTAGGCCCTGAGTTAAAGGCCCAAGACTGGCAAAAAAATCATCAAGGTGAATTTTAGTTCTTAACCCTTTTACTGATAATGGACCCTGTGTACATCTTGAAGTTTTCTTAGACTCTTTCTCAGAAGGGTATTTGTAAATGTCTTGACATGCAAAAAATAAAATGCATAAATGAATTATATTCTAACATATCTTCCCAAATAGTTTCTTAACAATTAATAAGGAAATATATGGTATTATGAGTTGACACTTATCTTGGAATCACTTTGTCACTTCCTGTGTTATCTTGGGGAGGTTGCCTGATTCTCTGTGGCGTGAATTCCTCATCAGAAAAATAACAAAATCAAAATTTCCCAATTTTATTGATAGTGTGCATGTGTATTGAGTATTTTAAGTGGGTAATGTGCACAAGTACATTACTCTGACTGGTTTCTTTTATCATGAAAATAAAGATCATTGATAATTGCAGGTTAGTCATTATAAAGCTGATAATAAGAGTCTAAGTTCCTGACAGTTTGTCCTGTTTCACTATTGATTTGATCTGATTTAATCTCTGTATGTGATCTTAACTGTGTTTTTCAAATTAGCTAGGCCTTTTTTTGAAAAGTAGAGGTAATGGTTTGTCTTTTATCCTGATACCTAGATTAAGAGCCTCAGGACTGGGGATGGTTCAAGTGGCATTGTCTAGGAAGGTCAAGGCCTGGAGTTCAAAACTAAAGTACCACCAAAATAGAGTAGTCCCAGTTACATTTGGATGATTGTCTCTTACTGAAAAATTTATGACTTTCTTGGGACAAAATTCTACAAAATCACTAAGGAAATTACTAGCCTGTTTCCATTTCTACCTGCATGTTTTATATCATAGGTTTCTTGCAGCTGACCTTGATATTTTGACTGCTAACTTATTTTAATTAATTCTCTGCTTTTAAGAGTAATTCTTTTTTACTGGATGTATTTCTTTACTATATTTCATGTTTATTATGTTTTATTTCATTCAGAGCTATTTTATGATCTATTAACTATTTTACTTTGAGATACTGAACATTTTCCAATGTTATCCTTCCAAATTGATGATATTCCATGAATGTGTCTTTGATTATACATATAACATATATAATATGTAATATACATATATATAATACATCGTTATAGTGTCCAAGAATTCCAAATGAAAAGGATTACATATTCATGATTCTTTTTCTTTTTCTCTGGGTTTAATTTTGCTTTACATGGGTATAATACAAGTCTGGAGGATGAATTGAGTTTTGTGGTTAGATGATACTTCTCTTGCACCTTGGCCCTATAACTTAAAAACTGTCCACAGCTCCCTACTAACTATTACCTTCAAATGGCAATATTCTATAGACTATATTCTATAGATTATTTTTTTAGTCTGTTCTGGGGCTTGAACTCTGGGGCTGGATGCTTTCCCTCAACAATTCAAGTCAAGTCAAGCACTCTACCACTTGAGCCACAGCACCACTTCCAGTTTTCTGGTGGTTAATTGGAGATGAGAGTCTCACAGACTTTCCTGCCTGGGCTGGCTTTGAACTGTGATCCTCAGATCTCAGACTCCTGAGTAGCTAGGATTATAAGCATGAGCCACAGGCACCTGGCTATAGATTGGTCCTTGAACACATAGGTCTTTGAGGGATAGGAAATATAATCATTGACCCACACTCAAGCAATAGCTCAGTTCTCAGGAATTATAGGAAAATCAGAAATCACAAAAGCCTTAAATGACAAGTGTTATGTTAAGGTAGATATATTCTATACATTCTATCCCAGTGGATAGAAAAATGTGCAGATATAGTACTTGGAGTGAGAGAATAATGGGTACCTCATTTGCTGCTAACCTTTTAAAAATATTTTTGAAACTTTCTTTTTTGAGTATACCTTAGTTTTAGTTTGTATTATGCATAGAATTTTTGAGTTTCATATTGTTGACAGCCATCAATGTTAGTTATAGCCTGGATCATCTGGATAGCTGAAAAGCTTCCTTTAAATCCCATCTTTCTTTGAAACTCAGTTCAACCTTCATATTTTCATCATCCCATCTAAAAACTGAAAGAACAAAACAACAACAACAAAATGCAATGTAAGCCTTCAGAATCCAGCAAAGGGCTCCTTTGAGCCTCATCCTTTACTCCCCCACACTGTACCTAATCACTATCCGGTTATATGTCTTACAGTGTGCTGTTTTCGTTTTAAATATTTTTTATTATCTTTAAGTAATCATGTAAAGGGGTTACCATTCAATAAAACAGTTTATGAATAAAGTACATCTTGATCAATGTCATCCCTTTCAACATTTTCACCCACACCTCCAAAACTACCCCTTCTCATACTTTTCTTTTCTTTTTTTTCTGGGGTCCAGTTGTGGGGCCTGAACTCTGAGGCTGAGCGCTGTCCTTCTGCTCTTCAGCTCAAGGCTAGCACTCTACCACTTGAGCCACAGCACCATTTCCGGCTTTTTTCTTTTTGCTTATGTGGTGCTGAGGAATCGAACCCAGGGCCTCAGGCATGCAAGGCAAGCGCTGTACCACTGAGCCACCTTCCCAGCCCTCTAACACTTTTCTTAATTTTAATTTATGTATTGGATACTTTTGCCTTTTAACAAAGCAGCTTACATCTAAAATGCATCTTAATCTGTCTCATCACATAAAATATCTTTACCCCTTTTCAACATACCCATTCCCTTATATTTTATGTATTTATTTTTGTTTTTGTTGTGAAAATACTGTACAGAGGGGTTACAATTACATGGGCAAGATAATGAGTACATTTCTTATCAAGCATTGTTGCCTCCTCCTTTGTTTCCCCTTCCCATCCCTTCCCATCCTCCCCCACCCCCCCACTCCACCACCCAATCCTCCTCCCCTCCCCACCAAAGTTGTAAAGTTCATTTTTCCACATAACAACTTGTACATCTCATTTTTTTTATTTTTTATTTGGTCATGAGGCTTAAACTCTGGACCTGGGTGCTGCCCCTCAGTTCTTCAGCTCAAGACTTGAGCCACAGTACGATTTCTTTTTTCTGGTAGCTTATTGGAGATAAGAGAGTCATGGGATTTTCTAACCTGGCTGGCTTTGAACCATGATCCTCAGATCTCAGGCTCCTGTGTATCTAGGATTACAGGCATGAGCCACTGGCTCCCATATATATATATATATATATATATATATATATATATATAATTTCTGTGTTATATATAATGAATTTTTACCTACATTCTCTTTCCCCCTTTACTCTTCTACTACTCTCTCTTTGCCCCCCCCCTCTTGCAAGTACCCATTTACTAGTACTAATTTTGATGGGCTTTGACTTAGTCTTTTTAAAGAATGATGCTATTTGACCTCTCCATAGAGATTATTATATTTCAGTTAATGATTTGTAACTTCTTACATACTACCCATCTCTGGCCATAAAGGAAATACAAATCAAAATTGAGATTCTGCCTCACTCCAGTTAGAATAGACAATATCAAAAAAAGTATCAATAACTAATGATGGGGTAGATTTGCCCAAAAGGAAACTACATTACACTGTTGGTGGGAATGTAAACTTGTTCAACCATTCTGGAAAGCAGTGTGGAGGTTCCTCAAGAAACTAAACATAGAGTTACCCTATGACCCAACAACTCTATTCCTGGCCATTTATCCAATAAATCACAAACAAGGCTTCACTAAAACTACCATCACAACCATGTTCATTGCAGCATTAGTTACCATGGACAAGCTATGGAAAGAGCCCAAATGCCCCTCAGTTGATGAATGGATCAAGAAAATGTGATGTGTATAGAAATGGAATTCTATTCATCCATCAGAAAGAATACTATTTTACCATTTGTAAGGAAATGGAAAGACTTGGGGAAACAATTACTGTGCTATTATCCACATCAAGAGTGTCTAGTCTTACTCTTCCTATACCTAATACTTACTAAACATTCTTGAGTGGTCTAATGACAGCCATGTGACACTCTTCAATTCTTAATTTTATGTACTTCCTATCAGTAATGACTAGCTTCTTGCTCGGTGTCATCAGAATACTTACTTGGGGTTTAAATTTTCAATTTTGTTTCAAAATTATTTCTTCATTTCTAGAAGCTCCTGCAGGACCAAAAATATCTCATAAACTCAGGTTTCAATTGAATTTTTCAACTGTCTATTAAGCTCACTGTACTGTAAATTCATCTGAAGTGACCATGACTTATTCATCTATTAAATCCCAAGCCTGCAGAATGCTGGCCTTTAGTAGTCACTCTGTATGATTTTTTTTAACTAAATGACCAAATGAACTGTATCCTACTAATCTTTTATGTCAATTGGAATGGTTCATGGGACCTTGAAATTGCCCTATACCAGGAGAATAATTGATCTTTTCAGATTAGATGCTATCAGGTAGGTCACAGTCCAGTTGACGTTTGTTAGTTCACTCTTCTGAAATTGAAAGTGCTGGTTCTTGCTAACTGTGTGTTCGTTTGTAAATACATACACGTTCACACATATGCACTACTATATCTAGAAATTCTCCTCTGTAATACTAAAAGGATGTCGAGCAGTTATTAAATTGTATACCAGGGAGAAATGCCAATAGGTCAGCAATTAGCATGGCAGGAGATGTGTTCATCCTTGAAGTGTTTGGTGTGGAAAGATTCTCCCATGTTTCAGCAAGATGTACATTTGTGCTTGAATACAGCAGTTCAATATGATTTGGAGAGATCATGAGTGCTTTTTATTGACACTAAATTAAAAGTTCTTAAAAGATGCAAAATAGTAAAAGAGACTTTCTGTTTGACAGAGATATAAGGATTTAGACTTGATGGTCTTCAAGGTCTACCCTTCTAGGCTTGAATCTCCTGAGTAGTCTCTTGATCCTAGAACATTCCCTGCAGGAAGAGAAAATTATTGTTAAGGGCAGCTGTTTCATTTTCATGAAAATGACTGTGCAGACATGAAAAGTCCTTCATTTTAATATTTAAATATATCTCATATTTTCCTATAATCACCATGTTTTCTTACAATAACATTTCACATATAGATAGATAGAGATATGGATCTATATAAAATAATTAGGTCAGCCAGGTGCCGGTGGCCCACGTCTGTAATTCTAGCTACTCAGGAGGCTGAGATCTGAGGATCAAAATTCAGAGCCAGTCCAGCCAGGAATCTCTGTGAGACTCTTATCTCCAATAAACTACCAGAAAACCAGAAGTGGCACTGTGTCTCAAGTAGTAGAATGCTAGCCTTGAGCTGAAGAGTTGAGGGGCAGTGCCCAGGCCCAGAGTTTAAGCCCCAAGATTGATAAAAAAAAGTCTATATGAAATAATTTATAGATTATTCTAGCAGGGGTCTTCCTAGTTGTTTTTTTTACTACCAAGAGTCAAATAAACTCAAATATATAGCTAAATTATTTTGTTTGTTCTAGTTATTTATCAGGTTTAAATTTTTTCTCTTAAATATTCATTTATTCAACTCCTTCTAACATTTTCCCACTACTACTTGTTCTTTAGAAAATTTATACATGAGTTACCTTTGTTACAAGAACTCATTATTTAGCTATTAAATCAGTTTTGGTTACTATTAATTGACATTTTATTAATAATTACCATGATTTGTTGATCAATGTAATCATCAAAAATGAAACAAAACAAAATAGGCTTATATATAATCTTAGACTGATAAGAAAGCCATTTTTAGAATCATTTTGAGCTGTAGGTTCTCATTAATTTACATACTCAGTAGATTTTTGTCTATGGGAATGAAGAGATATGCAGAAGTGAGAGCCTGGTGTCTATCTATGAGAAATAATTACTAGAACATGGCAATTAGTTGGATACTGAGTAGGACAAAGAATCATTCTCAGATTAAGGGGTTAGGTGGATGGAAGTATCTGTAGTAACTTGTCACTAAAAAGAAGGTGTCAGTTAAAGATGGGTTTGTACAATGTACAAGAAGTAGAAGTAAGCAGTTGGAAATAAGAATCTGAGGTGTCTTCTGTGGTAGGACTTTGGTAATAAGGTAGGTACTCATGGCAGTCAAAACTATTGGAGAGATATGATGCTTCAAGAGTTATGGATTAATAAACACCCAAGCCTTATGATAAATTCTGAGAATAGTTTTTGTAGAAACAAAGGGAAAATAATCTTTTCAAAAACTTACATGCAATCGGTAATTAAAAAAGTCACCTGGCAAAATCATTTCAGTTAAGGAGCAGCCCTAAAAATACAAGACATTTGTATTTATTAGTGTTCTGTTCCTTCTGTGCCTAGAACTATCTGTGATCCTCTACCCATTGAAATCATCCTCATGCTTTGAGACTTACCTCAGGTTTCATAAAGGTAGTTATCACTTCCTAGAGTACTTGTGGAACTCTTGCTGAACACATTCCCTGGCACATTGGTATCCAAAACTTCTATTTGGAAAACCTATTTAATCTTGTGTATTGCATATCTTTTATTTCTCTGTCCTACTGTGCTTCAGACATGTCTGCTTTGCTACACATACAGAAGTAAGGTAGGAAAGGAGTAACAAGAAATTTGGTGCAGGGGTGAAGACAGATAAATGTAGTGATCAATCTCTGGACCTACATGTGCATGCACACACTCACACACTCACACAAAAACCCACATCAGAGTTTAAATTACCAAAAAGAATTACATAGAACGTGTCCAATATTTTAAAGTAACCATACTGAGCAACCAAAAAATAAATTTTCTGTGTATCTCCTGTTATAACAGGGTAAGAATTTATTGATATATGGATTGAAAGTCTTCAGAATATGTGTGTTATCAGCTTTTTCAGCCTCTAAAATATTCTGCTAAGGGTATTATAAGTATCTTTCTGTTCTTTTATTCCTAGATATTGGTGCATAGATGGCAATGGGATGATTTTTTAAAATGAATTCTGCTTCCTGTAATCATTTCCTAGGACAAGATCAGGAATTAACTCTAGCATTGTGTCCCTTGGTCTGATAAGGATGCATTTTAATGATCCAACCAAGAAGATCAAGAAGATAGCATTTCTTATGTTCAAAATTAGAATTTTTTTGGATATTTGAAAAAATGGGATGTTGGATGTTTTATTCCCCTAAAGTTGATATGTATGTGTGTGTGTGTGTGTGTGTGTGTGTGTGTGTGTGTGTGTGTTTGTTTCTGTTGTGGTTATGGGTCTTGAATTCAAGACCTGGTTTCTGTTCCTGAACTTCTTTTACTCAAAGCTAGCTCTCTACTTTGAGCCATAATTCCACTTCTGGTTTTCTAGTAGTTAATTGGAGATAAGAGTCTTACAATCTTTCCTTCCTGACCCGATTTCAAACTATGATCCTCATATAGGATATATCCCATATAACCTCCTAAGTAGCCAGGATTACAGGCATGAGCCACTGGCACCCAACCTTGAATCATAGTTTTTAATACTGTCCTATTACCTTTCTTTTATTAACAAAATATCAAATAATGGCTCCTCACTACACTTCCAGAATTACTTACATATAACTTTATTCACCAGTTAATTCACAAGAGCTGGCAGAAATGCCAGGTCCTCAAACAATTGGTTACATAAGGTTGAGTTCAAATCTTGGGAAGGAAACCAATTATTTTATTTATATTAGATTTAGAATTTTTTATTAAATCTTCTTGACATGGAATTACAACAACAACAAAAAATAAATAAATCAACAAACTGTTCTGTGATTCTGTCCATCAAAGGGACAAATACCTTTCTAAGAGACTCTGGCTCTAATTGTTCCTCTAGACATTCAAATAATTTATCCACTGGGATTTCCTTCAGGGAATGAAATATTCCATGTTTCTTTGTGTCCCGACCTTCTGTTTCTGTCTTCTCAGCTGGTGGTCCATACAGCCACTAGAGTAAAAAACCTCAAAAGCTTTCCTTATGCTATTTTTATTCTCTGAAATCCTACATTTAATTTTTCCCACTGTCCTGCTTTCTTAATCTCAAATATTGCTTGAATATCTTCTCTAACTTTCATGGAACATCTACCACCCTAACTCAGCTTTATTACAATTTTTTTTGCAGTCCTAGTGTCTATTGAACTCATACTCGCTGGACAGGTGTTCTACCATTTGAGCCTCACCTTTGACTCATTTTTTTAAATTTGTTTTAAAGGTAGAATCTTGTATTTTTGCCCAAGCCTGTCCTTGGACTGTGATTCTCCTACATTTTTCCTCCCTCATAGTTAAGATCATAGGCCCACATCCTTAACTGCCAGTCTGTTCTTGCAGATCTGGTCTTGCTAAAATTTTATTTGGGTTTGCCTTAATCACTGTCTTCCTGATCTCTTGCTTCCAGTGTAACTAAGATTACAGGCATGAGTCACTGTGCCAACATTAGAATATTGTGTTAGAGCTCTGCTAACATTACCAGAGAACCAGAATCATTAAAATCTGTGGGGCATGTTCACCTCATTGACATAAGTGAGAAAAAATGAAGTCTTTCATTTGACAAACACACCACTAAAGTGGAGGAATGTCTGGAAGGTGGACTCTGGCCATCCACCGTTCAGATGCCATTTCTTCCATGAATCTTTTCAGTTCTTGAGTCCCAAGGTCTCTCCTCCAAGGGAACTGACCCTATCTGCATATCTCATATTATTTTCCTATTTCTATTACTGTCGAATAATGCTTAGTTACCTGATAAACTTGAAGCCAGTTGTTGGTGATAATGGGTCAGATTTGCTTTGAAGTTTAAAATTCTTGTTCCATGAATGAAGTACGAACTGGCAATTTCTTTGTAATAAATAATTAGTAGAAAGATGATAATAAATAATTAGTAGAGTTCTATAGAACTCTTTATTCATGATACAATGATTCTCTATTGTGTTGAACAACAGAGCAATGCTACTACTTTATGTTCCTAGTAAAGTCTATAGGTAAGACAAGGAATAGTTGGGAACGTACAGCATTTTAAGCATTTTTGCTTGAAAAAACAACCCTATTGGGTTTTGTTTTATTAAAACATTAGCATCCTCCTAGAGAATTTGAAATGACTCCTGAACTGTTCTGGGTTGTAAAATGAGCAACCACCTTAGAAGAACAATAGAAAGTAGATTTCAAAGTCTAGATAGACTCAACTATCCTTCTATGCCATGTTAGGCTAAGTTCATAATTCTGAAAGTATTTTTTATTGTGAAAATACCATACAGAGGGGTTACAATTACATGGGCAAGGTAATGAGTATATTTCTTATCAAGCATTGTTGCCTTCTCTTTTATTTGCCCTTACCATCCCTTCCCATCTCCGCCCCCCTGCCCCCACAAACCTGGCCAAAGTTGTAAACTTTGTTTTTCGACATAATGTCTTGTACATCTCATTGTTGCAATGGGTCCACCTGTATCCCTATTTAAACAATTTGTTTTTTTCCCCTTCCCCTCCACAAATTATACCATCAAATACAGCGGAAAAAGGGGTTATACCGTGGGGGAGGGACATACAAAGCAACAAACAAATCATCTTATAAATATGTTAGAAACAGTAGCAAGAAAGACAAAAACATTTGAATCCTTATCTTGGGGTTCATTTTGCCTAACATCAACTTATCTGACCATTTATGCTTGTCTCAGACACATTTTTTATATGTAAAATTGTTTTGGATCGTTACTCATGCTGCAAATGGAAATGGAAATAGTTTGTAAATCACCTGAGATGCTATGTATACGTAGTAAATGATGGTGTGTCATGTACTTAACAAATGATAGCATTGTAGAGATGTTTCACCTGAATTAGGCTAAAATACTGAGTATTTGTTGAGTTACTCTCTCAGAAAGCCTAAAGGGAATAAAAAGAAAATTCATATAAAAACACGTGAAAATCTGACTGTGTTTGTTTTCAAAGTAGTATAAAATAATATAGTTCTTAGTGTTGAGGTTTAGAAAAGAATAATTTAACAATGTCCATGAATGTTTAATTGGTACAAAGCTTACTTTTGACACAGATATCCTAAAATCTATTATTTTTTTTCTTTGCCGGTCATGGGCCTGAACTCTGGGCCTGGGTGCTGTTCCTCAGCTCTTCAGCTCAAGGCTAGCACTCTACCACTTGAGCCACAGTGCCATTTCCAGATTTTTCTGCTTATGTGATGCTGAGGAATTGAACTCAGGGCCTCATGCATGCAAGGCAAGCACTCTACTACTGAGCCACCTTTCCAGCCCTCTAAAAATTGATTTTTACCCATTATCATTAATAAATAAGTTGTGTTATATATAGCTATAACCATCTCTAGTCAGACACTGAAAGAAAATATGTTGAATATACCCACATAATCAAATCATAGATTCAACTCATAACTTACAAGACAGTAGCATGAGGCAGTATGTACCTATTGAGATGATCATTTGGTGGAATATTGAATGGAAAAATAAAAACTTGAGAAAAAATAGGAGCTTGTTATATTAATTGTGCAAAAGTTTTCCTTTTGAGTCGACTAGACTGGAGGAGAACTGTCCACATCTGCTATTCTAGGCTCTGGACTTGCTTCAGTGACTTTAGGGTGATGGTTTCAGTTGCCGGGACAAATCTGTGATTGTTGAAGTGATCAATCTCCATCTGGAAATTCTAGTTACTACAGAACTGATTTTCAGATATGCTGTGAGTTTTAACCCCATTAAGACTGTTATTACAGAAGTTGTATAAAGGTATTTTGGTTCAGGATGTTAGTTTATGACTAAACACATCTTGGTCAATATCACCTTACTGGAGATTTTAAAATATGTCTAGATCACCAAATCCATTCTCCAGAACTGGGACTTAAAATTAACAGTAAAATATTTTCAGAAGTGTGCATATTCAAAAGAAAATGGAAATGGAAAATCAAACTCATCTACAACCTGCTGCTCTTCTTACCCCTCAGCCTATCTTTTTATAATAGTAATGCCTTCAATTCCATGGTATTATATGCAGATAAAGGTTTTTGTTTTGGAGTTGTTGTTGTTGTTGGTTGTTGAACTCTGGGCCTGGGTGCTGTCCCTGAGCTGTTCAGCTTAAGGCAAGTGCTCTACCATTTGAGCCACAGTGCCACTTCTGGTTTTCTGGTGGTTTATTGGAGATAAAAGTCTCAAAGTGTTTCCTACCTGGGCTGGCTTTGAACCACAATCCTCAGATCCCAGCCTCCTTAGTAGCTAGGATTACAGATGTGAGTCACTGGCGCCTGGGTGGATATGTTTTATTTCTTTTATTTGTTAATAGTTAGGTTCATATTGTAGACACTATTTATGTGTTATTTTCATGATTTAAAAATATATAGCAGAATCATCATATAGAAACCCATGTATCAAAGTTTGTAAGATGGCCTATACTTGTGTGTGTTTACCAATGGTTATCCAGCTAGCTACATACATAACCCAATTTTTAAAACAATACAAATAGATACCATGTGAACTCTTCTACATATTTATTATTTGGTATTTAATTACCAAACACACATAAAACAATCTAACCTAGGTTTCATGAGTGATTTGAAAAGTAAATCCCAACTTTTTTGTGGGGGGGGGGGGTTCTGGTCGTGAGGCCTGAACTCTGGGCCTGGGTGCTGTCCCTCAGCTCTTCAGCTCAAGGCTAGTGCTGTACCACTTGAGCCACAGCACCACTTCTGGCTTTTTTTCTTTTTGTTTATGTAGTGCTGAGGAATCAAACCCAAGGCCTCATGCATGCAAGGCAAGTACTCTACCACTGAGCCACCTTCCCAGCCCAAAAAGTAACATTTGTGTTTTCCAAAGTTACCACTGACTTTACCTACACTTTTCTTTCAAATTAAACCAAATATTTTGGGGTTTCCATTCAATCTTATAAATACTAGGTTTTATCTGTATACTTCTTAGTGAAATATTAAATTATTTAAGTTCATAAATACTTGTTATTTAAAACCCTGTTGAGATTTTTAAGTCATATTTGCTCATAGACAATAGGATGCTGCTATAAATGTAATATCAGAATATGTTTTTAATTTTCATATAAGCACAGAAGTTCTATAAGTACATTTTACCATTGGGCAGGAGGAAAGCCTTCCTCCTTCCTAAATTAATTATATCAAGAAGTTTAAAAGTCAGTCCCACTCTCCAAAGGAGATTGCTGGTCATCCTCAGAAATGAAAAAGAAAGCACTTAAAATAGACCAAAAATTTTATGCTTTAAATTCCTTTAAAATATACCATCTAGGAAGATGTTTTCAAAGTGTTTTATAATGGGAATTACCTTTTATTTGCCTATAATCTTTGTTCTCCTGTCATCTTGAAACATACTTCTGCTGGAAAATGAAGAGTAGAGGTTTTTTCTTTTTTTTTTAATGTTTTTAATGCAATGGAAACCTCTGTGTTTGCCTGCACTTTGCAAAAATAGTATAATATTGATATTTAGCTAAGATGCTGTAAATGGTGTGTGTCCAGCAAGTATCCTAGTTCCTATTCAGCCTTTGGCTGGTGTGTGTGAATATTCAAGGAATGGCCTAGAAAGGCTTAAACTTGTGGGTTGGTGGCAGGGGCTTCTCATGATTTAAAATGAGATGGAGATGAGCAAACCCATTTCTGCAAGACCTTTATAGCTTAAGAGTGAATTATTTCTGTCCATAAAGCAGACAACCTGCTGTGTGGTATTTGTAAACAGCAATTTTGTTCGTAAAAACAACATAAACCTTTTATGAGCCGGATGCCCGTTTTCTAACGGCTTTTCCTGTGGAATGTGTCTCACATACAAATGGAGGCAGGGACAGGAAAATATATGCTCTATGCAAATAGTGTTTCCCAGTAGTTGCTATGATTAATCAAATAGAGCTATCTATCTAATAAAATTACATCTCATGCAAATTCTTAGTGCCTGTGCTGCAGCTGTGTGCAGCTGCTGCTCTTGCGCTGCTGTTTCTGCGCAGTATGTCTCAGCCTCTGGTGGACAGAATTCTTCTGTGCTTGGTATAATGGATAAGACTCGCCTAGGGACACTTCCATTTGCATTTTAGCATCCTCTCTTCAATGGCTTCTGCAGGCATTCCTCTGGAAAGGAAGTAGCCTTTCCTCTCTAGTTTGGAGATTAAAATGTGGCACTATCCCAGGTGGTGTTACTAAAGAATCAAAAGGAGGGTATGTGAGCATCAGATCTTAGAAACACTAGAAGATCGCAATCACCACAATGAGAATTATTTAACCAGCAAGGTATCAGTCTAACTGTGCACATATGGTCTCTTCATCTGTTTCTGGAGATTATGCCTTGGATGGGTCCCCAATACTGAGATCTATGTTGGTTGGAGTTTGTGTGTTTTCTTTGGTCGCTCCATTCCTGTTCTCCATAGCCAAAGGCCTGCTCACCACAGTGTCCATTAGTGAAAATGGTACAGACTTTGGATTTTCTAGATGTCCAAATTGCTTAATTATCCTGAGCCCTTCTCAACCTTTGACATCACCTGACTTCTCACTGCCTTTTTTTTCAAGGTGATTTCTCTGATTCTGAAAATCAACTCAACAATCCCTCCTTGATGGTTTTTTACATTTAATCACTTTGTTTACTCTTTAGTACGTTTTTAAGCCATTGCCCATTTTATCTTGACAGTACCATGAACTCTTTAAAATCAGGACCTGTGTCCTAATTTTTTTTAAAATTTCCTGTTATTTGTAAAATACCTGTAACATTGTGGAGATCTAGGTAGGCTTATTGAGCAAGAGTATAATCAACAAGATAAACCCATTCATTGAGTTGCATGAAATGACAATTATATTGGTCATTAACTCCTGCATGATAGGATTGCCTAGAAATCTACCTTTACTTACAAAAGAAGAATCAAGAAGTCATTCCAGGGCATCTAAGCAACAGTCCTCACACTGCAGAGTACAGGGTCTTTCCTGTGTTTAGCAAGTCTCAGTTTTGTTAATAACTCTGGTATCCACTACTTTGAGTATCATTTAGTTACTTCCAGGTTCTTTCCCTTGGAAGACTGTAACTGATGTTCTAGAATGGCAATACAGGGCTTCCTTAAAAAATACAGATATACTGGAGCAAGATTTGAGGACTTGGAGTTATTAACTTGCTGTATGGTCTTGATGAATGAGAAATACTTCTCTCAAATCTCTGTGATCACAGAGTACAGAAGTACTCCTTGAATTATAGGTGCCATTATTTGGGATTCTACGCTTCCATGAACCATGGAAAGATATTTTATTCCATGCTGCCAAGTGAAACAGGATTACCTTCTGAGTCTCAGGTGCGAAAACTTGTAATGGAATCAGTTTGCCTCAACTGTCTACTGCCCTTGAGGTACAGAACACATTGCTGTGCCAAGGAAACAGTGTAGGAATCTGCAATGTACATTGTGTGGGCCCATTTAGAGCAAGTGCTTTCCTACCACCAAAATGTGACAAGCATATTCTCAAATTGTTAGGCTCTACATCAACTAGGCAAAGACCAGCAGCATGCAGGGAACTTGAATTATTTCTTTAGAGCAGTCTCAAAAGCACAGTGTATATATATGCACTTTATAATATAGTATACAGTTTATATAATATTATACATATACAATTTCCCCTATGATATAAAATGAAAAAAAAACTCCTTGGGACAAAATTGGGGAAAGCAATTTTGTCTTCCTTTTTGCTAATAAGGATGAAAAGACAGAATTTAAATTAATAAAAAGCCTGTTATAAATAAGATTATTAGTCACTGAAAATGAGTGCCTCACATGATAATTCTCAAGATGGTTAGATATTGTAGACATGCTCTTTTCTTGACTTCTCAGACATTCTAGCCCACCATTCAGGTTACTGATAGTCAGGATTGCTGTTTGACCACACTGTTCCCTGTTGTGTTCTTGGCAGTAGGTGTTGGTTATGTTGCTCAAATGCCAATTAATAAACCCAAGTCTTTGAAAACAGAAGTTTCCCTAGAAATCCCTTTTAGACATTTTCTAACTGCATTTCTCTAAGCCACTAGAATGTACTGTTTAGAGCACTGACATTACTACTATGCTGGTGACAGCTCTAGTCTGAAATACTATTATCTAGGAGAGCAATGGTCACAGTGCCACAGATCTGTGACAGCTTGGGCTTCATCTTCTTGTAGACAGGAGTTGTGTCATCCGCTTTCATTACTCTGGAGAGTTGTCATATTTGACAACTCAGCATCCTCTCTAAAATCCATCCCCTTTACCTCTAAGATGAGAATAGTAATTGCCTTACAGGGTTATAATAATGATTGCATAAGCATTGCATATAGAGCTCCCAGTCCAATATTAAATATGGTTGATAATAATATCTTTCCTGTCAAGAGAACCAGTTGGTTCCCCTTCTGTGACCTAATCATTTTATTTAGATATCAGTACTACAACTGTGCATAAAAGAAATGTAGCTACCTTGTACACATACCTGGCTCCCTGCCCACTATGTGACTGATTTGGTATGTGGCTAGAAAACAACTACTGTCCTAAGACTTCTATTTAACATTTTTTAAAATCCCTTTGTCCATTGAAGGGCATCTGGGCTGATTGCATACCTTGCTTAGGATGATAATGCTACAGTAAACATGGTTGTCCTAGTAGTTTTACAGTATTCTGGCACATAAAGAAATGACAGACACCACCAGTTTATACCTATAATCTTAGCTACTAAGGAGGTCAAGATCTAAAGACTGTGTTTGGAAACCAGACCCAAGAAGGAACTGTGAATCTCTTATCTCCAATTAAGCATGTAAACAGCTCATGGATCTATGGCTTATGGAAAAGCAGAAGCCTTAAGCAAAAATTCTCAAGGACAGCACCCAGGCCCATCAAGACCTGGAAGAAAAAGAAAAAAATTGAGATTCCACCTCACCTCAGTTAGAAGGTTCATTATCAAGAATAAAACAATAACAGATGCTTGCAAGGATGTGGAAAAAAGGGAACCCTAATGCACTGCTGGTGGGAATTTGAGCTTGATCAACTATTGTGAAAAGCAGTATAGAGGTTCCTCAATAAACAAAACATAGAATTGTCCCATGACCAACCAATTCCATTCCTGGGCATTGATTCAAAAAATTACAAAGGAGGTTTTATCCAATATGTCAATTTGGGATTCCAATATATCTGAAGGCACTTATTTTATCACTTAATACACAGCCTTCCTAGAGTGTAATATAATGTTCTCTTGAAGAAACTCTCCATGACAGACAGACTAAGAAACTGATAATTGCTTAGGACAACATGCAGTGGAGGAAGGTCAGAGAAACACCCAGGGACGGCTGGATTCAATATTCTCCTCCTTCCCCTTACCAAAAACAACAAAAATTGTGTAGAAAAGGCATAAACGTGTTGGGAAAATGCCTTTATTATCCTGCCATAGAGAGTGTTTTTGATGTTGGAGATGTGAACTAAGCGAAGTAGAAATCTGTAATAGAAAGTACAGATGAAATTTCCTGCCCTTGGAGAAGTGGAAAACGTCACAGCTCCTCCTCAGGTACATTGCCGCTCCGGGAGTGATTGTATGATAGGTGTCACTGTCCAAGCTCACCAAGGAAAACTAACTGCACCTTCAGAGTATATGCTACAGACCAAGCACATCCTTTAACCTGAGAGGACATATTGGCTCAGGGAGTTGGACAAGTGAATAAATAGATCTCATTAAATAGAGATAGAAAATAGTGCTCATGCAATGTGTTGCTTAGCCAGTAGTCATAAAAGACAACACAAATTAATCATCTTAATTCATTTCATCTTGCAAATAAAGCATAAATTTAATAATATCAGGTTTGATTCAAGAGTTTGATAGAGTTCTGAGCTTTGGAAAGTTATATAAAATGAAGTTCCATGTTTTCTTCCTTTCAGAGGATTGTATTATTCCAGTTCCTCCCAAATACATGTTCTGTGGTCCTCCTGAGCTTGAGCATATTCCTGTGCTATTAACAAGCATCATTTTTTCATATGAGAGATTCTTCCAGTTTTCATTTCATCATCATTTCATTGATGTGTTCATCTTGTTCCATTTCTACATTGCAGCAAAAGCTGGGACAATTTTTTCACTGCAGGGCCACTTCTCTTGATTACTGGCAGATTAGATTAAAGTAAAAGCAAGGGGTACTTTAGTTAGCCTTAATTAGGGCTTGCAGTACATGTGTTCTGTTCCAGATGAGACAACTTGATGAAAAAAGCAGCAGGGATTCATTAAAAAACAAGTAAATAAGGCATTGTTAAAGATGGGGTTAGGGAGAAGGTGGCAAATATTGAGAAAACATATCACCTCTGTTGTCAAGCTGGAGAGATGGAGGCAAATGAGTATCCTAAAGAGTTTATGAACCTTATCTGAAAAGTGTCTAACAACTGCCTGTCATTACTTTTGGTTTTGTTTATGTTTTCAGAATGGTTGACATATGACTAGTGATGTTTGCTCGTTAAGACAGAGTCACAGCAATGTTTGGATGTTTGATTAGATAATTAGTCTTAGGCTATGGG
Organism: Dipodomys ordii; assembly: GCF_000151885.1. Taxonomy (NCBI): domain Eukaryota; kingdom Metazoa; phylum Chordata; class Mammalia; order Rodentia; family Heteromyidae; genus Dipodomys; species Dipodomys ordii. Next base: position 10,034,457 of record NW_012267238.1, on the reverse strand, counting down.
GTTACATACCATAATGATGGTGTTTCATTATTATTAATATATTTTCCCCAGGTTGTAAAAGGACAAAAGGAAAGCAAGTCATTGGTAACAAGTAGGGAAAGATACAATATAAAATTTAGATAATATTTTTTCATTGAAAGTAATAAAAATGTTGCATGTGGCAAATATTTAAATATCTCAGAAGAACCAAATTTCGAGAGCAGAGATATTTTCATAATTATTTCAGAACTACCTATATGCCAATTGCAGTACTTGGGACTTAGATTCTTATAATTTTTTTCATAAATTATAAAATAATTTATGAAACAAATAAAAACAACATTAAGATTCCACCTTACCCCAGTTAGAATGGCTATAATCAAGAACTCTAATAACAGCAGATGCTGGAGGGGATGTGGCCAAAGGGAACCATACAATGTAGTAGTGCATTGTTGGTGGGAGTGTAAACTTGTTCAACCACTTAGGAAAGTAGTATACAGGTTCCTCAAAGGACTCCACATAGAGCTCCACTATGACCCAGAAATCCCACTTTTTGTCACTTACCCAAACGATCACAAAAAAGGCCACACTAAAACTACCAGCACAACTATATTTATCGCCACATTATTCACCATAGCTAAGATATGGAATGAATCCAGATGCTACTCAGTAGATGAATGGACTAAGAAAATGTGGTATACACACACACACACACACACACACACACACACACACACACAATGGAATTCTGCACTGCCCCATTTGTTAGGAAATGGAAAGATTTCAAAAATTATATTAAGTGAAGTAAATCAGACTCAAACAAACATAGGTCCGATGGTCCCATGGTTTCCCTTATCCGCAATAACAAGTATATGTCTAGGACAAGCAGAAGAGGTCAAAAGCTATGTACATATTACCATACAACATGATGCAAAGTGAAATGAACCCCAAGATAGGAACACAAGAGATATTATCTTTCATATTGTTCTCTTTAATATATTTATAATGCACTATGTGATTTTTTTTGTTTCTTTGTATATTCTTCCCCCATTGTACAACCCCTGTTTTCACTCTATTTGATTCTGGTGTCCTGCATCTTATATATATATATATATATATATATATATATATATACTTTTTTTCTAATTTGGGGAGGGGAAGGGAGATAACAAAATGTTGAAATAAGGATACAGGGATGACTCATGGTAATAATGAGATGTACAAGACACTATGTTGAAAATGAACTTTACAATTTTGCCAGGCTGGGGGGAGGGAGGAGTTGGGGAGGTAGGGAGGAAAAGCATGGTGGGGGGGGAAAGGAGTGGTAACAACGTTCAAAAGGAAATGTACTCATTACCTTGTTCATGTAACTGTAACTCCTCTATACAGTATCTTTATAATAAAAATATATATTTAACATTTTTTTAGAAAAAATAGATTTAGAGGTGTGTACCTTGCTCAGAGAACCCAAACTAACAAGTGGTATAAGACAAGGATAACTTAATTCTTCATTCAGTTATTCAAGACTATGAAAACAATAGAGGAGGCAGGCTGTGGGTGCCATGCCTATAGATATCCTTGCTGCTGATGGATAATTAAACCTCAATATACTTCATTTTCTATTATTACTTAACTATAAAGATGTGATAGACTCAGACAGTGGTCAATAGGCAGTATTTAACAGACACATGTCATAATTACCAAGTTTAGCTAAAAAAAATGGAAGCAAAGTTGGCAAATTTGGTTTACTTTGGTAATGTCAGTTGCAATGAGTTTTACTACCCCGCAAGCTTCTCAAAAATTAGAGCTGAGGGTAAAAGAAAAGGCCGAGGCTCTTCAGTGAAGCCACTCTGCCACTCCCTCTAATTCCTACCCATTACTCTCCAGTCAGTAAAGATATTGAGTTTTAACTGGAAATTAAAATATGTTAGTTCCATATGATTGCTCTATAGTATGTACAGCAGATGATACACAACAGGTCACATATAGTGCAGATATAAAACATGTTCCATTGTATGGATGGTCCATGTGGCTGTTTAACATTTTAAGGGATTTATTCTGATATATTTTCCTCCTAATTATGTTTGCAATAACTGATTCACAACAAGCTATTGAAGAACCTTTCTTCCAGCAGTATGTTTCAGCCTGAAATGCTCCAAAATTTACGAAAGCAAATTTTAGTTGTTCACATTCTTCAAGAAGAATTCTTTACTCCATGTGAAACTGAAATAAAAAATTAGCTAGTAGGGAAAACTTTACATATTCTTGTGATTTTGTGGGAATAGGAACATCCACTCGATATACATGATAGTCCAGATTCCCCAAGTAAGAATCACTTCATTTCCTACTGAGTAGTTCAGAGCACACTTCCTGGGGCCCATGAGAAGCTAATTTGTTAGGTGCATATTTGTAATATATTATCGATTTGCAATTCATTAGTGTTTACCACAGTTAAAGATTCTGTTACTGCTTTTTGAAAAGGTAATATTCTGGGCCTGTAAGAAGTTGCTCCCAGGATTGTAACGATACTTAAAAAGTTCCTTTAATTGTTCTATATTGCCTAATTGTTCCACTTGATATGGAGGTACATGAGTCCCATGAGAACAAACTTATTGGCAGAATGTGTCCATTGGAATGTGACTCCTGTCAAGAGCAATGCCATATCAAATACAGTGATGATAAACAGACATTTATATGTCAGATAATTGTAAGTTTAACAAAAACACAGCAAAGCAGGACGGTTAATTTGCATGTAGCATTTATGTCTTTCAGTGAAAAATAGAGCAATTCCGTGTTTTTATGGTAAAATTCTAACCAATCTGCTTATAGGTAGGTTTTCCGATAATGAATGTTAACCCACAGGGGTTAACATTAGCAATAATTATAACATCATCATTGATGAGTAAGGTCTATTTTATGGGAATCTCAGGAAACCTCTATCCGTCCTGCCAAGACTACTTTTTTTTTTTTTTTGGTTGGTCATGGGGCTTGAACTCTGGTCCTGGGCACTATTCTTCAGCTTTTCAGCTCAAGGCGAGTGCTCTACCACTTGAGCCACAGCACCAGTTCCTGTTTTCTGAGTGGTTTATTGGAGATAAGAGTCTCACGGACTTTTTCCTGCCCCAGTTGGCTTAGAACCGTGGTCCTCAGATCTCAACCTTCTGAGTTGCTAGGATTACAGGCATGAGCCACCGGCACCTGGCTGTTTAAATAGGGATACAGATGGACCCATTGCAACAATGAAATATACAAGACAGTAATTCAAAAAACGAACTTTACAACTTTGGGGGGGGGAATGGGAAGGAGAAACAAAGGAAAAGGCAACAATGCTTGATAAGAAACTTACTCATTACCTTGCCCATGTAATTGTAACCCCTCTGTATGGTATTTTCACAATAAAAAATTAAAAAAAAACTATGAAGTTAGAAAGAAAAAAAAGACTACTTTGTGTCATGAACTTTTTGGGAAAAATACTCAATTGTGGATAAGGAGGAGGATGAATGATTTCAGTGTATTGTTCACTTGTTAATATTTTCCTGCACTTTCACTAATTTTGAACAATATACTGGAAACAGTCATCTTTATATGTTCAACTCTTACTTCTTTTTCACCAATTTTCTAGACATGTCCCTTGTGAAACATCAAGTATCCAGCCAAACTATTAGCTATTTCCTATGATTCATGCACACGCATACACACGCACACACATGCACATGCACACACACACACACAATGCCATAAAAAGTGAGTAGTTGGGATGATAATTGAATTTCTTCATATTAGGGATTTTTGTTTGCCACCATCTTTCAGGGATTTCCCCAAATTGGTCTTTAGTTGGGCAGCAGTATTGTAATTCTATAGCTGTAGGTAGCATAACTACATTTTGTATAGCCAACTATAATCCTGCTTGATATTTTTCCCCTACGTATCTGGCCATGAAAATCTTCCTACAAGGTCATGATGCATATTAGAAGAAAGCCATATAAAATAAATAATTGCTGGCCATGAACATCTATGTCACTGGTTCATATAACTTATGGTCCTTCAGCATGTTCTAAAGTCCAATCTTCTGTATAAAATTTATAGTTCAAGCTCAACTTATATATTGGTGCATTATATGCTATTGAGCTTATGATGAGAGTTACCCTATGTGCTATATTGAGAGATAATGGTCAGGAGTGATTTTTGAAATTCAGCATTAAGACAGCCAAAATAAAACAAAATTATATATATATATGTATGTATTTATATGCAGAAGATATCATAGCTTTGCCCCTATATCTGAAAGTTTGTAACATGATAAGTGGCTGCAAATTTTCCCATGTAGCATTCCTGTACTCCATGAGTGCTACATGCCATTGGATGTGCTAGTTCATGCAGCCCATGTTGCAGTTTCTACCTACTCTGGTTGAGAATGTTTTTTCTGTTCTACTTCTCACTCAAACTGATAGCTTTCAATCTTTCTTGATAAAACAAATGAAAGTAGCATGGACAAATGAAATATGTGTTCCTGCCAAAATCCAAAAAGTATGTAAAGTAAGTGTCATCTTTCTTCCTTAAATGTTGAAATGTAACATCTTTTTCCACATCACATTAGAAGTTCTACTATGTTACAGACCATTTTCCTTTTCTGTTTTTGGTGCCATTCCTTGGACTTGAACTCAGGGTCTGGACACCGTCCCTGACCTCTTTGCTTGTAGCTAGCACTCTGCCACTTGAGCCACAGCTCTGCTTGTGGTTTGGCTTTTTGTTAATTAGTTAGAGATGGAGTGTCATGAAATTTCCTGCTCAGGCTGACTTTGAACCACAATTTTTAGAACCCAGAAACCTGACTAGCTAGGATTACAGGTATGAACCAATAGCATCTGGCTGATTTTGGAGTTATTACAGCTTTGTTTTTCCTTACCCTGTGGCATACTTTTCTCGCATTGTGTCAGTAGTATTAACCAAATTCTGCTTGTTAAATCCAATATATACAAGACCATTAGTGTAATAAGAAAATGCAATATCCTACAGAATTAAGTCATGATCAACATTCCAAAAGAATAAATTATGAAATAGAGATGGAAAATTTTGTATAGACCTGTGGTCAAAAAAAATGAGACTAGATTGCTGGCCCTTCCACCAGCTGAAATAGACTGGTTCTAATGAGTTGTTTAACAATGATGGAGGGAAGACGATATATAGGATGGGGTATGTAAAAATCAATATTTGCATGCAACATAGCAAGGATGCATTGATTTTATTTCAACAATAAAATCATAAAGAGGAGCTTAAACTGAAGTCACCACAAGGGAAGTTTAATGACAAACCACCGTCATGTCATTTCCCAAGATTCATATTTGTCTGTCCCATCTGGAGAGGTGTTGAAAGGTGGTAAGGGAAAACTGTCACATGTATTTACCTACAATGCTGTGGTGACTCTAGATGACCATTAGATTATGGCAGCAATTATGGCACCTTCTAGAAATGGAAAATGCCAATTATTTGTCAGCTATCACAGGGATTTCATAATACTTAAGACTGATTATGTAATGAATGACTGTGTTCTGTGAGGATATAGTGAAAGGAGAAACAAGGTTATAACTACACACAGTGTTTATGGTCAAATGTGTTCTTGTCATTTGTCTACCTCAGAAAAATTGTGAGAAATAAATGTGACATGGACTGTGGAGTCAGAACAAGTACAAATCACATCTCAGGAAATTGCTCACTGTGTGACCTTGAATGCATTGCTTACTTTCTCATATAGTATTTTATACTCACAACAGTATGATAATGCATCATTTAAATGATTTTTTGTTGGTCATGGAGCTTGAACTCAGGGCCTAGATTCTATCCCAGCTTTTTTGCTCAAGGCTGGAGCTCTATCACTTAGAGCCAGAGCCCTACTTCCAGTTTTCTGGTGGTTAATTGGAGATACACGTCTCAAGGACTTTCCTGTCTGGGCTAGTTTTGAACCTAGAGCCTCAGATATCAAAATCCTGAGTAGCTAATATTACAGGCACAAGCAAACATCACCTATCTTTTAAGGATAGATTTGAATATTAAGCAAATAAAGACACAAGATCTAGTAAGTGCCCAGAGTAGTCATAGCTATGTTCTCTTATTTAAAAAAAATAGATCTCTCTGTAATGTGATAATGTTGGACATTGCATTATTACTATTAAAATAAAGGCAAGATATTGAGTTTCTATTTCAAGAAATATGTGGACAATTAACAATAGCAGACAGGTTCACCTATATCACTGAAAACTAGTGCCTCAAAGCTTCCTGTTGAACATATATCATTTCTATCTTATCTATCTATCTAGCTATCTATCTATTTTTGTGGTGGTTTGGGGCTTTAACTTACAGCCTGGGTGCTGTCCGTGAACATTTTTAACTCAAGGTTAGCACTCCTGTTCCTGAACATTTTTTTGCTCAAGGTTAGCAGTCTACCACTTGAACTACAGCCCATTTCCAGCTTTTAGGTACTTAATTGGATGTTAGAATCTCATTGGCTTTTCTGCCTGGGTTTTCTGGGTTAGCTTTGAACCATGATACTTATATCTCAGCCTCTAGAGTAGCTAAAGTTACAGATGAGAGCCACTGGTGATTAGCAATTTTCATCTTTGTATAAATTTTTATGTTGTGGAAGAATCATGGAGGAGTGTGTAATTGCAGTATACTCAAAGCTAGCAAGCTGACATGAAAGCTTCATTTATCCAGGCATATGGGGGCAGTTGGGACTGGAGAATATAAAATGTACATTCAATATCAACCAATTATATCTCACCCTGGAATTTTGGGCTACTAATCAGATAAACAAAGGGAAAACCTTGTCCTTAAGGACTCAATTTCCCTGTGTAATTTATATATAGACAATTTCAAAGTTATCTGAATATTGGTAACTATGCATACATATGGATCTTTAAACTTGTCATTTGTCACCTGTGTGTTTACTATATTCTGTAGTTCCAGTATTAGGGAATTAAGATATGATAAGTATCCAGTCTTTTCCCTCAAAAAAAGATTATAATAACTTTTGGAATTAAATACCTTAAATATTTTAATTCAAATACAGGAGAGAAGAATTCTGTAATAGGGCTTCAATTGAATAACTTTAAAGGAATCAGGGTCATCTCCTATCAAAGGTCATGGGATTGTTTTCTTGTAAAGGAGGTTGGCAAGATATTTAAGAGAAATTAACCAAGTCTATAAATAGTGGCAACATATTTCACAGGTTAAAATGAAAAGTAAAGAAATAGAGAATTGGTTTAGTGGTAAAAATGTAGAGGTATGTTAGTTTGAAGCTTAAAAATGGAATATTCTGGCATGTATATAAGTCTAAATACTATGTAGTTATTTTGATGGTCAAAATGGTCCAATTTTGGCAAGCTCATAAAATCCCATCTAATATAGTTTGTCATGAATATATATGATAAATATTGAGACATTATATATTTAGTAATCTTTGACTATTACATATATGTTCTGCAGAGATAGTTGGATTTTGTTTAAAAAAAAGAAGTGTGGTCTAGTGATTTGAACAGAACAGAATCTAGTTCTATCATTTCTTTTGGTCAGTTTATTGAAACCTTTCAACATGCCTCAGACCTAAGTAGATCACATCTGCAATCCTAACTACTCAGGAGGCTGAGATCTGAGGATCATGGTTCAAAGCCAGCCTGGACTGAAAAGTGCATTAGTGTCATATCTCCAGTGAACCAGCAAAAATCCAGGAATCCACGTGTGGTTAAAGAGACTGAGTCCATCCTTGTGCAAAAAACAAAAATGTGAGTGTGAGGTCCTGAGTTCAAGCTCCAGGCCAGCCTAAAATCAGTTTGCTTAATTAGAAAATTAGAATCATAGCATTAGCATCTCAGTGTTCAAAAGCAAAAATGATATAATCACATATAAAACTTGTAAAGGAGTGAAAAAAGCCTTCTGTTATAGTGCCATTACATTGTCTGAAGTTTCAATGTTAATTGGAAAAGTTTTTGACAGAAAAAAAGATCAAACAGACCTCCAGGAAAACATCTGTAATCTTTCCTCTGCCTGATTCCTTCTCTTCTCATTTCCCAGCCCAGATGCATCCCCAACAGTAGGCTCTCCTCCACAGCTGTTGAGGGATTTCTAGTGCCAGGGAGTCTGGCTGCTCACATATGTTTGAATTGTTCCCTTTCTACTTAACCTTCTTGCTAGAAAATTAACAAGTTCAACTTCCAACTTTTAAAATTGCCAACATTTTGCACTTCGAATGAACTGTTGTAAAATATGCACAGCTAATGATTGATTATTTGCTAAGCATGGTCATTATTTATACAATTATTTGTGAGACCCACATTAACAATTCATTTTCTGTGACAATTGAAGAAGTAACTCATGAAGGTGAATAGGAACCACCTGGGATTTTCATAACATTTTGCTTTCCAAGTTGTGCAATTATGTACTACAAATGGGATTAGCATTTGAGGAAGAGACAGATGCCTGCATTCGTAGTGTAACCTAATCTGGATGTTTAACTTTGCTCTTTATTGTATTATTTTTTAGTTAATAAGCTCTTCTATACACATGTCTTGATGCCACGTGAGCTTTTTATTCTATACTCATGAGAAGAAACAGCGTGAGATATAGAAGCAAATGTACCAATACTAATGATGTTGGTTGGTCATTGGCTTCTGAGACTACCAACAATCTGTGTTCACAGCATCTTATATGTAGTACCTTATTTTAATATTACAGACACAAGGCCAGACAATCTCAATCAGCAAACTATCTTAGGGGTGTACATCATAGGGGAAAGAAAGTATAAAAAAAATCACCTACTGTCTGCAGATGGACTGTACGGGAAGAATGATATTTTCACCTTCTTACAAACACACTTGCTCTGCTAATGAAGGTAAATTCTAAAGACTGCAGTGTCTAGTCAGAGAGGTCATCAACCTTGTCTCCTGGGTGCCAGGACAGAGGGGAGCCAGCATTGAAAGGCAGAAGACAGTCTGGAGGATTATAGAAGGAGCAGAGACAAAAACTCTATTCTTCATTAAAAACGTGATTTTTCACATGGAGCAATGTAGCAGGTAGCTCTGAAAAGACAGTATCTGTGTCACACGTAATTTATGTGTGTCACACAAAATTGATGTACATCAAAATGAGATGAATGCTTGAGTATCACAGTTGTGATCTTGGCTTTGAACTGAGCTCCTCAAAGGCTCTTTCGGTTGGCACATACCCTGTATTGTTTTTTTGTGAGCTTCTTAGGTTTTGCCTAATACTTACCCTATCCCTCTGATTCCTATCCTATTAGCCAAGATTAATGCCATATAACATGATTCTTGTGTTTGTTTGTTTGACATATGGTCTCCTAAGTTTTGCCTAAGCTGGGCTCACCACAATCCTCTTGAAGTCAGCCTCATGAGTGGCTGAGATTACAGGTATACACCACAACACCAAGCTATAATGTAGATATTTATCATCTCAATGTAATACTCTCCAAAAATTTTAAAATAGCTGAAACAAAATAATGTCAGATATCTGATTTTGTGAAGCTAAGATCCAAGTCCCAAGATATGCTGACATTTCCAAAAACATTTGTTTCTCTCAAGGTTTACCATTAATATTTTCCCGGCAACAGAGTATCTCAAACATCATAGCTCTGAAACATGTATAATTGTTTATTTATTTTGCTTTGTATTTGATGGGGGGCTTCTTGAAGCAACTATACTGACAGTAATTTTGTTTTAGAAGCAAGGAAGAACGTCCAAGTTAGCAAATATTAATAGTTCTCCTGTTATTTCAATTTTATGTGCATTAGATATAAATAAATAAACAACAAATGTAACCTGAAAGTTTCCCCTTCATTTCTAGAGCTAAATAATTTCCACTGCACAGGAAGTATAGCACCTAGGGTTGGAAATTATCAGTTGCTGCTTTGTTGTTCCTGCTCGTTATAATAACTGGGGAAAAATTTATATTCTTGTAATAGTAGCTAATTCTAACAGAAAGTTCCATTTGTTATCCAAGTGTAAAAAAAATATCTTAAGTCTGTAGCACTATCACAAGAAGTGATAGTGCTAAAGGAAGATAGCTACCAATAGTCTTTTCAGTGGCTTCCTTCCTCATCAGAGTGGTATTAAAGGATGGAATTCTATGCTTCCATCAGAAAGAATGATATTGCCCCATTTGTTAGGAAATGGAAAGACTTGGAAAAAATTATATTAAGTGAAGTAAGCCAGGCCCAAAGAAACATAGGTCCCATGGTTTCCCTTATTTGCAATAACTAGTATATGCCTGGGACAAGCAGAAAAGATCAAAATCTATGTACATATGACCAGATAAGGTGATATTAAGTGAAATGAACCTCAAGACAGGGACATAAGTGTTTTTTTCTCTCTTGCTATTGTTCCTAACGTATTTATAATGTACTATGTGATTTTTTTGTTTCTTTGTATGATCCTCCCCCATGACATAATGCCTATTTTCACTGTATTTGATGTTGGTGCCCTGCATCTTGTATATACACTTCTTTAGCGTGGGGAGAGGAAGGGAAAAAACAAAATGTTTAAATAGGGATACAGGTCGAACCATTGTAACAATAAAATGCACAAGACACTATGTTGAAAAAGGAACTTTACCATTTAGGTGGGGAAAGGGGGATGTGGGGGAGGGGGGTGTAGTTGTGGAGGTGGGAGGGAAGGGAGGGGAGGGGAAAAACAAAGGAGGAGGTAACAATGCTTGATAGGAAATGTACTCATTACCTATTGCTCATGTGACTGTAACCCCTCGTTATTTTTGTAACCCCTCATATTTTTACAATAAAAACATATTTTTTCTAAAAAAAGGAGGATTTGTGTCTTTTTTGGTGGGATTATACTTTGAACAGAGGGCCTCATAATTATGCTGCAGCTCTACCACTTGAACCATTCTGCCATCCTTTTTTGCCTTGGTTATCTTGTTTAGTGTACAGCCAAACTGGACCATGATCTTCCTATCTGTGCTTCTCTGCCTAGCTGGGATGACGGGTATAGTCCACTAATCCCGGGAACTGATTTCCCTGTAGTTGGAATACAATTGAATTCAGCCATACCCATATATTGGTGAACATGGAATCTAACACATTTTTCTTTTCTGCTTTTGCTTGCAAATTCAGACTGTAATTCCCCGATCTCTACTTTCCAAGTAGCTAAGACTTCAGGCTTGAGCTACTTAGCACACCTGGCTTAAGAACTAGTCCCATTATTTTTGTTTCTATCAAGACTTTGAAGTTTATCAACATTAAAGCATGAAACAACCCATAAACACACCATTATGAGACACTTTTTGTAAATTTTATGGTGGAAAATCTTGTGTGTTAGTAATGAAGAATTTGTTTGGAATTAGAATTAAATATAAAGGTATGTGTGTATGGGTGTGTGCACACACACACGTGTGTGCACACCAGCAGTACTACTAGGGTAGAAATTCAGGTCCTTATGCTCCATTTTGTTTTTTCATAAAAGGTTGGAGGCCTGAAACAGGAGCCACATACTCCTTTTCTGACTTCTTGAAGGTTAATTGCTAATAAGAATCTTATGGAATTTTCTGCCTGGGCTGGCTTCAAACCTTTATCCTCAGATTCTAGCCTCCTCAGTAGCTAGGATTATAGATACAAGTCATTGGCTCCCTGGTGGTTTTAGTTCCTTAATATCATGAAAAATGAAATATCTTATGGTCTGTAATCTTGTTTACATAATTTGCTGTCTATCTGAACAAAACCCAGAAAATCAGTCCATTACTAGTGAAAGAGTTGAACACAAACAAAGAACTTCTTTTGCCTATTTATCCCCTGGTTATTTGTAAGTTGATTTTGTCAGCCCATCTTATGTTGACTATTTTAAAATCAATACCAGAAAAAAATTAATTCCAGTGCAGGAATGAGTATTTGGGCCGTGGAGGACAGGAGAGGACCAATTATAATCGTGTTGTAAATGAACCTCTAATGGGAGTAATAAAGTTATTCAAAGTTATTCTTGATCTACTGGTCCTATACCCCTAAATTCTTTGGAAGTAGATGTTTAAATATGTCTAACCCAGTGAATTGGAGCATTTTTTTTCTTTTAGTAAATACCCAGCAGGGACATAATTTGGCAAACAGCTGTTGTCAATTTATAAATAAATATAATCTGAATTTTAATACCTTGGGGGGGTGGAGCAAACACAAGGGTGTTCTAGAAACAATAGGTGTCTTAAACTTTCCTATTGTTTTCATAACCAAGATCACTGAAGACTTAGTTGAAATTACCCAACAAATATGGAGAACGTACTAAAAGGGAAAATAAGTGAACTTATAATAAAGCCCAGTACTTGGAGAATACTCTTAGCTCTAAGATTTTTCAATTCATTAATTAAAAAAATGCTCACCATTGAATTATAGTACTAGTCAATGTGCCAAGATGGTTCATTAAAGTCCAAATTTTATTATATTATATATTACATGCTTTATGCTTTTCACACAAACTTATTACATTGCTCAGGGAAGGTGATCTCTGGGAGTGCATTAGACTAATGTTCCTGAAACTCTGGCTAATGTAACTTTTATTGGATTGCTGTAACCAAAAAAGGTCACATAGTGATTTGTTCCGGTAATGATTTCCTAAAATGAAAATATAATTAATGAGTTATTGTTAAATGGTTGACCTTGGAGTACCTTGCTAGTTGTTTAGATTTATTAATAGCATATTACCACAACCAGAGAAATGAGAATCAAACAAGTTTGTAATCACATTTTCCCTGGAATAGGTATAGTAACTACAGCTAGCGTTCATCTGTTCCCAGTAGCAAATTCTGTGGTAAGAGCTTTAATCTATCACTACCTTTCATCCCCACAAAAACTCTGGGAGTTTTCTCTTCCTCCTGATTTTCTAGTGAAGACACTGAAACTTAAACAGAAGTGACTTTGTCAAAGTCCTCGAGTTAGTTACAGGTGAAGTTCAAGTTTAAAGCCAGATGTCACTGCTTTCTGTCAAGTGTTTGGAACCTTTGAGGGTTCAGTCTCTGCAAGCCTCATCTTATTCTGCTTTGTGCTTTGATTTAGTTTGCATTTCACAGCACTCAGTGCTTTCTAGGCAGGCCCTCTTCTCTCTTGAGCAACACCTCCAGCACATTTCACAATGGGCTCTTTCTGGGGTAGGGTCTCACGGTTTGCCAAGGTTGCCTGGGCTGTAATGCTCCTACTTGTGCTTCCCCGTGTTTCTGGGATGACAGGGGCCAGCCATACTGATTCTCCTGTATGGAGGATGACAGGCAGACACCGCCACACCCAGATAGTGTAACAAACTTCTTTTTTACTAGGGCTGGGATCAAACTATCATTGCCTAGTCTCTGCTTCCTAAGTAGTTAGGATTAAAGATTAGGACAACTGCACCACATCTCATGTATCCTTTTAAAAACACAGATACCACCCCAGCGCCAGTGGCTCACACCTATAGTCCTAGCTATTCAAGAAGCTGAGATCTGAGGATCTCAGTTCAAAGCCAGCCTGAGCAGGAAAGTCCATGAGACTCTTATCTCCAATAAACCACCAGGAAAATGGAAGTGGCACTGTGGCTCAAGTGGTAGAGGGCTCATCTTGAGCTGAAGAGCAGGGACAGCACCCAAGCCTAGAGTTCCAGCCCTCTGCCCGACAAAATAAACAAATAAATAAAATCCTATCTGAGACTCATGGGAAGATAAAAGGTTTGTGGGAAAAATTGTGTGTAAAAATTTTATTTATTTGGGAGTTGAAAAAGGGTTTATTTTTATCATGTGTCCATATACATTGTTATGAAATGAAAGAAGTCACACTTAAAAGAGTTCATATTCACTTGCTATGTATATATGTATAGTTAGAGACAGATAGCTAAGATGATGAAACCATTGTATCTCTATCTACATTTGTATTTCTACCATGTACATACTTTCTAAGTAAATAGTGTAGATCTGTTTATTCAAAGTGTATCAAAGAAAGAAAACGAACACACATATCCATAGATGAGATAATGTCTCATAAGCTGTCTTCAGTTACATTTTTATTTTGCTAGCAAGATCTGGGGCCATTTTAAATACATTTGTTATTATAAAAATACTATACAGAGGGCTTACAGTTACATGAGTAATGAGTACATTTCCTTTTGAGCATTGATGCCTCCTCCTTTTATATTCCCTTACCCTTCCTTCCCCACCTACCCAACTACCCCACCCCACCCTGAACTTGTAAAAGTTTTTTTCAACGTAGTGTCTTATACATCTTTATACCTTGAAACCCCAGTTTCATCAGTACTTGTATGTATCATACTTCCTACCTTCTTCAGTTTCTCTCAGAACACAGAGTCTGGGTTTACTTATTGTAGCAAGTGTCATTTGGTTGTTAAATGGGTAATCACTGAGGAAGGTTGTTTTTGAGACATTCTACAGGTAAAGGACAGTGGGAAGTTAAATTGGGTAGAGGGAGTAGAAATTGCTCCAGAAAATCCCAGATGGATCTATGTAGCTGGCCTACCCTCCAAGACTAGATTAAAATTGAAGCACGAGACCAGGGCTTTGTAGCACTTTCTCAGGCACTCATAACATTCAGGACTTAACCTCCAATATACACATGTGAGAGACTAATATATATGTTTGTTTAAGAATATGTCCTAAGAAAGAGTATGACTTTCAGCATCAGCAGGCACTGTGGCTGGTGGATAATGCAATATGAGCTCTGGTTCACAAATGGAGATAGGACAATAGACTGCCCTGGGTTTCCTGGAAACTAAAGTATGAAGTACTTGAACAGGGTTGTTGATCTTCATCCTACCAATTCATCAGTCACAGTTATCTCCTGTTGGACTATGTTCCCTACTGTTTTTCTTTTCTTTTCTTTTCTCGGTTCTTATATTTGCGTCTTATTAGGTGCCATGTGCAATATTTATTTGTTCATTGAAAAATGTTATCAGATTTTTTTATTTTTTTATTTTTTTTTTGGTCATAGGGCTTGAACTCTGGGTCTGAGCGTTGTCCCTCAACTCTTCAGCTCAAGGCTAGCACTCTACCATTGGAGCCACAGTGCCACTTCCGGTTTTCTTGTGGTTTATTGGAGATAAGAATCTTATGGACTTCTATGCCCAGGCTGGCTTTGAACCACAATCCTTAGATCTCAGCCTCCTGAGTACCTAAGATTACAGGTGTGAGCCACCAATGCCCAACTTATCAGAAATTGTTATTGTTTTTCTTTCCTCGCAAATACATGTTGTTTGTTTGCTCTTTTACAATTTGTAGATACAATAGAATTAATAATGGCCTGAAAATACCTCCATTATGGTTAGTCTAATACAATACAGAGAACATTAAAGGTTAGATATTTATAGACCCCAAAGTCTTCGTAGCCAGAGTTACATAATATGTTTTATAGATTGCTATATAGATAATAGATATCAGTGAACAATGTGTGATCAATGAAAATCATATTCTTCCAGGCCTAAGGAAAAATGTCACATAAGTAGTGTCCTAGGCATAGAGGCAAAGCTTTGAGCTACTCATGAAGAGGTCCTCAGACAAACTAAAAATAAAAAAAAATATGTTCCACTAAAACCAGGGCAAGGAGGACTAAAATGTTGAAAAATACCCATAACATGAACATCAATAAGAGGCTATAATGATATCCCAGATTAAAGGAAGCTATAGAATATATAATCTCCTCCCTGGCATAGGCTAGTGGGGGAAAGGTGATATAGAGGCTATTGTTGGGACTGTGAATAAAATTGGAATTTCAACAGCAGACTGGCCAAATGTATTTACATAAAATACAGTGAACTTGCTAGTTGAATTAGGGTTGTGGTAGACTATCATTCTTTTAATGTGAATGGTAAAATATTTAAAATAAAGATTATAAGTTTGAAATTGCCTTAAATGAGGGAAAATTGTGTACACACTTATGTGAATAAAAGTAAGCTTGACTTAAGTTGTATATAGATCAATCATTTTACTTTTTTGTTCAGTTGTATATGTAGGATACTAGGATACTAGGTAAAGGTGAGACCTTGCCCTGGAGAAGGTGAGAAACTAAAGGGGATATATTTTAAAGGTGCTAGTCATATGACTTGTTTAAATAAGTTACAATTAAGAGAATAGAGAAATATATAAATGTCCATATATTAAAAGGTTGCATTCTGAAATTTAGTACAATATTTCCTTTTTCAAAGTCTTAAAATACTGACTGAAATCTCATCTCTTCTAGTAAAATTCTCTTTGCCACCCACCTGAACTGCTCCAGTTTCTCTGCCCTCAGAATACTATGAACTATGAATTCATAACTCACTTCCAGTGGAAAGAATAACAAATTCCATAGTCATGTGTCTATACTTTTATACCTTGTGTGTGTATCTCCATAATTTTATACCTAGTCTGTCCATTTCTACGATATATACATGTACTTGTATATACATATATTAGAGATATGAGCATCATTTATTTATTGTTTAATATGCATATTATATTTCACAGGATATTCACTGTACTCATTCCTGAGTTGACTAATTTAGGTTTGCCTCTTTCTTTTCTCTCCAATCTTGATTTCTATTTTGTATTTCAGTATTGATCCTAACCAGGGTCTTTCTTGATATCTGGTGTAGATTCTTAGTGTTGATTCTCATCAGCTGAGAAAAATATCACCACAGTGATATGAAGCCTCAGTTCATTCTCAGTTCTCATCATCCTTCCTTGTGATCTTGAGTTCTAGTTTTCTTCCATCTTTATGGAGATGATTTCTACATATTTATTGTTTGGTTTATATATCTCAGCATTGAAGCAATTTCTTCAACCATCAGCCACTTAGGCGACTAATGATGCTCTGTCCCTCTCATCCACAATTGGGCTACAACAGTTCCTAAAGCTTAGTATCTACAAGCAGAAGGCATCTGCCAACCATGAAAGAGTCCTGAATGGTGAAGTGGACCTGTGTACAGGGAAGAAACATATAACTCTTTTGAATTGTGTGTGTGTGTGTGTGTGTACATGTGTGTGCACACATGCCTGTTCTGGGGCTTCAACTCAGATCTTGGTGCAGTACTTGAGTGACAGCCCTACTTTCAGCTTTTTGGTGGTTAATTGGAGATAAAAGTCTGATGGAGTTTCCTGCCCAGGCTGGCTTTGAACCATGATCCTCAGGTCTCAGCAACCCAAGTAGCTAGGATCACAGTCATGAGCCATGGATGCCTGGCTAGAGTTCTTTTATTATTTGAAAAGAACATTGGCATAGCATTTTCAGGCAGAAGGAGAATTAAGAGTCCTTTGTATCACCATATGTAAGAGTAACATATGATGGAAGTATTGAATAAAAAGTAAATCCTTTGGAGCTAGAAATTATGTGTATATGTATGTCTGGACATGTCTGCACACACAAACAGATGCACTTATTCTAATGTTCTCTAAAACATATATTACATAATTATATAAGCTGAAGAAACTGATTTCACTTATCTTAGTGACATTTATCACTTATCTTCATTTCTGATAACTTCCCAATATTCAGAGTTAATTTTTTCGTAATCATCTTTTTATTTTTTGAATACTAAATTTGATTTTTAAAAAGCATTTGCCCATATGTAAAATGTAGATTTATTCTAATGTTAAATTATATTTTTATCTTTTTCATTTAACCTTTTGTTCCACAATTTCAAAGTATGATTTTCTTCTTGATCTTTAATTTAGACCCAACTACCTTTGTTATTTGTTTAAAAAAACAGCATATTTCTTGAGAATATGGAACTATCAGAATAGGTTAGAATCTCTCTCTCCTTCGGTGGTACTGAAGTTATAACTCAAATCATCCCTCAATAGAATCTGAGACTGGGGACCAAACTTCTATACACAAACTTACATTTTTAATTTTTTTGAGGGGGAGAGGAGTCATTTCATATCCAATACATAATGGTATGTTTCTTTTTAGTCATCCTAATAGAATGGAATAGAATTTCATGGTTCATACACACTAGCACACAACTTATTGACTCAATCTTTTAACTACTTATAAATTCACATTTCATCTACGCCTGGTATTAGCCATCAAAGATAACATTGAAAAGGTCTAACTGCTGCTCGAAAGAAGCTCGATGTTCATTAGGGAGTAGAGGCCAACTAAAGACTCTATTAAGTGATCTATTCTGTTCAATATAAGTGCATAAGATTGGACAATCAATCCAGCTGTAGTATAAGTAAGACTTTCTTTATGTGGTGATATTACCTACATCTTGAATTGGAAGATGAATTTTACTGTAAAAATTAGTTGGTAGGGTAAGTAAAGGTCATTCATGGTAAAAGGATTATAACCTGTGGCACAGTGTAAGGTCCAAAAGTAATTTAGAGTAGAACATAAGGAGAACAATCGCAAGAAAAATGAGCCTAAGTCCTAGTGTACTGCTGTAAGGAATCAGAACTTTCTAAACTACAGTACAGTAATTTATAGTTTTAAATTGAAAAATAGTAGAGATTTGTATATAAACTGTGATAATTGAAAACACTTCAAACAGATGTCTGTGATCTAATTTTCATATATATCAAACCTTTTTCTTGCTTAACTATATATGTCATGCCTGCTTTGATAATTTAACTAGCAAGTGTATAGTCACCTGTGTGTGTGTGTGCATGTGCGCATGTGTGTCTGAGTTTGTAAATCAACATCCATAAAAGACTTCCATCATAAAAAAATTCATAGATTCCCAGAGGTCATTGACAAAGGCCACATGGATTTCTTGAATCATCTAGTCATATTATGAGCTCTTTGAGTGATGGTATATATATATATATATATAACCAACTATTCATCCTTGGAATTATCAGGTTGCCTTGAGCATGGGTGTTAAGAAATATTTGAATGTAGGAATGACTTAGAAACTGGAAACCCAAGAATTATAGGAAGGTAGTTTCAGTGATTTGGGTTTATCCCTGTGTTCTGTTTCCTATTCATCAGAAGACTCTGTCCCTTCTGTCAGTGCAGCATTTGTTTTTGTCACATGGTTTATCAATGTTGCTAATGAGCTGCTAATGATCTGCCAATGCTTGTGAAATCCAGAAGGAAAAGACCAGACGTGCTGCTTAAAGAAATATGCAGCAGTGATCTTTCCTGTTTCTTTCATCTGTCCCTGGATGTGTTGTTTATATTACATATGAAGAAATCACAGGCTTACTCTCTATGACTTGACTAGACTATAACTTCATTATGAGTTACTAATGTAGACTAATGTAATTCATCAAAGTAAAATGTGCTCACTGGTTAGGTTGGAATCTTGTTTTATTATTTAACTTTGATATGTATTATTTGTGTGAACTTGACCTATTTCCTCTACATTACTAATCTTAAATGTACCATAGGAATAATCATCTCCAAGGCTTTCTGGGAAGGATGAAACACAGATCACATACATAAAGCATACATGTCCTCTTCTCATAAGCAAAGACTTTTATCATACAAGGTAGCTCTTTTATGTATATATTTTTCTACTTTAGTGAGTTATTCACTATAAACTGAATTTTAATTTAGGGCTAAAGAAAAAATTCATTGAAATCTTTGTTCTTCACAAGATAGCAGGGTAGCTTTAAGTTGCTTACAAATAGGTGATTGCTCATTAAGTTTAATGAAGAATTAAAATTAAGACTGTGGAGATTTGAGAACATCTCATGTAGATCAAACTTCATTTCCAGGACTCCTTTGCTTCTGTCTGGTCCATTTGAGTGCTGTGACCAATGAACTGTGGATTCAAGTGTAACATATCACTTCCTGTTTGGGCCAGTGGATCACTTCAATGCAGTTACACAGCCACTTCCTTCTTCTACCCTGTCCATGGAAGATGCTGAAGGATCCAGAGAGTATATAGCAACAGGATAACCACACATTAGCACTGACCCAATTTTGCTAATCCTTCCTGGAAAAGCACAATAACAAGTGAGACATATTTAATGTCCTTAAGTTTCTGGGATCCAGGATCTAATCTATTATTACATAATCAGTCAAGTCAAATTAAATCCTTCCTAAAATAAACCTTTCTTTTAGAAAATGATTGTTACTGTATTTCTTTACACAAAAGTATTGCAGTAAAGAAACTAAAAAATATAGTGCCTATTTAACCATAAGTAGGTACACTCATTGTTCATAAATTAGTTATACTATGTCTCAAGTAAACCCTTTATGCTATTGTTATATTATTTATTTATTTATTTTTATTATATATTTTATTGTAAAGATACGGTACAGAGGGGTTACAGTTACATGAGTAAGGTAATGAGTACATTTCCTATTGAGCATTGTTACCCCCTCCTTTGTTTCTCCCCTACCATCTCTTCCCTCACCACCTCCCCAATTCCGCCTTCCCCCAACCCAAAGTTGTAAAGTTCATTTTCAACATAGTTTCTTGTACATCTCATTGTTACAATGGGTCAACCTGTATCGTTCTTTCAGGATTTTATTATTTCCTTTCTCCACTCCAAATTAGAAAAATGTATATACAAACTGCAGGGAACCAGTATCAAATACAGTGAAAACAGGGGTTATACCGTGGGGGAAGAACACACAAAGAAACAAAAAAAATCGCATAGTACATTTAAAACAAAGATAATACATCTTGTGTCACTGTCTTGGGGTTCATTTAGCTTACATCATCTTATATGGTCATATGTACATAGCTTTTGACCTTTCTGCTTGTTGGTGGGAGGGTAAACTTGTTCAACCACTTTGGAAAGCAGTATGGAGGTTCCTCAAAAGACTCCACGTAGAGCTCTCCTATGACCCAGCAAGCCCACTTTTGGGCATTTACCCAAATGATCACAATCAAGTCCATAGTAAAGCTACCAGCACAACTATGTTTATTATAGCATTATTCACCATAGCTAAGATATGGAACCAACCCAGATACCCCTCAGCAAATGAATGGATCAAGAAAATTTTATATATATATATATATATATGTATATATGTATATATACATCTATATGCATCTATATGTACATATGCACATCTATATGTATATAAATGCATATGTGAATCTATATGCATCATATAAATATACATATATAATGGAATTCTATTCCTCCATTAGAAAGAATGATGCCACCCTATTTGTTAGGAAATGGAAAGACTTGGAAAAATTATATTAAGTAAGCCAGAGTACTGAAACATAGGTCCTATGTTTTCCCTTATTTGTAATAACTAGTATCTGTCTAGGATAATCTTATATTTTTATTAGTACAAATTTTACAGTTTCCTAAAGTATTTCCCACATTCATTATACATCATGATCTTAAAATAATTTTTAAATGTATTAAAAATAACACTGAGGAGGCTGAGATTTAAGGATCATGGTTTGAAGCCAGCCCCAACAGCAAGTCTGTAAGACTATTTAATCATGAAAAACCTGGAAGTGGAGCTGTACCTCAAGTGGTATAGAGTGCTAGACATCAGCATCAAAGCTCAGGGACAGCACCCAAGTCCTGAACTCAAGTTCAGGACCAACACAAAAAACATTAATGATTCCCAATAGTATTTCCCACATCATTATAATCTTAAAATACGTGGTATCTAGGATCCTAAGCCCTAAATAATTTTACAAAGCTATAGAATATAGCTTTGTAAAAGGCACTTTAAGTGAGTCCTTAAATCAGGAGGATTTGAAAATCATTTTTACAGGGATTTCAGGAATGAAAATGAGAATTTGATGAATTGTTAGTGCAATAGTAGTTATGTGGTTTATGAAATGATGCTAAGATGAAAAGGAATAAATACTTGAAATCATTTAGTACTTCAAGTTGTCTATATGAAAAATAGTTAACACATTATACATATACAATTAATGTGGTATGGTTAAAATTAGCATTCAGATACCTTCTTTTATGCTTTTTATTGAAATTATTTTTATTATCTTTAGTTGTACAAATGAGTTGTCATTCAATAAGTTTATGAATATAGTGCACCTTAATTAATGCCAACCCTTTTATTAATCTTCCCATTTCTCCCAACCCAACACCTCACCTCAATTTTCATAATTTCATAGCATATGCACGGTATATTATGAGGACATTCTCCATCTATTTTCTGCCTTAATTTATCTTTTTTGGCCTTGACCACCCCTAACACCTTTCAAGTGGTTGTGTTCTGGTATGCATTTTGTTGGACTGTGAGTTAGATTTTTTTTTTAAAGAATGACATCCTTTGACTTCTACCCTGAAAATACCATACTTTAGATAATACCTTTGTGTGTACTTGTATATGAGCCAGTGTGTACTTGTACATGTGTAAGTTAATTCTAGCTTCTTTTTTTACCTTTTTAAAAATTTTAATACATTTTTAATTGCAAAAGTACTGTATAGAGGGGTTACAGTTACATGAACAAGGTAATGAGTGCATTTACTTTCAAGCATTGTTGCCTCCTCCTTTGTTTTACCCTACTATCCCTTCCCTCCCACATCCACAACTACACTCCCCATCCTCCCATTCCACACACCCCCCACCCCTACCTAAATTGTAAAGTTTGTTGTCAACACACTGTCTTGTACATCTCATTGTTGCAATGGGTCAGCCTGTATCCCTATTTAAGCATTTTGTTTTATTCTCTTCCCCTCCCCAAATTAGAGAAGTGTATATACAAGATGCAGGGCACTCACATCAAATACAGTGAAAACAGGGGTTATATAGTGTGGGAGGAAAATACACAGAAACTAAATATCATCTTACTATTTTCACGGTATAGATGAGGAACCCTAGGCTGTGATGCTGTTTGATTTCATGTTCACATAACTAAAATATTTTTCTGAAGTGGTAAAGCAGACGACAATTGGAAAAGTAGAACCATTTACATGTCAAAATGTCTTCATTTCTGTTGTGTTACTTAATCGATTAATTTCCTAGTTTGGACATTGTCTCAAAGAAAGATAGCTTCTCAAGAAGTGCTTGAAAGGTGATTATTTCCTGAAATGAAATGTATTCTGTGTGTGTGTGTGTGTGTGTGTATGTGTGTGTTTCTGTCTCTGTCTCCTTTCTCCCTCCCTCCTTCCCTTCTTCCTTCCTTCCTTCCTTCCTTCCTTCCTTCCTTCCTTTCTTTCCTTCCTTCCCTCCTTTCTCTCTTTCTCTGTCTCTCTCTCTTTCTCTCTTTATTTCTCACACTCTGAGTTAGATTCTGGTTCTCTCTCTTAGAAAGTATGTGGGTTTGAGGTTGACTTCTAAGTTTCACTATCATTAAGTAATATGGTGATAATATGTAAGCTTATTTCATTACACTGTGTGAGGATGTGTTGTATGATTTTTTAAAAAGCCCATAGAATGCTGGCATGTAGTAGATACCCAATTCTTTCCTGACTCTGACACCCTACAGCAAGCTACTTTCTGTCTGACAGTGAAACACAAGACCTAGATATAATGTTTTCTTTACTACATTACCTATTTTCTTTACCATATTACCTATATGCCTTGTTTACGATAATTGAATAAATTATATTGAATCACAGAGGATGAATAGTGGTTCACAAACCTCTCAATGCACCAGAACTCCCTGGAGCTATTACTACAGCACAGATTTCTGGGCTCTATCCTCAGTCTCTTACTATGTGAGTCTGTATGATGCTGATGCTACTGATTTGGACTATATTTTGGAAAAGAATGGACAATCAAATTAGATTATGAAGGACCTTGACAATTCTAAGGAAAATGGGCTTCCTGTTGAGTATCTAAGTAATAACACTGACAAACAAGTCAGTTCTACTACTCCATAAGAATTTTTTTTCAGCAGCCTGTAAAGCTTGGATTTGGGCCTATTGTATTCTCCAAAATTGTCTGTTAGTACATTCTGAGAGAAACACTCCTTATTCATTAACTCTGTGACTCTGAGTCTCTTTATGTGACTCTGTGTCACTATCGGTATGACTTGACATTTCTCTGTTCTTAGAATAATGGTTAAGTTTGAGCAATAATTAAAAATAAAATCAACTGGTGTAGTTTTAAAATGCAGGTTTCTAGGCCTTGCTGGGGAATTTGATCCAATAAGATTGGCAGGGAGCCCAGAGTTCTACCTTTTCTGGCACTCACAATGCCCTTGATACAGATGATTGGCGTACCACATGGGAGAAATGTTTTTTTTTTTTTTGGTCCAAATTCTATCAGCAATGGAAAGAAAACTGACTGTTGTATCTTTTCATTTTCAAAATGTAATTTTATTTTTAGATGACCTTTCAGTCCAATTTGTTACATTTCATTAGAATTTGCTTGGTCTACGTCTTTTTCCAATTTCAGCATTTGGTTGAAGGCATTTATAGAAAAGGGACTTAAAAGTAATTTAGCCACCAGCTCAGCTAAATTAATTTAGGGAGAGTTTAGTAAACAGCCTTTGCATTCTGTACTTAAGTGATCAATTTCAACACCTGCTTTTCCTTCCAGATGGAGTTAATTAACATTAAAATGATTGCCTATAGCAGAGACTTCCTTGATAATTTACAGCACCCCAGCTGTACCCAGGTTCCTTCCCTCCTGAAAATTGAAACAATAACCTGTATGAGAAGAGAACTTATCATGGACCCATTCCAAGGTGCATGTATCAGTTTGGTCTTCTAAGCATTGTCACACATGGAATCTAGTATTCTCATAACTACCTTGAGGAATAGGATACTTACACACTACCTAAACTAAAGATCAAACAGGTTGCATGATTCTTTGCTTGATTCTTAATCAGCAAGGGATAGAGGGAGAATATGAATGCAATTGAGTCAAAGTTCACACACTCAAGGTCACACTGGGCTTGGCTTAGACTGAGGGGAAAATTGGAAAAGAATTTCCTAGGAGGTTTGAGACTAAACTTTTGGGTTGGGGTGGGTTATACCGAGGAATAAGTTACCGTACACACACATATATGTATCTAAAATGTATAGGATACCCCAGTGTGACATGGTAACATGTCAATGTTTTCTTATTACAATTTGTCATGTAGAATGAAAAATAAAGTGTCAGCCAATAGGCTATGAAGAGCTGTAAAGCAGCAAAAAATGTATAAAATTATTATAATAGAGTCTAAGTACAAAGCACAAGAAGAAGGTACAGGAAGATACTGTGAGTACAAGAAAGGAAGGAAGATGCAGTAATAGATTTTATTTTGGAAAGGGGTCAGTCCTGATGCTTGAACTCAGGGCCTAGGCGCTTTGAGGCTAGCATCCTAATACTTTGAGCCACAATTCCACTTCCAGTTTTCTGGTGGTTAATTGGAGATAAGTCTCATAGCCTTTCATGCCCATGTAGCCAGGATAACAAGTATGAGTCACCAACACCCATCAGTAGTAGACATTTTTTTTTTTGTCAGTCATGGGGCTTGAACTCTGGGCCTAGGCACTGTCCCAGAGCGCTTCAGCTCAAGGCAAGCCCTCTACCATTTGAGCCATAGTGCCACTTCCTGTTATGGTTAATTGGAGATAAGAGTGTCATGGACTTTTCCTGCCCAGGCTGGCTTTGAACAGTGATCCTCAGATAGCAGCCTCCAGAGTAGCTAGGATTACAGACCAGAGCCACTGGTACCTGGGTTAATAGATTTTTGTTTTATGTCACAAGTTTCTCATACTTCTCATTAAAGCTTTCCAGAATCTTCATTTTAATGAGACATTTGTGACTTAGATTGTTCTTTTTAAAAAAGCTTCTTAAGTAAGTTCTTAAAAAAAAAGCTAACCTCTCAGCTTCTTTTTAATGATACTCTATCTCATGGTAACAATCTAATTTAAATATTACAATTCAAAAACTATATAAAAAGGGCAGCATGAAATGCTGTGTGCCTCTCAGATTTTGTGCATAACTGCATTTAGAACAGTGTCCATCATAATCATCTTATGAAAATTGTCTTAGAGAAAATGAGAAACACTATTCTGCAAAGTATTGCTTGGTAATTGAGAATATTAAGGAATGGAGTTAAATTTCTACTCTGGAGGAGATTTATTATAGATAGATATATACCCATATACATTTGATCTCTCTCCATGTAACTTTGTGTACACAGAAGTACACATATCCATGACCAAATATCACTGTGTACAATAGGGCAATCTATAAAGTTACCTACGACATTTAATTAGCAAACACAGAACCATTGTTTGAGTAGGAATTGTACAGGTCGGTTCCGGTCCGTCCCAAGGGCCAACCATGATCTCAACTTCTACAAACCTTGTTTATGGGTGAAAAAGCCATTATTATTATATACTGTTGACTGGTTGACACTGCACTCACAGGAAACAACACAACATCTGGCACTTGAACCAAGCAAATTCATAACTTCTATTTTCTCTTCAAAGGCACAACACAGTACTTGGAAAAACTAGACAAAATGTTATCACACTAGAGGAACATTTTAAAAAGAAAAATCATCAAGAACAATGAGAAGCAGGTGACACTAAGGAGAAAAATGACACTTGTTTCTAGTATGAGAGAGAAAAAACAAAAAAGAAGAACAGCAACAGCACTAATGTGTATGTCAGCAAACTCAGAATTTCACTTATCTTAAAAATGAGCGAAGATAAACTAAGATATTTGGTTTTTTTTTTGGTTACAACTAAATTTTATTCAGCATGAAAATCACACATTTAAACAGATAACAATGATTGTAATTACATATATATATATATATCCTACCTTAAAAAGTTTCATTTAATTGTGTGTTTGTGTGTGTGTGTGTGTGTGTGAGAGAGAGAGAGAGAGAGAGAGAGAGAGAGAGAGGGAGATAGTGGGATTTTATCTCGGGAACTCTTACTTGCTGGGCAGGTTCTCTACTGTTTACTTGGTAGGTGTTCTACCCCTGAGCCATGCCTTCAGCTCTTTCATGCTCTGGTTATTTTTAAGATGGGGTCTCACTTGTTTTTCCAGGAACCTGTCTGGGTCATGATCCTACTTTTGTTGGCTTCCTTATAGTATTTGAGATTATACACATGTATTACTATAAAGTACTTCTTCTCTCCAGATTTCAGTCTTGCAGACTTTTCTGTCGCAACTGTCCTAGGGTTATGGTCCATCTGATCTCAGATTCCCCTGTAGCTGGGCTGAGAGGGGTGGGCCACTGTGCCGACAAGTGTGGGCCACTGTGCCCTGCTATTGATTGAGAAGGTGTGCTAAGTGATTTTCCAGATCTCTGCCACCCAAGTACTAAAAGTGTGAGCCACAGGGGCCCAGTTTACTTTGAGATTTTTAAATGTAGTAATAGCTGAGGGACAGTAAGTTAACGCTTAACAACAGAATAGTTTATCTGTGTGTATATTTAAGTTGGAAATAATTGTAATAAAGAATTTGATTCCATAATTCTATTTACAATGTGACCAGTTTACCTGATAGTGTCTATTGATTCTGGCTTCCAATTCCGTGGGAATACTTTTAGAATTTCCTAAACTTCTCACAGTAGTTTGAAACCAAGAGGAGAGCAAAACTTCTCTTGGAATGGCTCAAGATAAACTTTGGTATTTAATATTGAAGAATTGTATATGCATCTTAGCTCCCAATATTGTTTCATCATTGAAAACTCTGAAGCAAAGGTAGGAGATTTTAGGCAAGTGTTGCTTATTATGTTTTAAAGTTCTTAGTGGACCAGGTTTATTTCACGACTGATGCGTTCCTTGCCTGTGGAGACGCAGCAAGCACTTTCAAGAGTGTCTATTGTCACATATTCCAGCTGATTAACATTTCCTGAATTAATTCTGCTTCAGAGCTCGTAGCAAGACTTGCTCTTCTTGATGTGCATCTAGAAGCAACTGAGATGCCTCATTGTACATGATATTCATCTCCTCAAACCACTGGGAAAATGTGGGTTAAGCCAGAGCTGAAAAAGAAGACCCCCCCCCCAAATACACAATATCTCTGAACAATTAGGCTTGGAACGATCACATTCTCAATGTTAATTTATTAATTTATTAAAAGGGCAAAGCAAGAAGTTAGAGCTCAATCTAAACCAAGGGCAGGGAGGAATACCCTCTTCATCTTTAGAGGGATCAATGACAAAGTGTGGTTATCAGAATGGAGTAAGAATTGGGACTATGCTGCTGTATGGTACTGAGCTAATCCAGCTTACCTGCCATAATACATACAATGCATTCCTTTCTTCTTCCTGAACTCTTTTTTCTTGGCCTTCTCTGATAATATAAATGAAGGTAATAAAGATTGCAGAATTAAGCAAACTGTTCAAATCTACTCAGGAAGGAGAAGTATCAGTATCCATGTGAAACCTCACCTTTCTTTAGAACTGAGCTCTAATCTAAAGCACTATTTTGTTCAAGAGAATGCCAAGTGTATAATCCTGATTTGTTCTCTCTCTCTCTCTCTCTCTTTCTCTCTCTTTCTCTGCTTTATGTTTATTTATGGAATTAGTCACCTAAAATTACTTCTCTCTTCTTTCATTTTCCCCTCATTTATCCCTTGAACACTCAATTTAGAATTGCAAACCACCTTTCTCTTGCTTTTCCTCTACCTCTCATCCCCTCACCTTGCACTTTTTGACATACCCACCACTGTAACCCCACAAATTACTGCAATTATTCTGACTATTGCTTTTTATCTCTCACCCATCAGTAGACTTTAAAGTTAAGAAAGGATATTTTTGGATCAACAACTTGAAAAATATTCATCATTCACAAATGTTTGTTGATCCAAAGGATGATTTGTCCAAGCAGCATGGTAAAGTCCATCTTGTTTGGGATGAATCCAGGATCTGCAAGTAACAACCTTCATGACTTGGAGTAGTTTACTGTTTAAGAGCCATACTTTCCTCCAAAACAATGAACAGACTGTAAAGGTCTCATGAAGCAAACTTTTGACAGTTTCGTGGTGAATGGAAATTTAGAAATCTGGCCTCTGCCATTAAGAATTAGGATTAGGAATGCCCCATCAAAGCACATTACATAGCTTCTGACTATTTGATTCCAATTGCCTTTCCTGGATGCATTTATAACTTCTCTTAAAAGGGAAAAATACCATTCAAAATGAGTTTTCTCCTTCCCAACCTGTGGACACTTACTTTTTTCTTCATTGCAGACATGTGATGTGAGAGGAGCAATAGCTCCTCCCGTTGCTAGCAGTAAGCTTGTCTGGGGAAGCAGGAGACTAAATTAGTGACCAACCAGATCAACCAGATTCAAGTGGCAGAGAAAGTCCATGTTGAGCGGCCACAATGCTTTGATTAGAGTTAATGTGGTCATGAGAGTTACTGGGGCCATTCTACAGATGAGGGGAACAGAAGTCCATTTCCAAGAGGAAAGTCAGACATTTAAATGCTCTGCTATATTCACATAACTCTGAAACATATTCAGTCAGGCACTGATGGCTCATACCTGTAATTTTAATTACCCAGGAGTTTAAGATCTGAGGATTGCAGTTTGAAGCCAGTCCAGGCAACATAGTACTATAAGACCCTTATCTTCCCATTAACTAACAAAAAGTTGGAACTGAAGTTTTGGCTAAAGTGGTAGACTGCCAAAACTGAGTAAAAGAAAAAAAAGATAAAAACAAAAAATAAGTGAGAATGTGAGGCCTCAAGTTCAAGCCCAATTATGGCAAAGAAAAAAAAATTCTAACTATGAGTCACTCAGTTTTGTATTTTGGACCTTTACATTTTCATTATTTTTTTATTTCAGTGTCACATTTGTTTGGAGATGTGTGCCAAGACATAAACTGTCTGGTAAGTGCCTCTGTGTTTCTTCATATGGCTGGTTTTAAAATGGATATTCTATATTTGGCTTTCTGGATCTCAAAGTTAGAAGTCAACAATGGTGTGCTTTCAGAACTGGAAAATTTTTGTAGTCCTCCAACAAATACAGCACAGAAGGATATGCTTTATCTTCTCTAGAACATATGAGATATTAAATGGTAGAAGATATTTAATTTCAGTCATTTGGAAAACTCTTGAGTGAGGTGTTAGTTACATCGTATTTTAAAAACAAATGAACTGCTTATGAATAATGGGAAACTAACAGTGAAACTAGCTTGAAGGAAACTCTACATTATTAATTTCTGTAAACATTGCAATTGCTTACATATTACAATGTATATTTTATAATAGATGCATATTATATCTATATAAATATTGTTATAAAGGAAAAACTATGAAATTTGTTTGCTTATATATAGTTTAGGTTACACATAGGGAGATAAATAATGTTTGTTTTAGAATTTGAATTATTTAACTTATTTTGCATACCAAAGGAATACACTTTTTACAAAACAAGATTTACCAATCTTATGGTATGTATTTGTGTTTAAAAAATGACCCACAGCTAGAGCTGGCTGTAGCTCAGTGGTACACATCAACTGTGATATATAATAACATTTCTCCTTGATTAACTGGCAAGTTTACTAGAACCTACTTTTTACTTTCAAGTGTTAAATGTAAAATATGTGCTTTCTAAAATTAGTTTAATAATTTGAATGGCAGATGCTGTTTCTGTTGTGATTCATGTAGAATTAAACTTCACAATTACATTGCATAGCTCCAGGTTTTAATTAAAACCTAGACAACTAAATTACATTTCCTAAAATATAGTGTTGGTCTTCTGTGAAAATGATGGGGATTTAAATACATGGCCTGAGAATCAATACAGGGAGAAAGATCATATTCTACATTTAGTTCAACAAGTGGCTTGGGAAATACTTCTGATACATGTATCTCTTCAATGATGAGTAAAATACTTCTTGAGAGTTCAAGGTATCTTCATCTGGGTGTCACTGGAAATAGCATTGCATAACTTTTAAAATTATGATTCAAAAAATTTTTGTCACTTATGGGGCTTGAACTCAGGGTCTGGGTGCTATTCCTGAGCCTCTTTGTGCTCAAGGCTAGCGCTTGAGACACAGAGCAACTTCCAGTTTTTGAGTGGTTAATAGGAGGTAAGAGTATCACAGGGACTTTCCTGCCTGATTTGGCTTCAAACCACAATCCTTAGATCTCAGTCCCGTGAGTATCTAGTGTTACAGGCTTGAGTCACTGGTGACTGGAGAAAAATGTATTTCCTATTAATGATTTTATAGTTACTAATGTATTTTTGACTTTCTTTAATAGAACAAGGTTATATTTGTTATTAAAAACTGTGGCTGAAAGCCAGGCACTGGTGGCTCATGCTTGTAATCCTAGCTACTCAGGAAGCTGAGATCTGAGGATCTGAGGATCCAAGGAACAGTGTGAGATGCTTGTCTCCAATTAACCAACCAGAAATCTGGAAGTGGTGCTGTGGCTCAAAGTAGTAGCTTTGAGCAAAAAAGCTCAGGGATGGAGCCCCATGACCAACCAAAAACTAAAACTAAAAACAAAACACAAAACAAAAAGCTATGGCCGAAGCCATAATTTTGGGGTTGATGCTTATTGTAAATGAGCAAAAGTATGTGACAGTTGTAGTTACAAAAGTTTTTGTGCCTGTAATGCCTATGATGGCTGAGACTAATGCTGAATCTTGAGTAAATAAAATGTAGACAGAAGGCAAGTGCTCTTCAGAAGTGTTTGTTCATTAATTCTGGTTGATATTTTTGACATGAAGGCTGGGCACTTACAGAATGTCATTATATTATCAGAGTTAAATGATTACATATATGAAGCATCTTTCTTGTTTCTGATAATGAAACACTCTTGCATATGGCTAGCAGCAAGGATACTGGAGCCAGCGATCCCCATTGAATTTCCTAGCTCATAAGGGGAGATGGTCTTGCACCTTTCCATAGCACATGTGTGTCTTCAACCAGATGCCCCTCAGTAGATGAATGGATCAAGAAAATGTGGTGTATATATACACAATGGATTTCTATGCCTCCATCAGAAAGAATGGCATTGCCCATGTGTTAGAAAATGGAAAGACTTGGTGAAAAAAACTATATTAAGTGAAGTAAGCCAGGCCCAAAGAAACATAGGTCCCATGGATTCCCTTATTTGCAATAACTAGTATATGTCTGGACAAGCAGAAAAGCTCAGATAAGATGATGTTAAGCGAAATGAACCCCAAGATAGGTACACAAGTGGTTTTTTCTTCCTTGCTATTGTTTCTAAAGTATTTATAAGGTACCATGTAATTTTTTTTGTTGCTTTGCATGTCCCTCCTCCATGGTATAAAACCTGTTTTCACTGTATTTGATGTTGGTATAATTTGGGAAGGGGAAGGGAAAAAACCAAATTGTTTAAATAGGGATACAATTTGATTCATTGCAACAATGTGATACACAAGACACTATGTTGAAAAACAAACTTTACAATTTAGGCTGGGGTAGGGTGGGCGTGGTGGCTGGGGGTGTAGCTGAGGAGATGGGATGGAAGGGATGGTAGGGGAAAAACAAAGAGGAGACAACAATGCTGGATAAGAAATGTACTCATTACCTTCTTCATGCAATGTAACACCTTTGTACAGTATTTTCGCAATAAAAAATAATTAAAAAGTAAAAAAAAAGAGACACTGAATGAGTGAACCCCACTAGTGTGCTCAGAGAATCTCTGACCACACCACACATATTGTGACATTATCAGCAATTATTGATGCATTACATTATAAAGGTCTTCCCTGTGAAAGAGTTCCTGTTATTCTGAGTAGGGAAAACAAGGATAAATAAAATGA
The DNA here is from genome assembly GCF_000151885.1 of Dipodomys ordii. Taxonomy (NCBI): domain Eukaryota; kingdom Metazoa; phylum Chordata; class Mammalia; order Rodentia; family Heteromyidae; genus Dipodomys; species Dipodomys ordii. The sequence goes on along the minus strand of NW_012267238.1, from coordinate 10,001,922 downwards.
ATTCCAGGATAAAATGTAACTTTCAGCAACTCGAAATAGGAAATAGTGTTGTATAGTGTGTGAACATCCAGAATAGGGTCCTGAAGTGGTTGTCATCACTACATCCTGAGTGGTTTTATAAAGTTTTCAGGTTCTTCTTTATATGTCAGCATGGGAAAATAGCAATAACCATGTTTTGATTATGATGAAGTAGCCAGAACTAAAGCAGTATGAACACTCAACAAATACCATTAAGCCCTAAATGGTTTATCGAAGTTAATTTACTAAATAATTGTTGTGCTAAAAGTCATTTCATGCAGTTTCTTAAATGTCTCTTTAACTTTGTATTCAAAGCAGTTCTATGTTAGTGGTCCACCTTCCTCTTCAGCCTTATCTTCTGATATCCCTCACCTACCATTCCCAATTTACTTCAACACTTTTACTCTGCATCACTAGTTTCAAACCTTTTCCTTCCACCTCATATCTTAGATGATTTTATACCTAATCCAAAAGTTACTGTTTTATTTTATTTTATTTTATGGTAAGTGTGATAAACAGAGGGGGTAATGTGACATAAGTTAGTACATTTCTTGTGGAACATTTTTATCCCCTCCCTAGTTTCATTTACTACCTAAATTATATTTCCTATGTAAAAATTTGCCTGGAAAATAGACACCAAACACACACACACACACACTAAACATACCATACAACTCAAGGTCTGAATATATTTAATCAGGGATAGAGAATGTTATTAGAAAAGTTTAGCTGCCCAGGATGGTAACAGATGCAGTTTATACCTTTGTGAATTACCTTGGCTCCTTGGATCCCTAGGGGCTGAGAAGCTGGCTTGCAGCTGCCCATGATATGGCAGAGAGCTGTTATGCAAAGTCTGTTACCTTACCTTAACATAGTAGATGTTTTTTGTCCTCACCCACAAGGAAAAATACAGGCCACCTATGTGTTTCCATTTAAGGAACATAGGAATTCCCTCCCCCTCTCCCCCAATCTGGTCTGACCTGGGTAACAAGGAAGCAGCTTCTCACACCTTGGGGAAGCAGGAATACGGTTCTGCGCAGTGCTTGACTCAGAAGGTTCCAACACTGTTCAACACTGTAAATTGCTAAAATGCGCCAACACGGTCTGTGGCACTTTCTGCTATGAGTTAGGCTCCAGTAGGAGTACAGTGGAGACTAGTAGGTAAGAAATGGTATTATCTTCTTAGAGATCATAGTGCAGTAGGCAACGCAGAACATAGCTAGATCATTTGAAGAGTACTTTGTCACCAGTGGCAATGTATGCTATAAAATCGGGTACACAGGATATCTGTCTGTCATACCTTATGTATGGATATTAAATTAATTATGTAAAGAATTGGACTACAATGCTTGATAGGAAATGTACTCATTATCTTGCCCATGTAATTGTAACTCCTCTGTACAGTATGTTCATAATAAAAAAAAAGAATTGGAAAAACCTAGCTAGATTGTGTAGTGTGTAAAGATCCATTATATTAGTGTACAATACAACAGTGTACCAATGGCTCACACATATAATCCTCACTACTCAGGAGGCTGAGACCTTGAGGAAAGATTTGCATGAGACTCCTTCTCCAATTAGCTGAGCTGGAAATATAGCTCATATGATGGGTGTAGGTGTAAGCAAGCAAGCCAGGCAAAAGCTCAAGGCCTTGAGTTCCTATTCCACACACAAAGTACATAATACATTCAAATATATATATATATATATATATGTATTTTGATTTCTATTCTATAGCTATAGAGGCTTTTAAGTATTTTAGAATCTGATTCATACAAGATGCTAGTTCACCTAATATTCTTTGATGAATTATTAGATGTTACACGTGAAAAGTAAATGTCTTGATTCACTAAAATGTTTTATGTGTGTGTGTGTGTGTGGGAGAGAGAGAGAGAGAGAGAGAGAGAGAGAGAGAGAGAAGGAAGGAAGGATAAAAGAAAGGAAGGAAGGAAGGAAGGAAGGAAGGAAGGAAGGACAGTCAGGCAAGCAGAGAGGCAGAGACATAGTGAATTCCTGTCTCAATGTCTAGGAAGGATCATCTAGCTCCATAGTCACATTTGTTTTTGTGCTTTTACAATCTGAACATTTCTGAAACCATTCATTTGTTGACCAACATTTTATTGGTGACATTTGAATGATTATCTTATTGACTTATATAGCACCATTGACTTATGTGGAATGCATTTTTAGGCACTCAATAAATGCTTGTTGACTGACTGACTTTCACAATCATTTAAGATAAGAATGATGTATATAGTAAAGTCATTCTTGCCAACAGGAAGTTAAGTGGTTAGCAGGATTTGTTACAGAGTAAATCATTAGGACAGGAATGTCTTGAGACTGCCTGGAGGAAGTAAAGCACACAGATGCACTGCTCTACTGTTAAGGAAAAAGCTTCAGGTCAGAGCAAACAGCTATGCTTAAAAAAAACAATAGAGTCAATCAGCACTAAGTTTTCAGTATCTTTATAGCATCAAAGAGTGCTACACATCATAGATACAGTACAGAAGAGTATGTGCTTTGCAATCATAGTTCAGGAAAATCTGCACTTCGAAATCAATGGTTTCTGATGGAATTGAAACAGCTTTTACAGTAACCATTTTTTAATTTTTATAAAAGTTGTTTATAGGAGGTTTGGAAATGTTTCTGACCCAAGAATTTATGAATGCATTGCCTTTGAGTCTAAAAGATACTGCATATGATTGTAAGTTAATTGTCTTGAGAGAACAATTATCTTGGATTGTCAGAGAGATAATTACATTAGTCTTTATCGATGAAAGACCTAAATATAAAAGTTAGAGAAAGTAAAAGCTTGAACCAGAGAGAGAGGCTGGTCCATGAGTCCTAGGAATATGAACTATCATTGGAAACTAGACAAGTCAAGGAAACTAGTACAACTTCCTCATGTAAAAATATGCAGTATATAAAGCCCCTTTCATTGGATTACTGTGAGCATCAAATAGAACAGTAAACACACAAAATACCCCACAAGATAACTATTAGTGTTTGAAGACTGTAGAGTCCACACACATCTCTATTAAAAAATTTTCTTGTAGGCACAAACCTTTCAGCTCATAGTTTAGTAATGTAATCAATGTATTTGCATTTGAATCAACTATAACTCACTTATGGATAGTAATTGGCAAATGTTATAGGAAGGATAGGACCAAGACCACAATTTTATATATTCAAATACAAAAGCAGTAAGATGCATGTTTATTGAAGGCTTGATGGAAACTAGCATATTATGAAAATCAGTTTCTCATATTATTTTCACAAATGTATTAGAGATGTCATCTTTCCCATTGTTACATGTGAACTTCAAACAGAAATTAAGATTTACCTGAAAACTTCAGGACTATTAAAATAAAGGTGCTTGTGGCTCATGCATGCAATCTTAGTTACTCAGGAAGCTGAGATCTGTGGATTACAGTTTGAAACCAGCTTAAATGGGAAAGTCCATGAGATTATTGTTTATAATTAAGTACCCCCAAAGCTGGAAGTGGACCTGTGGTAGACCTGGAAGTGGTCAAGTGGTAGAAAGCTAGACTTGAGCGAAAGCAGTGAGGGACAGTATTGGGCCCTGAGTTCAAGCCCTAGGACCTGCGCGTGCGTGCACGCGTGCGCGCGCATGTGCGCGCGTGCACACACACACACACACACTAAAAATGCATAAATGAAATGAAAGTAAACCAGTTCGCACAACTGGAAATCCTGAACCAGTGACCACAGTAGGCTGATTCCAAGAGTGTATAATATACCCACAGAAGGAGATTTTACCCATTCATGCCATCATACTTTTCTAGTTTGCATCCTCATCATCTTGTACAGAATAACTCTTAACCAAGTATAAAAGCCTACTTGGTGAAACTTAGATCCTACCATCCTGTCATCTCCGGTAGGAAGAATACATCTCTTTTTCAGACACTCTAGCTGGAGTTCTTTGTTAATAGTTATTGGACTAAGTCAGAAAAAAATTTATGTAGAGATGGTGGATTATTTAGTTGACTAGATATGGTTCATGCCTGAACATCAAAGACATACTGGGTCATTTCTGTTATTTATAAACAGCTATTGACAAAAATTCCTTTTTCCATTTTCAAAATTTGTGAGGATTCATTTCATATCTAATGAGACACAAAGGAGCAGTTACAGCAGTGACGTTGATAGGATGCAAGAATGAAAGTTTCATTTAAAAGATCATAGGATGGCTTAAGGAAAACAAAAACAGCAACCAACTAGCATTCTGATGCTAAAACATCAGAGTGTGGTGTGATCCAACGTGTGTACTTGAGTGTCATCACTATTGCGTGTGAAGAAAACTATGTAACACATGGAAAGACAGCTGAACCAATGTGGATGGTCATTCATCTAAAGGTTTCAATCAGAGTTCCTAATTTTTCTAGTCCCCTTGAATATAGTTTGCCTAGTGCTTATATTTATGGAAGCCATAGCATGTTTCCTGTACATCTTGTGTCTCTGGCAAACCTCATATGGTAACTCCTGGGCTACTAGAGGGATCATAGTCCAAGACAGCACTGGCATCATAAAAGACCTAGACATGCAGCAGAATGAGGAGCTGGATGATGATTCCTAAGACAAAGTCAGCAGAACGTGGTGTTTCATTAGATATGGAAAGAGAAATTAGAAGCACTTAGAGAGAAAAGTTAGAAGCCCACAATGTAAAACGCTTCTTGGGAAGAATAAGTTTCCTAAAGATCATTTTTTTTGCTAGTTTTGGTTTGTGTCATTTTTATTAGTACCAGACATTGAACCCAGGTCATTATGCATACATACTAGGCAACTGTTCAACTAGTAAGCCACCCAACCTGTCCTGTTTCCATTTTGGTTTTTGACCTAGTTTACCTTTGCCTATGCTCACTTCCATCTTAAACCCTCCTAAGTCAGCCTCCTCAGTAGATGGGATAACAGGTGTGAAACCTCATGTCCCCACATACACTAGGTAGTATTCACAATAAAGTATCTAGAAACAATTGTTGTTTAAACATCAGCTTTAGGACATGTGAGATATTTAATTATAGCTTAAACTTTCACAGTTTCTGTTTCTAGAAGTATAAGTGTAAAAATAGCAACTAATAAACTTATAAAATGCTTGATAAGAAATGTACTCATTTTGTTGCTCATTAACTGTAACCCTTCTTTACAGTATCTTCACAATAAAAAACTTAGTAAAAAAAATTCTGAAGTCACGATTATTTAGTACATGGAAAACAATTGAAATAACACCTCCTTAGCGGCTCAAGGAATTGTGCCTAATAAAATTGAATGTATTCTGCCATCCCAAGACATGGATACAGAGACAGGATACTGACTTTGAGGACAGTCTAAGCTACACAATGAGACCTGTCTCAAAAAAGAACAAACAAAAACAACACAAAAGCAACACAAATAAACTTGCTAATTGCAAGTAGCCTACAGGTAAAAACAGAAGATAATTTCTTTATTATACAATAATCATTCTAAAGCATTCCACTTAAGGCATTATGTATACATTCATGATTTTCTTTAGATTTGAGTACTGGACAGATTTAACTGTAATTTAGAAACAAGCTATCACATTAGTGGCAGCATGTGAAGTGTCTCCCAGTTTTAGGAACATGTGGCTGGCTGTGCATGTCAGGGGTGAGGTAGATTACAAGAGAGAGTAAATGACTCACAGATGGAAGTAATCATTGGTGGGTTTTTAATCTGTGATTTAAAGATGCTACAGATTGAGAGTCATGTCATTTTTAGTACTGCCTTCTGTAAGATTTTTTCTTTTATTTCATTCACAGCCATTTTGATAGGTTTCTGAGACTTTTAGTCTTGTGAGAAATGTATTACCTGGCCCCAATTTCTCTAAGTGGAATATCTATCTTCAGCTCCTCATCCCATTCTGTATGTTTTCCACACCATCCATCTCCATGAACATGAGGAGAGGCTTAGAGATGTGTTTGCCCCTCTGAGAAATCGCATGACACACCTGCTATTCCTCAGAAAATGAAATTCTTGCGATAAATGTTTGATGTGCTTTCATCTTCTTTACAGTTCTCCTCCTAAATATGCATTGGCAAGGAAATCTCTCAAGCAGAAAGGTGAATCACCTTACAAAGCCAGGGACGGCATGGAGGATTCTTCTTCTTCATCCTGCAGGTTATTCATTATGGATGGGGATACATGAACCGGGTCCCATGGCCCAACTCTATGCTATTAATGAAAAAATAGCTTTGAAGTTGGCTTTTTGTGTGGGCGCCAACCATTCCTATGACCAGTGTGAATTTCTATGTTTCTGAGCAGCCTGAACTGCCCATGCTAATATTCAAGTCATCCTTATATTGGATTTAGAAACCTAATAATATTTCTAGATAATTTTAATTGATTGAAAATGTAATAATGGCATTTTGGCACTATCTCTACAAGGTAGATACTATAATCTGGGTTTTAAAGGGAAAGGAACTGTGACTCTTGATTTGGCGGAATATTGTTTCCCCAGATCATAATAGTAATTATGTATCTCCATCCTTCGCATAGCTACTTTCATGCAACTCAAGCTTCTTTTGTAAATTTCATTTAACTCCTCTTAAATAACTTTACATGTCATTCTCAGAAGCTTTGTGATTTCTGAAAATTGTAACTAGAAACTCAGTGGGAATTTTGATGAAAATTACAAGATAGCTGAAGGAAAATAGTAGGCAAGTTTCTTCCAAATTCAAAGCTCTCTGTCTTTAGCAAACTTAATGGTTAATATTAATTATGATAATGCTTCACAGAATTTATTAAGATTAATGTGTCACTAACAAGTACTTAGATTCCTTAAAAAGAGACACTATCAATTCAGTGCGATTTTACTTCGTGTAATATAATATGAGCTGAAAAAGAGACAGAGCAGACAATTTCTGAGTATACTGATTATAACATTGAACAGGACAATGTCTCTCAAATTGAGTTCCAATGATGAAGCCCCATTTCCCTGAGTGTTTTCAATATGCAAGTGTAACCCCTGAGAATTCTGTGCATGTGTATCAATGTTTACTATTTATGGTAGCACAATGAGCCCATGTTTATTATAATCATTATTTTTCCTGATATGATAAGGGAGAGACTGAATTATTAAATAAATGGTCAAACCAGCACAAAATACACCTATCATTCTGATTTACAATATCTGAAGTCTAGATGAGATATGAGGTGTAAAGTACAGGCTGTATTTTATAACTCATTCTGGTCCTTTCAATGCAAGTTTGAAGTAGGGAAAGCAGTTCATTCATTGAGATTTTCCTTTTCTCAAATTGAATACTTTGTGCCCAGTACACTGTACAAAGAGTCTAAAGGGATATAGACTTAAATAATCTGTTTACCTGGAAAGACCATACAAACAAGTGGTAAATACTTGTTGTTTCCAGTTATGTAAATAATTGGAAATGATTGTTTTTTTTAAAGTTTGAATTTGAGGGTAGGGGGATTCAATCTGTTTGGGCAATGTAGGAAACATTTATGGTAAGACAGAAGCAGCTAGTAACCAGAGGGAACTTTAGGAACAAAATATATAAAAATGGAAATGCATAATGTACTTGGAAGGTATTGAATAAATTGGTAAGGAAATAATTCCCCTTAGACCCAATGCTGCTTGCCTATACTTCTGCATTCTTAAACAAGGATGCTCATTAAAATCACAGGAAGCATTTGCAGAGTAAATGCACGATGGCTTTGCCTGTTAAGGTTTCTGATTTCCACTGGGAAAGGTTGGAGTAGGGATAGGTTTTTTTTTTTTCCCCATGGCTGCTTGACTGAAACATGCAATGATTAGTTGCTTGCCCAATTACAGTGTTCTCCTTCCTTGTTTTCCCTGGTCCATGAGCTGCCCAGGATGTTTTTTTATTATTATTTTCCTTAGCTGCTTTCACTGCACACTCTTGAAACATTAAGAAAAATTGTGAAATGGGCGGGGGGGTGGAAATAGGAATATAGGATGAAGCATAAGTAGATTTGGTAGAAAGATACAGGGTTCTTTCCTCATATTGTAATACACCTTAGATATTATCTGATTATAATGAGGCTATGCATTTCCCAATAGTCCCATCATCTCTATCTCTATAATCTTATGGGCATATGTTGATCCTAGGCTTGAACTCAGGTCCTCAAGCCCTGGCTTCCTTTCATTGCTGTCAATTGGATTCTATGACATGAACCACATCTCCAGTCCAACATTTTGTTGGTTAATTGGAGGCAGCATCTCTTAGGCTGTTTTGCCCAAGCTAGCTTCAAAGGGAGTTTCACCAGGTCTCCCCCTCCTGAGTAGCTCATATAACAAGCATGAGCCCAAAGTGCCAGCCTAATTGTGTGTGTCTTTACACTATTTATCTCATATTGCTGAAAGATGAGGAAAACAGAAAATCTCAAAAGAATATTTAAATGGAAATAATGGGTAGCAAAATCATTTTGCATATGGGTACACACATGTGTGTGTGTATATACATACACATGCCCACATCCAGTGAAGCATTAGAAAACAAATGGGTTTCTAGTTCAGAACCCCAACCTCAGGTTTCAAACCTGCAGCATGCCTTACTTCCTTGTCACCCACCTCTGGTTTCAGAAGCATTTACTATTCTTCCATAGGGTTGTCCAGGTTTTCTTCCTGAAGTGATTCTTAGAGATCTGAAACTTGATTACTCCTTGCTTATGTAAAAACTATGGCTGAAGAACCCAGGAGTCGAGTACCTACCTAGCAAATGTGAGGTCCTGAATTCAAATGGCAGAATCACCAGAACATATATATGCACTAATAATAAGAGTCAGGGAGGTTGGAGGAGTTAAACTAGTGAGTATGAGAGAATGAACCCTATTGTCAATTTCTGGAAAAATACTGAACTGGAAGGTTAAAAATCGTCTCAGAAGAAAATGAATAGGATTTTGTAATGGATTGTATTTAAAAGTGGAGAAAGAGAGGAATTAAAAAGCTTCTTGGTTCCTGACTTGTGTCACTGGATTTAAGAAATGCTATTGCTTCATTAAATAAGAGAACAGTAGAAAAGCATATTGTCTTGTTGTCTTTTTTATGTTTTTTATTGTAAAAATGAGTAAGATAATGAGTACATTTCCTATGGAACATTGTTACCTCCTCCTTTGTTTTCCCCCATACCATCCCTTGCTTCCCCACCTCCCCCCACACCAAGTTGTAAAGTTTGATTTCAACATATTGTCTTGTACGTCTCATAGTTACAATGGGTAAACCTGTAACCTTGTTTGAGCATTTTTTATTTCCCTTCCCTTCCCCAAATTAGGAAAATGTATATACAAGATTCAGGGCACTGACATCAAATACAGTGAAAACAGGGGTTATACTGTGGGGGAAGAACATACAAGAGAAACAAAGGAATCACATAATACATTTTAGATACATTAAAAACAATAGCAAATTGTGTCCCTATCTTGGAGTTCATGTCACTTAACATCATCTTACATGGTCATATGTACATAGCGTTCGCGCTTGTCCTGGACTTATACTAGTTATTGCAAATAAGGGAAACCATATTTCTTTGGGCCTGGCTTAATTAATATAATTTTAACTCTCAATTATTTCATGAAAAATGCACAATGTAACAGAGATTAGGAGACATTCATTTGGCAAATCCAGCATGGATAACTTTTTTTTTCTTTTGGTTGTGGGGCCTGAACTCTGGGCCTGGGTGCTGTCCCTCAGCTCTTCAGCTCAAGGCTAGCACTCTACCACTTGAGCCACAGTGCCACTTCCATCTTTATCTGCTTATAAGGTGCTGAGGAATTGAACCTAGCGCTTCATGCATGCAAGGCAAGCACTCTACCACTGAGCCACCTTCCCAGCTCCAGCATGGGTAACTTTTAAAACCTCAGATATATGTTTAAGGCTCTGAGATCTATAGCTGTAAAAAGAAAAAAAAATGATGAGAATTTTAAAAAGTTTACTGAGGCATTAGGGAAGCTAGGAGCCACTTTGAACATCACATATCAATTTCTCCATTGTAAACAAGAATGATCATATTCTCTGGTAACCTGGCATAGGTAATAAAACATGGGATGAATTGATGGTATTGAAGTATCCATTGAATCTTGTGATAAATACATACTAAATTATTTGCTAATTTTTTATATTTAAAAATCCTTGTACCACCTGCAATTGTAGCTACTTGGAAGGTGAAATCTGGAGGACTGAAGTTTCAGCCCAATCAAACCAATTAACCATCAAAAGACAAAACAAAAGCTGGTGAAGTTGTTGATCACCAGCTGTGAGTGAGAATGTGAAGCCTTACACTAATGCCTCAGTAGAGGTATGTGTGCTGGCTCTCTCTCTCTCTCTCTCTCTCTCTCTCTCTCTCTCTCTCATACACACACACTACAAAATTTAATGTTGACAAGGGGAAAATTATAAAGTTACATTTTACTTTATCATGTTTTACTGGGGGATTGGTCTTGATAAATCAGTTATACTACACCTCCTTCCCTAATGTCACACATGCTCACTCGACAACAAAATTCCCCAAATAATTATTAACAGTGAGTAAGTAGTAACAGGAATTTGCCAAGAATTAAGATACTCCTCAGGAAGGTGTGAGTTTGTGTAATTCAGGCCACCAGATGTCACTACAGATTAAGCAATGGGGAAAGGCTGCCCTCAGTTAAATCCCACAGAGGCACCTGACAACCTGAGCAAATAAGAGAATGTTAATAAAAATAATAATAGTAATTGGGCAATTGCTTTGTCTTTTCCTTCTTGCTACCTATCTACCCATGTGTCCAGAAGTAGGAAAAAAAACAGAAACCAAAAACAAAGGGGGCTTATTGTGAATTTGCTATCTAATTTTGCAAAACTTTTACCTTCTCTTCCAATAAAAGAATTGAAAAAAAAAAAAGGATGTTACAGCTCAGCAGAGCATGGTTTTGGTTTCAGCAATTTGAATTTGTTTGATTGTGTGTAACCATTTTCAAGTTCCATTTTTCTTAGACTTCATAAAAGAAGACAGTTTTAGCTCACTTCTATTAATGAGGCTTTACACAGCCACCTTGCTTGTAAAGAGGGTACCATGCAGGCTGAATGTGTTTCTGTTACAATGGCCACAATCATGGGTAGTTAATCATGAAGAAAATTCATTAGCTGACTGTCGCCAGAAACCTATGTTGTGTAGCAAATGAGCAGGGGACAACCAGTTTGAGTTTTAATTTCTGCAAAGATCTCTTGTTATAAACCTCTCCTTTGCTCCCTAGGAAGTGGAGCAGAGGATTAATGGCACTGCAAATGGTGGTGGAACCTGGTGAGAACCCTTGATACAAGATAGTTTCTTATTTCTGTAGAAACTTCTACATGGACTTCATTCGCAGACCTTAGGTGCTTGCATCCCCTGCATTTTGCTTTGAATCTCCAACAACTATATTGAGGAGGCAGATTTAGTCTGAAATGAGCCCATAGTTGAGTTCTATTTTGATCAGAATTATTTGCTTTTGGGAAAATTTTTCCCAGCTCAAATTTATTGAAAGGGATACTGAATAAAGTGTATATTCATTCAATGATTATTCAACACATAGATTTTGGGAGCCTACTCTATGCAAGATACTAAGGATACAGGCAGTGAATAGGAACACAGTACCCATCTTCATGCACCTGGTCTATCTTTCAAAGAGGGCTAGCGATCAAGGGAACAATCTGGCAATGAGTAATTTCATCCAAGATCCACAATACTGAAGCAGAGAATGGAACACTATGAAAAACATCTGCTGATGAGTCCAGAACTACTGAGGAAGTGGCATGTGAGCTGACAGTCAATGATAGATGGAGAATAACATCCAACAGAAGGAATAGTAGGCTTGAACTTTGTGACCTTTACTTCTTGGGCTAATGAAAGGGAATGAGTTCTATTTTATTATTTTTAGAATCTCAGTGTGGAATATTGGCCGGGCTCCCTTTGCTTAGAACAGTCAACTGTGAGTTGAAGAAAAGAGTTGTTTTGATTTTTGTGTGTGTGTGTGTGCGTGTGTGTGTGCAGAGCCTGGACACGGGTCCTTTAATACTCAAATTTCATGCTCTGCCACATGAGCCATGCTTCCATGTCTGGCTTTTTAGTGATTAACTGGACTTAAGTTTCTCAACTACTTTCATACCTGGGCTGTCTTTGAATTGCAATCTTCGGATCTCAGCCTCCTGAGTAGTTAGGATTACAGGCATGAACCTGGCTGAAAGCAGAGCTTTAATACAGTGTATAACTTCCTACGGCAACCACCTAGATAATGAAGCAGAGTAGAAGAATTCAGTAAGGAATGATAGAAGTGGAGGGAAGGACAATCTGTACTAGCATACCACAAGGTTAAATACAGATTTCATTCCATTTTAGTGAGACTGGCCTACTTACCAGCCTGGTGCATAAAGGAAACCTTTGCAAATCATTTTGATAGCAAAGGGATTTTTAAGAGTCAAAAGAAGGTCCACGCCTCCTGTGACTCATCAATGCATTCAGTGGTGCGCATAATGAATAATATTTTGAAGAAAAAGGTATGCATGCATGAAGATCCTCATTAAAGTGTCATCTTAATGAGGAAAAATAAGACACTGCCAGAGTACTCTGCAATATTTGAGAGGTAAGAAGGGTATGGAGCATCAGTATGATGAAATAATAAGCACTCATCATGGCTTTAATTTGGAGGATTATGAAACAAATGGATAGCAAAGTATTAACTTAAAAGTGTGGTTTAAATTTACATGTGTGGCTTTATTTTATGTGTGGGTACACACACAAATACATCCATATATATGTATATATATATATACATATATATGGATTAAAATCAAAAGGAAAAGACACCTAGTATTGTTTGATATGTTTACTGAGCATTCTTGAAGACCCTAGTACCCTAGGGTTCTAAAGTTCAGGTTCAGAGAATGAGGTCTTCCTATCAAGGTCAGGAGATCAGCATGCATATGTAGAGTTGTGATGAGTGGATTTCGGGTGGTACAATCTCAGGTCTACAGGAAAATTGTGAGGTAGGAGGTGAGATTACTGTAGCATCTTTTTTTGCTAGTTCCTGTACGGAGTAAAATAAGCTGCTGATGCATTTCTCCAAAGATCACAAATTTATAATTTACAATTTATCCTATAAATCTATCTGAGGATAAAGATGAGTTAAATAATTAATAAAATCTTCTGGAAAGAAGTAATAGATGCATAACTTAAATGTTTGGCGAGGATTCTTCAAACTCACATTCTCCATGGGAATAGGTATCCCCAAGGGATACCATGAAATGCCATGCAAATATCCTTCCTGTAGAGAAACAAATCCAGGAGGAGCCAAGGAAAAGTCTCCAACACAAACAGAATTGTACTTTAAAGGAGCATTTCTCTAGGTTGTCTGTGAGCTATCATGTTTAACTTGGGATTTAGCACTACAACTAATAACAGCGTTTCTAGCCTCACAACATGCTTTTTAGAAATGAAATATAATAGGAGGACCATTGTCTGAAAAATATTTTAAAAAACTGTCATGTCTGATTAAAGCTGCATTCATTTGTTGAAACCAACAAGGGAAGAACATAATGCCCTGATACTTCTCATTAACAAAAGAATTTGAAAACACTGAATGTTCCACCAAAGAAAGAATTGGTAGAAAAATTAACTACGATATATAAGTAAATATAATAGGCAATCACATTTGTGAAAAAGGATGTTCCTACAAATACAGATTAGGGAAAATTTGACTTAAAACAATAGAAATTTTTGTTTTCTTACTGACAAAATGTAGCAATACATGTGAAGAAGGTGAGAAGATAACCATATAGAATATAGTGTGTGTGTGTGTGTATATATATATATATTAATGTAATCATTTACATGTTCTCTTGCTGTGTTTTAATTACCAAAGTGAAGTGACTATTGCATGATAAGTCATGCCTACAATTTTCTCCTTTGTTAACATATCAGCATGTGAACAAACAATCCTGATTTTTTCAGAATTAAAATTATGTGACATATAGGTAGCTTATATATATATATATATATATATATATATAATAGAAAAGATATATGAACTTACTCTTTTGCATCTTTATGGGATGATTATATCTAATAGAGTACCCTGAATCATTGTCAATCAGACAGATCTGAGTTCAAATTCAATAATTCCAGTTAAGAGGTATGGATTTTGAGTACATTGTTTAACATCTCTGAAGCTCAGAATACTCATTAACTAAATGTCAATAGCCAGAGCATTGTGTGTTGAAAAACTCACTGGATTTTTCTACAAGTTGCCAATTTAGTACTTTAAACAATAAGACTAAAGCTAAAATTCTGTATATTTGGAACATTGGCAGATCTATTCTAGAATGTCAGATGGTCTCTCTGAGCCACTAGAAATGAGAAAGTTTATTTTGAAGTTTCTCTGACTCAGGATAAGTTGCCACAAACTGAATATATGCCAACACAGAAATGTTTGTACATTAATAAGACTTAGTTTCTTTAGTGTGTTCAGTATCAGTAACACATTCTTAAATCCCAGTGGCTTATTTGAGTAAAGATACAAAGATTAGTGCATATTGGTGGTCAAGTTACTTCTTCACTTACTCAGTTTCCAGCACCTTTTTATCTTGTGCTGTGATGGTTATATGAGAAATAGTATGGAATAAAATGTGATATTTACAAGTATCAGAGCAGAAAGTAGATTATAAGAATTATGCCTGTATTGCATTGGCCAAAACTCATTATATGTTTCCAGAGTGATTGTAAAATAGATTAAGAAATATAGCATTTCAATACCACTGGGAAATTCTTTTATACAATTGATGAATGATATATTAACAATGGCATGCTCTGTTGGAGAGAGGTTTGTACCAGAGGAATGGGGAAGGGCATTGGAAAGAATGAATAAGGATGAATATGGTTAAAATTCTTTCTATACAAACAGACAATGAAACCTATTGAAATTGTTTTTCTTTAAAGAGTAGAGAGTGTCATGAAGGGGAAAACCTTGACTGTGTTCATGAATGAAAGGGGAAACAAAGGAGGAGGCTACAATGCTTGATAAGAAATGTACTCATTATCTTGCCCATGTAATTGTAACCCCTCTGTACTGTATTTTCACAGTAAAAAAAAAAGAAACACCCTAGTGTGACAAACATGCTAATAAATATTTAATTTTAATTTTTTGTGAACATACTGTACAGAGGGGTTACAATTATATGGGCAAGATAATGTGTACATTTCTTATCAAGCATTACAGCCTCCTCCTTTGTTTACCCTTCACATCCCTTCCCAGCCTCCCCTTGCCCCCCCCAACCCCTCCCCCCCCCACACCAAAGTTGTAAAGTTCGTTTTCGACATGACAACTTGTACTTCTCATAGTTGCAACGGGTCCACCTGTATCCTTAAATGACTTGTTTTCCCCCATCTCCTCCACAAATTATACTGACATCAAATATACTGAAAGCAGGGATTACACTGTGGGGGAGGGACATACAAAGCAACAAAGAAATAATCTTATAAATACGTTAGAAACAAATGCATGAAAGAAAAAAAACATCTAAATGCATATCTAAGGGTTCATTTTCCTAACATCACATTATCTGACCTTTTCTGCTTGACTCATACATATACTAGATATTGCAAATAAGGGAAACCATGGGACCTT
>NW_012267238.1:9880022-9984954 GCF_000151885.1 Dipodomys ordii | reverse complement strand
TGCAATGCTTGGTAAGAAATGTACGCATTATCCTGCCCATGCAATTGTAACCCCTCTGTACAGTATGTTCACAAATAAAATAAAATAAAATAAAATAAAGAGTCTCACGGGCTTTTCTTCCTGTCCTTTCTTCAACTTTGGTTTTTGTATCCCTGCCTTCTGTTTAGCTACGGTTATAGACATAAGCCACTGGCACTGAACTCAGTTTAAATATTTATATAAATGTTCATAATTTCTCATTATAAGTCAAAAGGAATATTAAAGCTGTCAACAAGTTAATAGTTAAACTATGGGAAATTCATGCAATGTAATACTGAATAGTATTATAATACTGAAAAAAATTCCCAGTGAAAGAAATCAGACAAAAATGCCATACAATGTTATTTAAGATGGATCAAAAGTTTTATATACATACACATATATAGAATTTTAGATAATGAAAAATAATCTCATCACAGAGAAATCAAAAATGGTTGAATAAAAACAGAGGAATAAAGAGATAACCAAATTAATACACACCAGTATATAATATTTAATGTCAGTGATAGTATTGTTTTTGTAGGTACATACTTACAGGTGTCAAACATATCATATTATACATGTTCAAATATGCAGTTCATCATCTATCATTTGCATCACAGTAAAAGTGTTAAAAATTGAAAGAAAAACTCTATAGTCATAAGTGAGATAGTTAATAAAAATTGAGCATCAGGAATAATATCGTATTTCTCTATTTCTCTTTCCTTCCTCCTTTTCTTATTCCTTTCTTCATTCCTTTCTTTGTCCCTTCCTCTATTTCTTGCTTTATTCTATATGATACCTAGCCTTTCTTGTACTAACTTCCTGAGATAATCAGTTTATAAAGAGAAAATATTGTTTTTACCTCATCTATCTAGATGTTCGAAGCCATACCAACTTTTATAGTACCTTTCCAATAAAATCACATAAGATCCTTGTCTTTTATTTAAATAAACTTAAGTGAAGGGTGTGTACATGTGGCTGGCAATGAATATTTGAGGAAGAAATTGATATTAACAGAGAAGACAAAGGGTGTAATAAAAGTGCACTAAACCCTGCAAGGAAAGTAAGAGCATAGGGGAGAACAAGTGAATGGCTACTGTAGCACAAGCCTTCTTAGTTCCTCTTTTTCTGTGAGGGAGTAATGTTGGCTAACCTTTTCTAAATGCTAAAATTAAATTTCAGATGAGCTTATTGAATGGACCACACAAAAGTAGTGTGTTCCACTATGGTTCTGAATTTCATAATGGCTATTGATAGAACCTACATCACCTGCATTGTATCACTTTGGATTCTAGGAGATCTTTTGTTTGCCACTCAAATATTTGCTTGGCTTATCCTGAGAGCTTTAGCCCACTTGCCAGTGCTGAGGAAGGCCACTGTATTTAAGGCAGCATCCTTCCCTCAGGACTGGAACGTCCACTTGGGTTGTGTGTCATGAGATGGCCTGGTTAAACTCCAGTTCCACAGGTCAGAGACGTGGCTTCAGGAATGAATGTGTGGCCTGAGCCAAGCCAATTAGAACCAACCAAGTCTCCACTTGCTAATGTTTAAAGAAGGGCAGCAATGCATGTAATTTTCTCTCTTGCTTACTGGACTCGGTGCCTCTAATCATGCTATATTTAAACCTCTGAACTGCCTCTGAAATTTTAATTATGTGAACTAATGGAAATTAATTTATTTTTGGCTTTAAGCTGGTTTAGCTTGAATCCTTTATTTTTCTTTGTGATTATTTTCAGTTACAGTGTTCCTATTACAAGGGAAATCAATATCTTAGCAATAGCTATATACATATGATATTATAAGATGATGTTAAGCAAAATGAACCTCAAATATGGAAACAAGAGGTTTTTCTTTGTTGTTGTTGTTTTTAATGTATTGTGTGAGGTTAGTTCTTTTTTCTTTCATTTTTCCCTTTTGTTTATCTCCTGTTGTCACTGTTTTTTTTTGGTGCCCTGTGTATTGTATATACCTCTATCTGAATTACTGAAAGGAAGGGGAACAACCAAATGGCCAGACAAAGAACAAAGGGTACCAACAGAGATACTCACAAGATAACACATTGAAAACGACCTTTACAACTCGGAGGAGGTAGGTTGGGGGAAAGGGAAACTGGGAGAAAAGGGAAGGAGGGAGTAGCAATGTTACAAGAAATGTAACAAGAAATGAACTCACTACCTTACCTATGTAACTGTAACCCCTCTGTATATCACCTTGCCAATAAAATTAAATTAAAAAAATCATTCTTCTGGGGAAAAAAAATAAATGAAGCTCTTCAACTTATCCTGCTGGTGTAATGACAGCTTCTCCACACAACTCTGGGATAAACAGGATCCTGTGGGATGAAATTTCACCCCATGGTGGATGCCCCTCCCTTGTCCTCAGCATAGGACTATCCTGTCTGATGTTCTTGTCATGGGCTACAAGTCTACTAGGTACTTTAAAATATTTTTCACTTAATCTTCACAATTAGCTTCTAAGAAAACAGACTTGTTATTAGTGGTAATACTGTTGGTTTAAAAAACATGTTAACTTGGGCTAGGGAAGATAAATAACTTACTTCAATTACAAATCCAAAATTCAAACATCTGTTAAACTTCAAGAGTAGTTCTTTCTATAGTACTAAATTATTGTGCTATGCAAGCTATTACTGAAAACAATTTAACTTCTAAAAATACTTTTATAGCAAATAGGGAATATTGATATTCAGGAGATTTTTATCTGTTTATTATTTTAGACTGGCTAGAATAGCCCTCTAAGTGTTCAAATATTATTTTTTCTCTGGTGTTTTTGTGGGGAAAATTTTACTGGCATCTTTTCATTGCACCTTGAGCACAAAAGATATTCTGGTTGAAATAGCATGACACTGTCAACCTTGAAATAGGCATTTAAAAGCCTTTTCAATTCATAAAGCTTTCAATGTAGCATGCGGATTTATGGTTATATTTTTCTACAACAATTAAAATCCATATAAATTACATGCCCCATGTTTAGCATTAACCTTCTTTTGTGGGGAGCAAGATACATTCAGCATATTTTCCTGAATATGGCATAAATAACCCATAAACTCAATACATTATGCATATTGCTATTTAGACCTTACATAAGAACAAACCTCAAAATGTTTCTTTCGGTATATATATATATATATACATATATATATATATATTCTACTACATGAAGAGAAATAAAATTAGAAATTTAACACTAGTATATGTTATACTATAATTAATTCATAATTTTATGTAAAACTTTGTATGAACAAAACCTTAAATAAAGCACAAAACATTGTAGTTATTTCAAACTATGACAATGTAAATTTTACTTTATTGTTTCTCCATCTTTTGCTAAATGAGAACTTTAGAAATGATAAATTGTATTTAAGATTCTATTAAATCATACTGTATATAAAAGTCTTAATATTAACTTCAGATAATTTACAGAAATGCAAAAATACATTGGTTACTAAAACCACACATCTTTGTGTTTATTTGTTTACCCTTTGTTAATTTATTGCAGATTTATAAATATGCTCTCCCTACAATATATATATATATAATACATCTGTATAGTTATAGCTAATATATAATGCTTATATTACATTAAAACCCATATGTACATATATAGCTATATATGTATATATAAGATACATATATGTGTATATGTGTGTTGGTATGTGTGTGATACTGCATAGTGAGTCAAAATACAATAGGTACATATGACTGTATAAACTAATGGTAAGCAAAATGAACCCCAAGATAGGGACACAAATGATTTTATCTTTATTGCTGTTCTTTTTCATTTACTTTTAATTTACTATGAGATTACTTTTTGTTTCTTTGCATATTCTTCCCCTGTGGTACAACTCCTGTTGTCACTGTATTTGATTCCAGTGTCCTGTATCTTGTATATACATTTTTCTAATTTGGGGAGGGGAAGGGAAATAACAAAATGCTGAAATAAGGATACAGGATGACCCATTGTAACAACGATATGTACAAGACACTATGTTGAAAATGGGGAGGAGTTGAAGAGTTTGGGAGGAAAGTGATGGTAAGGAAAAAACAAAGGAGGGGGTAACAATGCTCAAAAGGAAATGTACTCATTACCTTGCTCATGTAACTGTAACCCCACTGTACAGTATCTTTACAATAAAAAATATATTACACAAATACATTATAAAGAGGAACAGGAAGTCTTATACTGAACAGGCTGACCTCCTAGCCTGAGATGTACACACAGATGAAGAAGCAGGAAATCAGGAAGATCTTTGCTTTTTTTTTATCTCTACTATGTGAATGAGTAAATTACTGTGAAAAGAAAATAAGCATCAGATACATCATTAATGGGACTATTTTAAGTAAACCCTGATAGGATATGATATAACAAAAAGAATATTAAGTTTCTATGTACTAAACATATTTATATAACTGACAACAAAGAAGGGACATATTTAGATGTATTAAGATATCACACATTAGCCAGGCACTGGTGGCTCAGGCCTATAATCCTAGCTACTCAGGAAGATGAGATCTGAGGATCATGGTTCAAAGCCAGCCCAAGCAGGAAAGTCTGGGAGACTCTTATCTCCAATAAAACAGTAGAAAACCAGAAGTGGCACTGTGGCTCAAGTGGTAGAGTGAGCTGAAGTGTGCATGGACAGCACCCAAGCCCAGAGTTCAAGCCCCTTGACCAACAACAACAAAAAGATATCACACATTAATATTCCTTATTTATTGCCACACAGGTGAACATATTTTTACTTTTTGAAATAACTATATATCCTAAGTACTATTTGTGCATTTAAAATGTTTTATTGTAATCTGAAGACATGAGAATAGGCAAATATCAATCAGATTGAAATGTAGACTTTTCTATTTTCAATAAGGATTGCTGTATCAAAGAAGAGGTAAAAACAGGTGTGGCAGAAGCTTTCTTCTTGTCTTCACTGTCTACAATATGACTCTTCAATAATTTCCCTTATTTTACTAAGGCTCTGTTTACACAATGGTGGGTTATACCTGCTGTAAAAGCTCACCTCATAGCTCAGTAGTTTGATGGCTAGTATGGGAGAAGAGAGGCCAAAGCAAGAGAACATTCCAGATTATCTTCTCCATCCTTCAGTTCATCCACTGGTGTACAGGAGGCAATAGTGGATGCTGTTGCCTTTTTTTTTTTTTTGACACATTGTATTGTTTCTGTTTTAAAACTGAGATGAGCGGTGATGAACATGGCCTGGCTATTCACTCAGTTACTGTACACAGAGATTAAGGAATCTATTGATAGGTACCAAGATTGACCTAAATATGTCCACCTAGGAATGAAAGGTAAGATCTTTATGCCCAGAAAATTGAAATCAAGATGCTAGTTCTGGGCTGGGAAGGTGGCTCAGTGGTAGAGTGCTTGCCTTGCATTCATGAAGCCCTGGGTTCGATTCCTCAGCACCACATAAGCAGAAAAAAAAAGCCAGAAGTGGCGCTGTGGCTCAAGTGGTAGGGCACTAGCCTTGAGGTGAAGAGCTGGGGGACAGCAGCGCCCAGGCCCAGAGTTCAGGCCCATGACCGGACCCCCCACAAAAAAAAATGCTAGTTCCTCGGGTTTTTATGAAGTAGTTCACTAAGAGTAATGTTCCTTACAAGCTTGCAAAACCATACTAGAATGCTGTTAGGAGTTGTAATATTAGTGAACACCCAGATTCTGAGAGAGTTTGTTTCATAATAAGACAAGAAGGGGGATGCCATTCAACTATTGCTGAGGAAGCAAGTGTAGGAATAAAAGAATCTAGTGAATCTTACTCTGTATTCTAATCTTTGAATGTATTACCTGTAACTGGGTGTTATTTAAGCACTGTCCAGCATGTAAGCCTTTTAAGGCTTGTATTTACCCATAATAAGACAGAAAATCAGTGTGCTAAAGGTGTTTGTTCTAGCATTTGCAGGAGAGGCAGTATTTAAAGGGTTTTTAATATATTTTATTTTTCATAAAATAGAACAGTCTAAGAGCACAATTAATATATAGGTAATGTTCATTACAATGCCACTAATAATTTCTGCTACAGAAATATCTAGTAACTCCTTGGGTCACATCTTTTAAGTAGAGTAAAACCAATTCTAGTCTGTTTAAACAAACAAAACAAAACAAACAAAAAAACTTCACCAATAGCATTCTTTAGTTTTAGGTAAGGAATCATACTCTAATACTAACTATCCAAAATATTTTCATATTTTACCATTCACAGAACCCTAAAAATAATTCTATGAAAAGGAGGCTGAGATCTGAGGATTGTGGTTCAAAGCCAGCCTGGGCAGGAAAGTCTGTTGGACTCTTATCTCCAATAAACCACTAGAAAACTGGAGTGGTGCTGTGGCTCAGGTGGTAGAGTGCTCACCTTGAGCTGAAGAGCTGAGGGACAGAGCCCAAACCCAGAGTTCAAGCCCCATGACCGACAAAACAAAAAGAAAAAAAATGTAGGGTATAAGTTTTAAAAAGATAAGAAATGTATCCAAGCTATAAAACTAAATTTTGCAGTGTCTTCTGTACAGATGAATTTCATAGCCAAGAAACCTTCTCTATGGAATCTTGAACAATCTCGAACTATTTTGGCTTCAAAATAGTTTTATGGAGAACCACAGTTTTGCACAATAACAAGGCCCTAGTCATGTGATGCTACATTAGTCTGTTCTCTGCTCACTAGATTCCTACTTCAATTTTTCTTAGGGCTCTGTCCTGCTGTCTTCTTCCTGTTTCCTGTGCTTCACACTGAACACTCTTTCATTGGTGATTTTTACTCCTTTGCACGTTATTGCAGCTAATGTAATTAGAGAAAAGAGAATTTCATCTCCAATAATGTACTAGTACTGGGCTGGGAAGGTGGCTCAGTGGTAGAGCGCTTGCCTTGCATGCCTGAGGCCCTGGGTTCGATTCCTCAGCACCACATAAGCAAGAAGAAAAAAGCCGGAGGTGGCGCTGTGGCTCAAGTGATAGAGTGCTAGCCTTGAGCTGAAGAGCTGAGGGACAGTGACCAGGCCCAGAGTTCAGGCCCCTGACCGGACTCCGCCCCCCCCAAAAAAAGTAATATACTAGTACTTGTTTTTACCTAAAAACACCATAGCCAGGTGCTCATGGTTAATGCCTGTAATGCTAGCTACCCAGGAGACTGAAATTTGAGGATTGCTTTTCAAAGCCAGCCTGGGCACAAAACTCTGTGAAACTCTTTTGTCTCCAATAAGATCTACTCAGAAAAAGCATACATGGCATTGTGGCTCAAGTGGTAGAACATTAGCCTTGAGCAAAAGAAGCTCAGAGACAGGGCCCATGCATTGAGTTCAAGCCCTAGGATCAGTACACACACACACACACACACACACACACACACACACACACACCAAACAATCATACAACCACCAAATTAATGGAATATATAAAAATTACATACACTTTTTCAACTACTTAATTTTTATATTGTTATCATCATGGTAATTGATTTAGCATCATTAATTTATTCCAGATTCACAAGTTTTAAAGTTAAAACCATAAAAATATGTATTTTCTCATGAAATGCAAAACATTTGCCATAATTGATTATAGTCTTCATACTTTTATTTTTGTCAGTAAAATGAATAAGCTAATATAAATCTAGAGAACTTATCTTTTACTATAGGCTACTCAATATAGCTCTTTTTTCTCATACATAGATAGTACTTACTAAATAGTTCTGTATGTAAATGATCATATTCCTCCCAAAAATCTTTTTCAGGATAAAGTTCTAGCAGACATTTCTATTATCTATGTATCCATCTCAAAGTTTCCTACTAGTTCTAGAAAATCCCAATTCCTATTTCCAAAGGAATCTGATTTCATTTTTTCCTTTCCAAATTTCCCACTTGTTTTAGGCTGCTCTTATCACCAGCTGGTTTGGTGATTGGTCCACAACATTTCTGACTTAGAGACAATATTTACCAAACCCTTACTTAGTTTAGCTTAAATATTCGGCATGAAGACATAGGAACTCATGTGCAACCTGGATTATACTAATTAGTTGTTCAGAGTCCCTCAAGTTCCAACATGAACCAGACTGGTGTGTTCATGAAGAGTATGAACGACACTGGAAGAATGGCTGTGAAGAGTGCTTATGGTAATAAAATGTTCCTGTGTTACCTGGCCACTTCTGTTTCTCAATGGCCATGCCTTTGGGCTATTATTTCTACATATTTACAATACAGTTTACATATCTTCTATAATTGTAATAGATATGTTAATGCAAAATATAGGTTAATGGATTCAAGTTTACTTTTTAACACACATAGGTACTGAATTATGTTTAATTTACAAGTCACAAATACATTTTCTGTGACATTTTCTGATTAAAACTTTCAAAGCTTTTTAGCATGTTGAGATAGACAGTATAATATTATGTGTTATCACTATGCCATGCAATTCCATACTAGAATGTTTTTCTCCTTGTGCATATTAAGTTTATATAGTTATAGGAGTTTACATGAATGCTTTCATCTTATCTTTCCATCAAGTTACAACAGCAGATTGAAACTGATGTGTTTTTTTCCCAGATCTGATGGTTATGATTTCTTTAATCTTTAATACTTTGATCTTTCATATTGAAAGCATTGGGTATATGCCTTTAAAGAGGTTAGGAATAGTAAACATTGGACAAGATGCCCAGGTCACTACAGAAATCTGAAATATCTCCTTACTCTAAAATGATTAGTTATGTATATAATCCTGAGTCTGATGATAACTACCAGTGTTTGTGTAAGTGAAAGAGCCACACCACACATATAAGTAACACCTTCTTCTCTCCAAACCTGCCATAATCTTATTTATCATAGCATAAGCTTTTTAATTCTCCTGAGCAATAAACCAACTTTAATCAGCTCTATGTTGACACTTTCTTCAGTATTTATTCTTTTTATTCCTTTGTTACAATAAGTAATTGTTTCTATATCTGACTCCCTTTTAGCTACAACTATTTTGGCACCTCCATAACAATAAGTCTTGTTACTACTACCCCCTCATTATTTTCTATTGGTATAAATCCTAACAATGATTCATGGTGTATCTTTCATGTACCAGCTACTGTTCTCACTGCTTTCTTACATTAAGTTATCCAATCAATGTTTCTATGGGATAGATGCTGATAATGTCTCAGTTTAACAGACTGATAAAGAAAGGGCTGAGCAGTTATGTTAAAGAAATTAGTTTTTCTTCCACACAATACACTCTGCATGCCTGGAATGATTTTACACTAGGGATATACTGGAGAACAACGATATAGCAAACAACCATTCCATACAATAGAGTAAGCCTGTTTAACAACTGCTTGAGTGGTATACATATACCACCTCAAAACCTGCTTCTGAATGATGGCTAACAGGATACTTTAATGAATGTTGTGTTGACCACTGAGGATACACTTCTCATGACTTGAAAATTAACATATATTATAGCACAATATATGCTTTGCATGAATTATATGTATCTGTAGTTCACAGCACAATGGTACATGTTCAATAAATAGTAAGAGAGCTGTATTGTTATTAGAAATAGCACCATCCGACAGCCACAATGTCTGCCTACCGCCTATCCAGTCGGCCATTGTCTTCTTACGTGGTCTTCTGTCGCGTATTCTGGTAGTTTGTGTCCTGCCCCTTTGTGTTTTACAGGTACTCCCCAGATCTTGTTTTCTCAGGTTTCATTTTATATTTACTCCGTTGCTATCACTGCCATTACATCTTCTGGGTGTGGATCCCTGGTCTTGAATCTGTGCGGTGAACTCATTTTGTCGTAGAGATGCGAAAGCAGCTGCCTACAGAAGGACTTCCCTCACGAGTTGTTACTGCTGTTGATTTATTCTGCCTTTCTCATTTTGAAATATGTGTTATCCCAGGGAACTTGAGATAAGCCACCATGAACTTTATTTGATCCTTTTTAAAACTGTGGTGTTTGGAGAAGAAAGCCACCACTGAGATTCAAGGCTCCCTGGCAGATAAGGAGAAAATGAGAGTGATTTGTAAATGCTAAAGAATCCATTTAAGGTGGGGAGGCATCAAGTGATTCAACAAAGGTCATGATGGGGACCATCTCTGTTTGTCTTCATGAATGTTTCAGAAAAGGACATAAGTGGGGAATTAATCACATACTCCATTCAAACCCAATTCAAAAAGACAACAAACAGGAGACAGGTGGGAGGGGAAACTGTGAATTATTTGATCTGAGAGAAGAAAAGACACACAAAGCCTGATTTAACTGAAAGCTTGGGTATGTAGCGTGTCATTACTCAGAAACACAAGATAGGAAGGTAATTTTTCTCCACTGTTTTCTGGAGATAAAGCTACTTTATCTTCATTCCCTTTTCCTTATTGATGGTAAGATATTTTCCAGATTAAGGTCAAAGGCTGCTGGTGACAAATCCCTTTCCTTGCAATCTCTGTTTAATATTCATACTCCCTCACTTAGCTTCCAGATCCCCTGGACTGGGGGCAGACATAAAAAGGGCTAGTGGGCTGGGAAGGTGGCTCAGTAGTAGAGCACTTGCCTTGAATGCCTGAGGCCCTCAGCATCACATAAGCAAAAAGAAAAAGCCGGAAGTGGCAATGTGGCTCAAGTGGTAGAGTGCTAGCCTTGAGCTGAAGAGCTGAGAGACAGCGCCCAGGACCAGAGTTCAGGCCCCATGACCGGACCCAAAAGAAAAAAAATAAAGGGCTAGTAACAAGAAGGCAAGTTGGTTTCCCAGGTAGCATCCTTCTCTTCCCTGCACTCTCCTCTCATGAGGAACTTCATTACCCCACATTGATCAACATCAATTCCATTCATCCAAGCTTTTATCAAAAATGAATAACTAAGTCTGAGTGCTGGTGGCACATGCTATAATCCTAGCTACTCAAGTGGCTGAGATGTGAGGATCATGGATGGAATCCAGCTATTTCAGGCAGAAAAATCATCTAGAATTCATCTCCAAGTAGCCAGCAAAATGTCACGCCAGGAATGTGGCTCAAGTGGTAGAGCACCAGCTTTGAGCAAGAATACTGAATGGGCACATGATGTGGCCTTAAGATCATGCCTCATGGCTGGCATAAAAAAATCATCATCAACATCAACAAAAACAAAAGTGAATAAGACCCTTTCTCCATGACTTCAGCATCTTCTTTGGGATATGAAAGTGAAACACATATTTTTAGAGTATTAGACATTAAAATAAACTATGTGAATTATGAATTCGTTGCTGGTGGGAGAGTGTGCAGAAAATAAGTATTAAAGGTTTTCAAATACTCTGTGCAAAGAGAGAGCTCTTCTCAGTGCATTGCATAAAGCCTAGTGATCACGGAGGTCTACATTGCCCTGTTTGTCTAGAAGTACTTTTGGCTTTTAAATATTTTCATCTCCCTCTTTTAAAAAATTCTCCCTCTCCCTCACAGCTAATAATTTCCTAAGAAATGAATAAAAAGCTCTTTGTATAAATACCAACTATTAACAAGTTTCCCAGGACTTACAGTTCTGAAAGAACAATTTATAAAATATCAAGCCATTTCTTCACATGTCTAAACATTAGGAATACAAAGCAGTAATACTCTCACATTGTAGATGAAATAATGGCTTTTCTAAGAGGCAATGACTTACACATGGATCTGAAGCAAGATCGTGGTTCTAGTATGGAGTCTAACACTCCAAATTACCTTCCCATTGGGCCCTGCCATTCATGCCATGACCCTCATCCTTGAATAAATTAGGATGCTGGGGAGCACCTGATTTGTCTATGTCTTTTTTTTCCCTTAGACTTTACATGGCTCAAGGGCAGTAAAAGTCATGTTAACACAAGCATACTTTATCAGCTGTTTCATAGATTCCTTGTGAATATTCTTAGGCTTCACAGGTTACAAATGCCATTTCTGAGCCCCATAGTTGGAAATCATCTTTCAGTAGGTTGAAGTAGGGCAGCTGAATTTTCATTCCTCCCAAGATCCTAGCTAACACCATATTTGAGGATCACACATTAAGACCCACCAAATGTTTGACGATCCTTATGCAGGTGCCTTAATTGTCTACCCAGAGCCATCAACAGGATAGTCGCAACTAGGAGATGCACACAGAACATTCTAGCACTTTTCTCCTCACAGCGTGCTGAGAGCAGTGATAAATAGCATCATCTGAAATCATTATAGAAAAAGAGTTCCAGGCTCTACTGTATACTTAAATCTTGTTTTGTTTTGTTGTTGGTATTGGGCTTGAACTCTGGGCTTGGGCTCTGTCCATGAGCTTTGCAGCTCAAGGCAAGAGCTCTACTACTTGAACCACAACACCACTTCCAGTTTTCTAGTGGTTATTTGGAGATAAGAGTCTCACAGACTTTCATGCCAGGGAGGGCTTTGAGCTGCAAGCCTCAAATCTCAGTCTCCTCAGTAGCTAGGATTATAGGTATGAACCACCAGCATCTGGCTAGACATAAATATTAATCTTCATTTTCAACGTTCCACCAGAGGTTCATATCTTCATTAGAATTTGAGACCCTTTGTTCATGTGTTTGGTTTTTAAATTCATTTTTATTTTAGTGGTGATGTACAGAGGGGATATAATAACATACATCAGGTAATGAGTGCATTTTTTTCATTTTTTAGCAGTATCACCTCTTCTCTTGTTTGCTTCCAGTTTTTTCCCTGACAATCCCTATCTCTCCTATAAGTTGTATAGCTCATTTACAACATAGTATCTAGAGTACCACTGCTGCATTTATTCACCCTTTACCCCACCATTTCTTACTCTTCCCCAAACAGATGAATTTACATGTAAGACAAAAAGTACAGAAGTCCCTCTGCCATGTGCAAAGTTTATGAAGATCCTCTGAGCAACACCAGCATCTCCAGAGTTAAATCTCTTTTTGATCCATGTGACCTCTATCTCCAATAACTATTTCCATCTCCACACATATCAATCAATATGTAGGCAACACCTGTCAATTAAGAGAGACTGTGGATTCTTTGAAGATGGGTGTCCTACATATCTATCTGTAGGAACCAGTATGATTTTTGGAAAAGAAAGTTTTTATTAAAGTGCTATTACTAAAAGGTCAATAAATATTTCTTGCTAAAAGTTTTCTCTGCTTCTCATGGGAATTCTAGTTCTTCAGCTGGGTAAGATGCAGATGCACAGGGCCTATCTGTTTTATCTGATAGGTTTTCAAGTTTAGTGTAATGATGGGAAGATAAAGGAAATCTTGAGAGGGGAATCTATGAAAAAGAAGTAAGAACAAGGGAATGTGTTAGGAACCTTGGGCTGTTTTTCTTCTGCTCTTGTCTAATAGTCACTTTGTAATTTAGATCTTTTTATCCCTAGCATACACAGTATTATCTCATCATTATGCCATCTTATTTTAATTCTCTACAAGGCATTGACCTTAGTCTGCTTATTGTAAGTATTGTTTATGCATTGTATAGAGTATTTATCCAGTATCTATCTACTCTGCTTTTCTATAAGTTGAATTATGTAAAACAGAGCTGATATTACTGCTTATATCTGTAGCTGTCTAGAAGACTCCCTGGCTCCATAGCAAATGCTGAGTGTTTTTGTTGAATAAGTTGATTTAAGACTTAGTGACTGTAATACAGCATATGATAGTATTTATTACTAATATTTCAATACTTCCAAATGCTATCTGACAATGTTTCAGATTTCTCAGTCAGGAATGGCATACCTGAGAGGAAAGAAGTTTTTATATCCCTCATATATATCAATCTAGGTGAGAAATAATGATACCTGTGACAAATGAATCCTAGTAATTCTGAAGGAGCATGAACAATTAAAGCCCAGAAGGGTAAAAAAGTTGAAAGTTTTAGTAGGCAAGTATTTGAAGACAGATATAACCATGTGAAGGAACTCTTATGGTAAAATCAAGTGAGAAGCTGGCCTTTATTTGCTGGTGATGGAGGGCATAATTTACCCAAATGTTTCATATTATTGAATAGTGAACCCCATTAAAATTACATTAAAAGGGAGGCAGGAGAAATGAAAGAGTAGAAGAGGAGATAAATTTTATCTTAATGAATTATATACATTCATAAAAATATGAAAGTGAAATACATTTGTGCAATTAACATTAATTGCACAAATGTATTGTGAGGTAAAAGAAATTAAAAAAAGGTTTTCCCAATCTGGAAACAATACCTCGGTCTCCTACTTAATTATTAGGTCTAATCTTTCAGATACCAAGTCACTTTTCCATGTGTATGCTGATGATTGAGCTCAGGGTATCATATATGCTAAGAGTATACCTTACCACTGGGCTACACCTAATTCCTTAGACAAAAAGACACAAAGAAGCTATGGAAACCATTTTTGTTTTAGCCAGCAGATTCAGGTGTAGCCCCTCATATTCTTAAGAGGCCTTCTGATCATAAAGGAGGGTAGAAATTATTTCCATCATACTGCTGAAGCACAGAGAATCATAAAGGGAATTGTTGAAGTGTCTTTTACTTTAGTAGAGACTTATGAGATAAAAAATGGACTTACCATTTAATTATATCCAATTGTAATTATTTGTCTTTTCATATCCATTGGATTAAATTGTAGATTTATAGACATATTCTAGTTATTACTAAAGAGGGAAAGCATGCAGCCTGTATTTCTTTGGATCTGGCTTATTTCACTTAATATGATTTTCCCCAAGTCTTTCCATTTCCTTACGACTGGGGAAATGCCATTCTTTCTGATGGAAGCATAGAATTCCATTCCATAACATGTACCACATTTTCTTGATCCTTTCATCCACCAAGGGGCATATGAGTTAATTCCATATCTTGACTATGGTAAATAATGCTGCAATATGCATAGTTGTACTGGTTTGTGGTCATTTTGGTAAATGTCCAGGAGTGGAATTGATGGGTAACAGGAGAGCTCTGTATGTAGTCTTTTGAGGAACCTCCTGCTTTCCTGTGTGGTTGAACAAGTTTGCATTCCCACCAACAGTGTAGTAGTGTTCCTTTTTGGCCACATCCCTGCCAGTATCTGTTATTATTAGTTTTCTTGATAATGGCCATTCTCACTTGGGTGAGGTAGAATCTCATTGTAGTTTTGAGTTGCATTTCTTTCATGGCCAGAGATATTGAACATCTTTTCATGTGTCTATTGGCATCTTTTCATATGTCTATTGGCCATTCTTATTTATTCTTTGTAGATGTCTCTCTAATCTTTACTCCACTTATTAATGGGGTTGATTAATTAAACATCACTGTAAACATTTGCACAGTGAGAACAAAGGAGGATATTCTTAGAAGAGGAACACAATAGCTCACTATTATATGCTTATGACCATATCAAATGATACTTATTGAAATAAAATCCAATAAATGGAAACAAGAAGTTTTTCTATTACATTGTCTTCAGTTCTTTTGTTTTAGTTTATTCCTTTTTTTTGTTTGGTTTATTCCTTTTTTCACTGTTTTTGATTTCTGTACCCTTTGTCTTGTATAGATATATTTATCTGATTTGGGGAGGAGAAGTGGATATATAGAACAGTGGAACAAATGGTGAACCAATCCAGAAGTGATACTTGAGACACTAAGTTCAAAATAAACTTTACAATTTGGAAGAAAATGAGGGAGAGGGTAACATTGTTCAAAAGGAAATGTGTTCATTAATTGACTTATGTAACTTTAACCCATCTATACTCACATTTATAATAAAATATAAATTAAAAAATAGAAAGGACTTCCTTCCCATTAAAAAATGGACTAACTAATTATGTTTTCCTCAGTAAAATGTTTGTTTTCAGTATACTTGCCCCTTAATCATATTATAATATGCAATTCCCTGTAATGCAAATACTGAATTTGAAGAAAACAGTGTGTGGTGGGGGAGGGAATCCATCTGTGTCTTCTCTTCATGTACTGTTGTAGTTGTTAATGTCTTGTGGAATTTTGCTTCCTTTGACTAGACAGCAACTGACAAAGAACAAGTCCTAAAAAATCCTGTGGAAGTTTGAGGCAATGTCAGAACACCAACACTTGCCTTTTTTTTAATGACTCAATATACCTTTATTTACTCAAAGTAATTGTCTGAAAACTCCATAAAGTTCAATTTTTTAGTTGACTACAGGCCTCATTATGTGGCAGCCGATCCAAAGGAAGTTATTTGATCAAAAAGGCTTTGAAGATATTCACTGTTCTTTGCTACAACATCTATCTTATACAAAGATGATGTAAAATTTCTGTAGCTGAATATTTAGGCTGATTTTGTACTGAAAGTAATATTATTTTGCCTGTATATGACAACTGATAAACAGTTTAAGTAATTCTGTACATACTTAGCCCTGAGTATAGTGAACTCTTGGAACCTATAGGACATTCACAAACAGCTGAGAACATGACTCTTTTCACAATGCTCACTAGCTATTAACAAAGAAGAAATGCATAATTTAAATAATAAATATATAAATGTAAATAAAATATAAGTTGCTTAAAATGGAAAATAGAAGTCTTTTCTGTAGTTTAAAAATCATGTATCAATAATTTGCTGTCTACATAGCATTATCCTTGGGGTTGTTGGTCTTTAAATGCATGTCTGAATGATTCATATGTCTTAGCAAAAGAGTAAATGCAGGAAGATTTCCAGGAAAACAAAGGGATTCCACATGGAAATAGATAATTGGGGGAAAGAAAGGCCATGAGCTATTAACAATTTCCACTATTTAACCACATTTCTGCATTAAGGAAAATAAGTAAAAATGGATGCTGATATTAAGCTGCCAGACTTCACGTAATTGACGTTGTTTTTATACCTATTTGAATGTGTTTAAACTAGTATGGAACACTTTTTTTTGTTCTTCCTTGACCTTGTGCTTCTGAAGGAACTAATGGATTTTAATAAAACATAGGGTGATAAAATTACTGAATTTATGGCTTTGGCTGCTCTGTCTTTCTTCCCTTGGTAGGCATATTAACCTGTAAGTGTATATTCTGCCCATTTGTTATGAGAGATACTAAATGAGTCAATATTGCATCAATAATTCACGGAATAATTCAGCTGGATAATTGTATTTTATTGCATTAATGCTTCTAGCTACTTTAGTCTAAAGCTTATCTATTGCAGTAAAACAACCTGAACTCGTTCTCTTTACACAAACCTTTACAATTGTTATTAACTATTTTGAAGTTACAAATTCAGAAAAAATTACCACCAAATAAATCTCCTCACCACACAGTAGACTTAAGAAAAAAACAAAAGATTACCTGTTTTTTTTTTCTCTGCTTTCAGTTCTTGAATTCCCCTTTTTCAGACTATCTTATTTTAAAACTTCTTCTCTAAAATTTGGACCTCACCATGAATAGTTCTGATTATAGTTAGGAGATTGTGGTTTTCAAACCTTTTTTTCAATCTATTCTCTCCTTGGCTCTTTGAGGTAATCAGATGTCTCTGGTGGCAATTATCATTCCATTTTAGAGAGGAGGAATGTGAGACACTGAGAAAGGACTTTTCGAAATGACATGCTAGACAATAGAAAAGCTAAAGTTCCTATTCAAAGTATTGGGGTGAGTGTGTGTGTGTGTGTGTGTGTGTGTGTGTGTGTATGCTACTAGAATTTGAATATTTGAATAGAGGGCTTCATACTTACTATGGAGGTGCTCTATCATTTGAATTATTCATTCAGCCCTTTTCTCAAGTCGGTTTCTGAGATAGTATCTTGCTTTTAGCCCAAGCCAAATGGAACCATATATTTCTTATTTTATGTATCCTGCTGTATTGAGATATATTTTTAATAAACAATATATATATATCTTACATATATATGATTTATATGTGATATATATTGTATATATGATTTATATATATGATTAATATGTTTATAAGAACCAATTAAATTAAAGTATGACATAAGTACCTAGATTTAAAGTAAGTCTAAATATTCCTCTATTTGTAAAGTATAAAATTGTTAACTAATTTCTTTCTTTTTGTATTTTGGTCAATTGTGGGGCTTGAACTCAGGCCTTCGGCCTTGTCTTGAGCTTTTCACTCAAGGCTAATGCTCTACCACTTTGATCCACAGCTCCACTTTTGGTTTTTGGATAGTTAATTGGAGATAAGTGTATCATAGATTTTCCTGCCTGGCTAGTGTTGAATGACAATCCTCACATCTAAGCCTCTTAAATAGTAAGGATTACAGCTTGAGCCACTAACACCTAGACACTAAAATCTAATTCTGTTTGTGCCTCAATAATTACCTGTCTAAACCAAAGCTTCCTCTTTTGGAAGTCCTATAGGCAATGAGTGACTGATAAGAATAATCTAAATGAGACCCAGAAACACAACAAATCAAAGAAAGGTTGGACAGATGGGATTGTGTGAAGTTCCAGAGCTTCTGCATGGCAAAAGACATAGCTAGCAAGATCAATAGAAAGCACAGGGATTGGGAGAAGATATTCACTAGTCATACAACAGACAAGAGTCTAATATCTAAAATATACCTGGAACTCAAAAAATTAAATCTCCCATCAACAAATCCTCAAAGAAATAACTGCCCAATAATAAGTGCGCCAAAGACTAAACTTCTCTGAAGAGGAAAGAAGGCTGGCCAATAGACACATGAAGAAATGCTCAACCTCCCTAGCCATAAAAGAAATGCAAATCAAAACAACATTGAGATACCACCTCACCCAGTTAGAATGGCTATCATCAAGAACTCCAATAACAACAGATGCTGGAGGGGATGTGGACAGAAGGGAACCTTACTGCATTGTTGGTGGGAGTGTAAACTTGTTAAATCACTTAGGAAAGTAGTATGGAGTTTTCTCAAAAGACTTCACATAGAGCTCCCCTATGACCCAGCATTCCCACTTTTGGGCACTTACCCAAATGATTACAAATAAGACTATACTAAAGCTACCAGTACAACTATGTTTATTGCAGCATTATTTACCATAGCTAAGATTTGGAACCAACCCAGATGCTCCTCAGTAGATGAATGGGTCAAGAAAATGTGGTATATATACACAATGGAATTCTATGCCTCCATCAGAAAGAATGACATTGCCCCATTTGTTAGGAAATGGAAAGACTAAAAAAAAATTATATCAACTGAAGTAAGCCAGGCCCAAAGAAACATAGGTACCATGGATTCCCTTATTTTCAATAACTAGTATATATCTGAGACAAGCAGAAACAGTCAGATAAATTGATGTTAGGCGAAATGAAGGCCAAGATAAGGATCAAATGGGTTTTTTTCTTGCTATTGTTTTTAACATATTTATATGTTCTAACATATTTATATGCTGCTTTGTATGTCCCTCTCTCATGGTATAACCCCTATTTTCACTGTATTTGATATTGGTATAATTAGGGAGGGGAAGAGAAAAAAAAACAAATTGTTTAAATAGGGATACAGGCGGACCCATTGCAACAATGTAATGAAATGAAATAACAAGAGGTTATATCGAAAAATGAACTTTACAACTTTGATGGTGGGAGTTTGGTGGGTGGGGTGGGTGACGATGGGAAGGGATGGGAAGGGGAAACATAGAAGGAAGCAACAAAACTTGATAAGAAATGTACTCATTACCTTGCTTATGTAATTGTAACCCCTTTGTATGGTATTTTCACAATAAAAAAAGAAAAAAATTCTCGTATGGTTGATGTGACACGTTGTTTTTCTTGAACTCAGAGACTCTAGCTTTTGTTTAACTTTTTTTTTTTTTGGGTCCGGTCATGGGGCCTGAACTCTGGGCCTGGGCACTATCCCTCAGCTCTTCAGCTCAAGGCTAGCGCGCTACCACTTGAGCCACAGCGCCACTTCCAGCTTTTTTCTTTTTGCTTATGTGGTGCTGAGGAGTCGAACCCAGGGCCTCATGCATGCAAGGCAAGCGTTCTACCACTGAGCCACTTTCCCAGCCCCTTGTTTAACTTTTTTTTGCGTAAGGCTGGCACAGTACAACTAGATCCACACTTTGATCTCCAGGATTTTTGTGTTTAATTGGAAGTAAGAGTCTCATGGACTTCTGCTCTGGCTGCTTTTCAACCTCAATTCTCAAATAGTAGCTTTCTGATTAGGAAGTATCGCAGGAAGGAGCCACCAGGCCTGGCTTTGATAATAATCTTTCTTTCTTTTTTTGTCGGTCATGGGACTTGAACTCTGGGCCTGGGTACTGTCCCTCAGCTCTTCAGCACAAGGCAAGCACTCTACCACTTGAGCCACAGTGCCACTTCTGGTTTTCTAGTGGTTTATTGGAGGTAAGAGTCTCATGGAGTTTCTTGCCTGGGCTGGCTTTGAACAGCGATTCTCAGATCTCAGCCTCCTGAGTAGCTAGGATTACAGGCGTAAGCCACCAAAACACGGCTTGGATGATAATATTGTTTGATATTGTGTGGTTGTTTTTTTCTCTCTCCTTAATTACCCTACAACTAGAACTATTGAGTTTAAAATATTGAATTCAGATCAGTTTCTGCTTCAGTACGCATGACTGTGCTTTTACCTGCATGCTTTCTATGCAAACCTCTTGTTATTCCCATTGAGTGAAGGGCAACTTCATAAAAATATTGTTCTTTGATGAGTGTTACTGTCAGTCTCAGATATGCATATTTGAATTCTTCCTTTTCTTGATTGCTACTATTCATTAAAGTCTATTTTGCTTTTTAAAAGATCACTGATAAACACAATTTGCTTCCAGCTACACATCTCTTTGATTATACTCACCATTCTATTTTACTTTAAAAATGAATTTTAATTTTGTATTGTACAGTTTTAAACCCATATAGCATTCAAAGGATGCCAAATCTCTTTAAGTATTATATTAATAATTCAAGAATACTTTTATTGTTAAGATAAAATCCATCTTTCTCAATAAGAGTCTCCCTCATTCACCTTCACCTTATTTTGAAAACTTCGCACCTCAGTACCCTTGGCTCATGTCTGTATACCTAGCTACTCAGGAAATTGAGGATAGTGGTTTAAAGCTGGCTGGTGCAAGAAAGTCTGTGAGACTTTTACTCATATTGACCACCAAAAAAGCCAGAAGTGGGGCCCTGGCTCAAGTGATAGCATGCTAGCTATAGACACAGCACAAAGGCACAACACATAGGCTTTTAGTTTAAGTGTCAGGACTGGCACAAAAACAAACAAACAAAGAACTCTCTGTTGGAGTCCCATCCATGAGTAAATTCCTTTAATTCATGTGGAAATCCTTTGTCCTGTTTACATGTGATGCTGGCCTTCTATTGACTTTAACTAAATATTTAAGTAAAAGGGTTTTGGTAATTTTAAGCCAACTTTGTGCTTGGATCTGATCATTCCTGGAGTATTTTTCTGAGAAAGATTCATTTATAATCAAAGTTTCTCTGTGGAAGACTGGGAAGATTCTTGACATAAGGTAAATAGGTAAAGAAAGAAAAATGAAAGAAAGAGAGAAGAGATGTTATTGATGGAAGTAAAAGTGATCTTCTGGGTCAGATGCTTTGGCTTTAACTAAACAATTATACTTTCACATATGCATTTCTTTCTGTCCCAAACCAATCATACAGGATGTTGCTTAAGCTAACTGCAGCAGCACTATGAATAAGAGCAAGGTGATTGCAAGCATAAGAATGTCATGTACTATCAAGCCTTTGCTGTGTTCTCCCTTCCTTCTGATTGTATCAGTCATGGCATTTTATTCTGTGGAACCTGTTGGTACTTGGGGCTAAGGTGCCAATTTACTGCCCAACCCAAACTCATTCCATTATGATAAAGTTCTCTTATGCCTTTCTTTGCTTTGCTTTTTTTTTTTTTTTTGCTGGGGGGAGGAGTGAGGTTTGATGGTGAGAAGCATGTACTCTGGTTTGAATTATGGGTCTTATATTCTATCATTTGAACCATGCACTTAGCCCTTTTTTAAAAATTTGTTTTGGGTTGGGTCATGGGGCAAGAACTCTGGGCGTGGGCGCTATCCCTCAGCTCTTCAGCTCAAGGCTAGTGCTCTACCACTTGAGCCACAGCACCACTTCCAGCTTTTTTCTTTTTGCTTATGTGAGGAATCGAACCCAGGGCCTCAGGCATGCAAGGCAAGTGCTCTACCACTGAGCCACCTTCCCAGCCCCAACCTAGCCCTTTTTGATTTAGTATTTTTCAGGTAGATGCTTGTAATATTTTCTCCCCAGGAAGCCAGAAGCCTATTCTTACTTAAACCTCCTGAATGGCTAGGATGTCACAAAATGCCACCATTTCTAGCTGTTTAGGTTAAGATGGTGTCTTCATATCTTTATACCCAAAATGGCCTAGAATCACCAGGCTCCTGATTGCTACCTGCTGAGTACTTGGTATAAAAGGCATGACCCACCACTCTCTGCCTTCCTCTGGGCTTTTAATTTTAATCACCTAGTGTGTACTGCTGCTCTGATTTTACTTTGTTGTTGTTGGTCGTGGGGCTTGAATTCAGGGCCTTGGTGCCATTCCTGAGATTTTTCAAGCTACCACTTTGAGTCACAGTGCCACTTCTGTTTTTCTGGTACTTAATTGAAGATGAGTCTGATGGACTTTCTTGCCGAGGCTGGATTTGAACTGTGGTCCTCAGCTACTCAGCCCCCTGAGTAGCATTTTTTCCATTTTTATGTAATAATGTATGCTGACAGAAACATTAAAAACCTTATAAATAGAAGCAGATATATAAAAAGCTTTGTTGTTCTAACAAAACTATATTTTTTGTTTTCTCACCTTTACCTTTTGATGTAACCATTGTTGTATAGGACAATATTAAATTTATAATAGTAAATTCAGTTACAATATTAAAAATCAGTTTTTAAAAAACAATTCATTCCATGAACACTTACTAGTTGCTATTACTGTTAGCTCTGAGATACCCTTTCTTGGTAGTAGTGGCCAAATTGAAAATCAAGACAGGACAAAGCTTGAGCTATTTAAGGATTGTTTCAAATCTTGTTTTATTTATAGCAAGTGCAATTTTAGCTCATTGGAAAAATCACAGGTTTTAGAGTCATGTAGACATATAAGCTAGAGTGACTACTATCAAAGAGAGTAAAATTTAGCTAAGCAGAGATAAAAGGTTCAGGTTGAGAAGCATAGCCAACTTCACCTCATGATCTTTTATTTCCTGACTAACCTTCCCAAGCCCATCTTGTCTTTTGGATGTCAGATCAGGTGCAGTGCTAATCACTCTAAGCACTGGTGTTGGCCTTACATAGGACATGAAATTCTTTGACAAAATAAAATACATACAAAGGTGTATGTGGGGTTTGTTACTAGTTCCTTATCTTGTAGCAGTGCTGATTTGGGGCATACTTTGCAACAATGACTTTGATAGTAGATGATAAAGCATCAGGCATTAGTTGCCACTGTGGAACACAAGGTAGGAAATGTTTTGGTTGGAGGATGCTGAACAATGAGAGTGGTTTTTTGACACTTGGTCTGGTTTATATTGAACAAATATAGAGTCTTGGCTTATAATAGACACATAATTGTCGCTACCGCCTCGACCAGCAAGGAAGACGTGACACCGAACTCTTCTCTCTGCAGTTTATTCAGGACCTTTGAGCAATCTTCTGACCCCAACCCCGGGGAGAATTCCCCACAGCCTTAAGTACCCGCTGGGTAGCCAACCCTGATACGCCACGTGGGAACCACCAATAGGTTCAGGTGCGTGGAAGCAAGCCAGATTCTTTGCCTTAGCCATATAAGGAGTTGTTTACCACAGAGAGCACTCGCCATCGGGAAGGCGAAGGGCGGAAGCCGGCACCATCTTCCAGGTGCGGCCTCTCAGCAGCTCCCTACACATAATCAAGCTCATTGTGCGCTTGGCTAAAAATGTAGTATGACCCTTTCTATTGTTCTAAAGCTTATTTCTTCCTTTTTTTATTTTTTAAAAATAAAGGCCATTGCTGGGCACCTGTGGCTCATGCCTATAATCCTAGCTACTCAGAAGACTGAGATCTGAGGATCACAGTTCAGAGCCAGCTGGGGCAGGAAAGTCTGTGAAATTCTTATCTCGGATAAATCATCAGAAACTTACAGTGGCACTGTGGCTCAAAAGGTAAAGCGCTCCCTTGAGCTGAAGAGCACAGGAACAGTGCCCAGGCTCAGAGTTCAAACCTGACGACCAACAAAAAGAAAGTAAGATGAAGAAGAAGGAGAAATAAATATAAGCCATTGTCTTGTTAAAGTAGAATAGAAAAGAACAAGGTGCAGAAGCCAAGATTATGCATTATAAGCAAAAAAAATCATCCTTTTTAATATTCAAAACTGGTGGGAATCCCTGTTAGTAGAAATAAATCATGGCCAAGTTTCATATCTGCCTAGAATGTAGGCTAATTTTATCTTCTATATGTGATATTAATGTGCTCTGCTTGAATATTCTAAGATGGCTCATATTTGCACAATGTAATTGTACTTAATGTGTGCATGAAACCATCACTTGTTTCTCATAGGAACGATTGCCTATAAATACAATCCAAGACCAGAAGAGACCTTGACAATCATATAGTTTGTTCTCATTAATGGCTTTCCAAATTGAATTCAAGACCGATGAATTACACTGCCCAGTATCACAAGTGAATTAATGAGTTGAACCCAAAATTAATTTTTAAAAACTCATTAAAATACTGTTCAAATCTTACTAAAGAAACATAAAATAAGAACACTATAAAGGCCTGGACTCAAGGTATTCATGTTAATTGTTCTTACTGGAATTAAAGAACGATTGATAAAATCAAACATATGATAAGAAACAAAAAGACTGAATAGCTCAATAAAGGTCATAGAGTTTTAAGTTTGGAACAGTTGATTGAAATAGGGTTTTTGATCTTGCATGTGGGTTGGGACACTGCTTCTCAAACTTTATTGGGACTGTGCGTCGCTGGGCCGCTGGGCTTCTCTTCTAATTGCAGAGTCTGAATACATAGGTCTAGGAAGAGGGCCAAGATTTTGTTTCTAACAAGCTCCAAGCTAGTAGTGACGCTGCTGGTTTACACACATACTGTGTAGCAGAATTAGATAGCTTAAGCTTTGGTGAGTTATGTGTATTTGTCTAGTACTTTTTGTATGAGCTTCTCAGTGGAAAATTTGATTCTGTTTTTTTTTTTTGACAACATTTAAATGATCTACATTTCATAGACTGAGAAACTATGTGAAGCAAGTCGTATAAAGTTATATTTCAAGCAAAGATCTTACAACTCTTGACTTCCTTGTGTTTTACCCACACAACCAAATTACTTCTCAATTTCATGCTGTGTGAATAATAACCCGAAGCCATAAATTTTCTTTAAGTCTACAGTTACATTTTGCTTAAAACT
The DNA here is from genome assembly GCF_000151885.1 of Dipodomys ordii. Taxonomy (NCBI): domain Eukaryota; kingdom Metazoa; phylum Chordata; class Mammalia; order Rodentia; family Heteromyidae; genus Dipodomys; species Dipodomys ordii. Next base: position 9,959,664 of record NW_012267238.1, on the reverse strand, counting down.
CTCTTGGTAAGGACCATATCCTCATTTTTGTATCTCAATCATATTCCATTTCTTTGAAATACACAGGCTTATAACTACATTTGCAAGCCTCATTTAATATTAATTAAGAGCATAATAATTGATGTTAATTCTTTTGTGTCAGGAATTATGATCAGTGTGGAAGAAGATGCACTAACAACACACATATACTTTGCCTCTAAAATATTTAATGTCCTTTTTCAAGAAACATGAAAAATATTAAAAAATAGTTAATCAATAAATTCTGGACTCTAATAACATGCAAAGTATATTTGACATAGATTTAGAAGTTTTATTCAGACAAAAACTGAACTGAGGTAGTTACAAAATATGGGATGTAAGCAAATTATCTAGATGTTTTTGAGTCTCAATTTCATTGTTGGCTGAAATAATGTAGTAGTAATAATATTATAGAATCACTGTAGATATTGATTAGCAAGGCATCTACATGGACACCTGTCTGAAAAGAAGTATCAAGCCAAAAGTAGTTATGAAGTTAAATATACATTTTCTGAGTTTATAATATTGGTTCTAATAAGTTCCTATTGAATAATGACCCAAAGTAAGTTTCCTCATTAAAAGAAAAAGTAAAGGGATATTAAAAATATATCAGCAGTAGTGTTAGTGTGTGAGTGTATGAGTTTGTGTGTATCTGTGGGTGAGAAAGAGAGCAGGAGGGAGGGAAAGGGAAAGAGAGAGAGGAACTAGAAAAAGGGAAGAGAGGGAGTTATATCTGGACTATAATAATTACTTATCATTGTTTGATTTTGTATTTATCATGCTACATTTTTAGTAGCTATTCTCAATTAAGGGCAAGAATCATTTGGAGAAGAATGTGAGGATGAACTCTAATAAAACTAAAGATGTTCAGAAGTATGAATGATTTGTTTTAATCATCATGAAAATATTCAGTCTACAAGAATGTACTTATTTAAAGGCACTACTATACAGACTTAGAGTCACTGAAGATGGAAAGATAAATAAAATCTGCTAGTATAGAAAAAGTGCAAAAATCTAAACAGGGGCTGTCAATGCTTGTCAGCATTCACAATGTAAAAGTAAGTTTAAAATTAAACGAAGGGCCAGGTGCCAGAGGCTCACACCTATAATCCTAGCTACTCAGGAGGCTGAGATCTGAAGATTGCAGTTCCAAGCCAGCCCAGGCAGGAAAATCTGTGAGACTCTTATCTCCAATAAACTTTTAGAAAACCAGAAGTGGCTTTGTGGCTCAAGTAGTCGAGCCCTCGCCTTGAGCTGAAGAGTACAGGGAAGCGCCCAAGCCCAGAGTTCAAGCCCCATGACCAAGCAGAAAAAGAAAAAAATAAACAAAGGGAACAGAGGGGGAGTGGTCACTGAAAAATGAAGGTTTATCTCATATTGATAGTAATAACTGTTTACAAAGTACCTAATATGAATCAAGGTGATAATATATGGCTCTAAATAATACCAAACTTTCTTTTCATATTAAATGTTATGTGGAAAATCTTTTAACTGCCAAGGTATATATGGATTTTTATAACTTGCTTCAAGGGCCTGGATTTATTGAATTTCACTTTGGAAGAAAAATGTACCTTGATTTATCAAATCCAGTAATCCAGCCTCATGGAGGCATTGAATATATATATATATATATATATATATATATATATATTGCATTTTCTTTATTCATTCATCTACTGAGGGGCATCTGGGTTGGTTCCATATCTTAGCTATGGTAAATAATGCTGTGATAAACATTGTTGTGCTGGTAGCTTTAGTGTGGCCTTGTTTGTGATCTTTTGGATCATTGCCCAGAAGTGGGATTGCTGGGTCATAAAGGAGCTCTATATGGAGTCTTTTGAAGAACCTCCATACTACTTTCCAAAGTGGTTGAACAAGTTTACACTCCACCAACAATGGAGTAAGGTTCCCTTCTATCCACATCCCCTCCAGCATCTGCTGTTATTAGAGTTCTTGATTCTAGCCATTCTAACTGGGGTGAGGTGGTATCTCAATGTTGTTTTGATTTGCATTTCATTTATGGCTTAAAGAAGTTGAGCATTTCTTCATATGTCTATTGGCCATCCTTCTTTCCTCTTCAGAAAAGTTTCTCTTTGCGTTTTTAGCCCACTTATTTATTGGGCAGTTGTTTCTTGGAGGATTTGTTGTTGAGATTTAATTTTGGGGTTCTAAGTATATTTTAGATATGAGACCATGACTGTTGTATGGCTCATGAAGATCTTCTCCCAGTCAATGGGCTTTCTATTGATATTGCTAATTACGTCTTTTACATGCAGAAGCTCTGCAGTTTCATGCAATCCCATTTGTCCAACCTTTCTTTGATTTGTTATGATTCTGGGTGTTTATTAAGAATATTTCAGCCTGTGCCAAGGAGCCCTAGAGTTTCTCCTATTCTTTGCTGTAATGTTTTCAGGGTGTATGTTTTGACTTTGAGGTCTTTGTTCCACTTGGAGTTGATCATGTTGCCAGGTGATATATAAGGATCTAGCTTTAGTTTTCTACAGGTACTTAACCAATTTTGCCAGCACCATTAACTGAAGAGTCTGTCTTTCATCCATTCTATTTTTTTTAGCTCCCTTATAGATGATTAGGTGGCTATAGGTCTGTGGAAAGACTTGGAAAAATTATATTAAGTGAAGTATAGCCAGACCCAAAGAAACATAGGTTCCATACTTTGCCTTATTTGCAATAACTAGTATACATGTAGGAAAGTCTTACCAGACAAGCAGAAAAGGTCAAAAGCTATGTACATATGACCATATAAGATGATTCTAAGTGAAATGAACCCCAAAATAGGGACACAATAAGTTTTTTCTTTGTTGCTGTTGTTTTTATTGTACTATTTGATTTTTTTTTGTTTCCTTTGTATGTTCTTCCCCCTATGGTATAAACCCTGCTGTCAATGTATTTGATTCTGCATCTTGTATATACATTTTTCTAATTCGGGGAGGGGAAGGGAAATAACAAAATGCTGAAACAAGGATACTGGTTGACTCAATTGTAACAATGAGATGTACAGGACACTATGTTGAAAAAGAACTTTACAACTTTAGCACTAGGGGAGGAAAATGTGTGGAAGGTAGGGAGGGAAGGGACTGTAGGGGAGAAACAAAGCAGGGGGGATCAATGCTCAATAGGAAATGTACTCATTACCTTACTCATGAACCTGTAACCTCCCACCATATAGTATATTTACAATAAAAAAAACATAAAAAACAGTGCAGCCTGTACTTCACTTGGTAGTGCCAAACCAAAGGATATTTCAGCCTTTATATTTTCTCCCACTTCCCAATCCGTGGAAGAATATTAAAGTAAATGGTGACTATTGAAGGATGAGTAAAGCCGAGATAAATACACAAATGTTGGTGGTTGTGCTATATCATCACTGTTGTTGTTACTAATTATTGCTGCTGGAGCACTCCCAATCAATGGCTTCCTGTAAAACAATACAGAACTGAAAGTAGATGCCAGATTCACAGGCCAAATAATCCTGCCAAATTTTTCACAACACTGTTGTCAGAAACCCAAGGAGGAAGGGATGGAGCTCTTACTTCACCTGGGTCACTGAGTACTTTGACTTATATTGCATTGTGACTAAATTCTTCTACAAGAAGAAAGGCATATGAGATACTTTTTTCTTTGTGATTTAACTAGAAAAACATATTCTCCGCAATGAAAATTTGTCTTAATGCTATACAGGAATATGGAATGTGTATTTTGTATGCTTCACAATGGTGGGACTGAAACTCTATTGTTGATTTAGGAATGCAACACATCAGAACAAGATGGGAAAGTTTGATCTCAGCCTAACTAGAATTTGACTACCCAACCATACCAATCTGTGGCCTCCTGCCAACTTCTTTCTTCTCAAATAAAGCTTGGAGCAGGCTCTAGACCAGACCTCCTGTTGGATATTGAAGAGGTCCCTGCTGTGTTTTCCCACTAAGTCATCAAGAGAGATTTTGATTGATATTACATATGCATTAGGTAAATGTGCAGCAGCAGCATGGAACTTAATTTATCCTCTGATTTCTGACCAAATGCTGTGATTCACCATTTTTTCCCCATTGAGAACTGATTAAAATGGTCCTTAAGACTAGAGAGCTGTAGTGTAGGTCAACCTGATTTTTGGAAAAGTAAGTAGGACCAGAATCTTTAAGAGAAAGTGACAGAATCCTACCTCTATCAGCAGCACCTCAAATCTGATGGAAAACTGGAATTTGAAGAGTCAATTTGATGTGTGAGCTTGGATCTGTCACTGGCTCATTTTGAAAGCATTTTTTCCTCCTCTCTCGGCCTCAGTTTTCTTATGGCATATCTTTCAGAAATAGATCTTCTGATGGAACAAAATACTCAAAGGAATTGCCAGACACCAGAATTCAGGGCCTAGTTATTATCCTTCAGTTCTTCTTATTCTTTCTAGAAATGTTTGCTGTTTAGCTAAGTTGTTTATTTCCCATTAAAATAACTATTTTTTATTGTGAAAATACTGTACAGAGGGGTTACAATTACATGGGCAAGATAATGAGTACATTTCTTATCAAGCATTGTAGCCTCCTCCTTTGTTTCCCCTTCCCATCCCTTCCCATCCACCCCCATCCCCCATCCTCCCCAATCCTTCCCCAATCCTCCCCATCCCCTTCCCTCCCTGCACCAAAGTTGTAAAGTTCGTTTTCTACATACAACTTGTACATCTCATTGTTGCAATGGGTCTACCTGTATCCCTATTTAAACGATTTGTTTTTCCCCTTCCCCTCCACAAATTATAACGACATCAAAAAATCCTATACTTACTTACTTTTTCAGTAATTTAATAGTTATGGAATACACATTATTTTCTAGGCCCACTATAAGACACCAAGAAAAGAAGAATTAGACTGCTTTCAAATCTTCTGGAATGTAATGATGATAATGCAGAGCAACTCCCCAGTATTCTACAAACACTACTGGCTTTGGAGGGATTTCCCTACCCAGCCTTGTTTCAGAGAGGAAGCAAACAGAAAGTTCCTCAAAGAGGAATGAAGGCTTTCATCATGTTGATAATTTAGACTTAGGTGCCACAATCAAGTGTATTTTCTTTGTTTTCTTGCCTCTTAAATATTTTGCTACTAACAAATTTGATGCCACTACCCATTAACTATCTCCACAAACCTTTCTTTTGTTTAGGTATGATAATGACTTAGACTTGATCTTTGTTTATTTACTGAGAATTAACCTGGCACTTTGGAAAAATAATTATCCCCAAGAAGTATAGCTTTGGTCTGATAATAAGAGGATTATGTAGTAGCCTTTGATTGTGGTAAGGAAATGATTGACAGTTAACTTAGTTGTAGATTAATGTTAAAAAGAAGAAAAACTGCAGGGCATTGAAGGCTCACACCTGTAATCCTAGTTACTCAGGAGGCTGAGATCAGAGGATCCATTTCAAAGCCAGCTTTGGCAAGAAGGTCCATGACTCTCTTTTTCTCCAATAAACTACTGAGAAAAAGCTGGAAGTGTCACTGTGGCTCAAGTAGTAGAGTACTAGCCTTGAACACAGTGAGTGCCCAGGCCCAGGAACAGCAATAAAATATATATATATATATATATATATATATATATATATATATATATGAAAAACTGATTCTATAGCAATAGGTTTAACAGAAAAAATAAAATAATATTTTAAATTATATAATATAAATATTAATTCTATATAAATATTATATGTATACAATCTAACAAACAAGGAATATTATTTTATTAGTTTAGAACCATTTATCAGGATGGACAACACAGACTCCTGACAACAAGTTTAAATACTGGAGAGAATGAAAAATTTAGATTAATAGGGTTGGTTTTTTTTTTTTTTTTTTGGTCGGTCTTGGGGCTTGAACTCTGTGCTTGAGCACTGGCTCTGAGCTCTTCAGCTCAAGGCAAGTGCTCTACTGCTTGAGCCACAGCACCACTTCTGGTTTTCTAGTGGTTTATTGGAAATAAGAGTCTCACGAACTTTCCTGCCCCGGCTGGCTTTGAACCTCAATCCTCAGATATCAGCCTCCTGAGTAGCTAGGATTAAGGCATGAGCCACTGGCACCCAGCTTAATAGGTTATTATACTTGGAGATGACATAACAAGAACTCCCCATGTTTTTGTCCTGGAACACAGTGTTTAATCATTCGTTTCACTCATAATCCTTTGACTAGGTAACAAGCACTGTTCTAATGTTAGAGCTATAATAGAAAATGGATTTGTCTTTTTTTCCTTCATAATCTAAATATCGAGGAATGATAAAAATGAATTGGTTCATAGTAAACTCGAGTTATAGTAAATAAGCTTTCAATAATTAGTCTTTCAATATTTTGTTGTATGCCATTTAAAGAAGGATTACGATACAATGAAAACATCTGGGGAGTAATTGACCAGTTAGGTGGCTAAGAATATTCTGAACAGTTTGTGCTTCAGCTAAGACTTGAGGTCTGTGAGGGAGAAAAAACTATTTCATGCAAATGGCAAAGCAAAGCATAGAGGGAAAAAAAAGGTTAATGGTCAAGCCACAGAACTGAAAAAAATCTATTGTTGTATGAATAGCGGTGATGATCGAAGATGAGGGTGGGAATAACTAACTAGACATTGATGGTTTATAAATAGGGGAATGACAGGTTTCTATTGGTATTTAATAAGGCTGGCAATGTCGATGTCAGAGCTGGTTGGAACATTCAGGAAGCATATGAGATGGCTTTTGCAGTAATTTAGGGAAGCATTAATGTGGTTAGGTCCAAGAGAGGAATAGTGAGGCTGTTGGAGAGTAGATGGATTTTGAAAGCATTCTAGAATATACTCCGGAATATTCAATAAAATGTGATGATGGAGAAAGGCCGAGGAAGAAGAAGATACCTCAAAGATGTGCTCAGATCCCTAGTTGAGGTACTTAGTGCCCTTGTGAATGACCAAAAGAGAGATGACAAGTGTTCAGACAGTGACAGTATGAGTTTAGTTATACAATCAGCCCTCACGTTATGCCTGGTGGATCTATTCTGGGCAACACTAACACAGGGACTTTTGCACCATCAGCTCTATCTCCTGTACAGTTGTCTGCCAGAGACTAGAGCATGTGTCTTGTCAGTTTTGCCCCTCACCTCAACATGAATTTCAAAGAGGAACTATTCTCATCCTGCTAGCCCTCACCAGCTTTCTTTCCTTCCCCAGCAATGATGATGCTAATCAGAACTAACACAGCTCAGCTAGACTTTCTGCCATTTCCTGACTCAGCTGCTACTTTTTTTTGAAATAAGTCTACTTTTTCCCTACAGAAGAACCAAAAATGTTTCTCAAAATAAAACTTATGTACTATCCCTTGGACAGCTTCTAAATCTTTAGTAGTGCTGACAGATCTATTGTCAAGATTTCATTAGAAAATGCCAGTTAGATACTGCTACATGAAAGTTTAAGATTCAGTTCACAATATCATGAGCTCTAGCTCCTCTCTATTTGAATAGTGGCTTCATATAAAGTTGATCACAGACACATTTAAATAAATAATTTGAAGGGAAATCATTGGAGACATTAAAATGGAAACAAAAGCATTAATACAGAGATAAAACAAAGTTAAACAAAGTCTGTACGCCAAATTCAGTACAGAAATGGGAAGTATTTGACAAGGCTTTTAGAGACCATAATTTCACTGCCTTCTCGAGGGCAGAGAGTTTATCCCATAACTAAAAACACATAATTGTTCTCTGCTTAGAAACTAGCAGAACAAATTTGTTGGACAGAGTGAAGAGTGTGGGCATGCTTTTATTGACTCATTTGGGACATCACAAGTTTATTTTGCTCCTGAAATATAAAGACCTAACATAACTATTGTTCAGACATACTCATGAATAGTCTTCGTGCACTGGTCACCAAATTATTGTTCTTATGGTTTGCCTAAATTTCACCTAAAAGCTTTAAGTATTTGAATTGTTTATATAATATCCAGAACTCTTCTCTAAGAGTCAGGCTTTTACATTGGAAATCAAATGCCAGCAAGATAAAATTACTTACATTTTCTTGAGTTTATTTTTATTTTCTGGTACCAGGACTTAAACGCAGAAGCCTGACACTCTTTCAGCTTACTTGCTCATGACTAATGCTCTACAACTTGAGTCAAACCTACTGCCAGACTTTTTGCTGGATTATTAGAATGTGACCTCAGCTGACTTTTCTTCCTGGGAAGGCTTGAAACCAGGAGCTCATAGGATCTCAGCCTCCCAAATAGCTAGAATTACATCATGAACCACCAACACACAGTTTCTTGTCAATTCAACTTTTTAGTCACTTTCTTGTTTTACAAAAGGCATTCATGCAGGGAGTTAGGAAGAAAAACAATAACAATGAAAGGCAAAGTTACACATGGTTGTGAACTTCTACAATAAAGACAGATGCTTGGCACAAAGCACTGGGGGCTCATGTTGGTGAACTTAGCTAGTTAGGAGTCAGATCTGAAGGATGGTGGTTTGAGGCCAGTCAAGGCAGAAAATCCCACTAGAGTCCATCTCCAAAACAACTAGCAAAAGCAGAACTGGAGATGTGGCTCAAATTGCACCAACAAAGCAAGCAAGCTATGTTTGAGTACAAACTCCAGTACCACCAACATAAATGATATGTATTAGGCAAGATTTAGCCGTGATCTGATATTCATTTTTAATTTCCACAAATAATGTGTGATGCAGTCCCCACACCCTTATCTTTCCCTCATATCCCCTGAGTTAATGAAGAGCCAAGTACCAGTGAAGACATTACCATGTCACAAAACTCTTAGGCTGAGGTCCTAGAATTGGAGAGCAGTTCTTGCTGTCATCAGATAAGATATTCTTTCTGCTATTGAGAAATATGGGAATATTATATGAAGCAAGGACACTTTTTAAAGAGACATTTCTAACACCAGGATTAGAGTTATATATCAAGCTATAGAATAGCTTCCCAACAAGCAACAACCCTAGGTCTCACAAAAACAATTTTTGTCACAAAATGTCATATATATATATATATATATATATATAATGAAAGAAATGAAGTGTTTTCTGGTTTAGATTTCTCTTGTTTAGAGGGGGAGTTGAAAGGTGTGCCAGTCAGATTTCTATCATTGTGATAAAATATTGAAAGTAAATAAAGTAGGGAGATCAGGTCTGGCTGGCACCATCTTGGTCACAAGGTGGATTTGATAGGGTCTGGCATCGTCTTCACATAAAACTGAACAGGCAGACAAGTCAGGGAGCCACCCACCTAGAATCCCAGCAGTGTAAGTAGAATATGTTAACCACAAGATGTGCACAAATAGAATGAGTGCTAGAACCTAAGGCCTTAAAAATCTTAAGGGAAAACAATGAACAAAGTCATTTCATGGGAATCTGCAAGTAATTCCAATGTTATCTGGACATTGAACCATTTACTGTGAGAATCACTGCCCCTGACTCTGCAATAGTTGCGTTATATATTTAGGGTAGAACAAGATACAGGAGTCACATGGGAGCCTTAAGAAAAATGCAATGGATCAAAATTTAATTTAGCAATTCAGCAAACATTTATTATATATCAGCCGTGGTCCAAGAGTTGCACTAGGTTGTAAAACTACAAAGATGAATGGGACAAAGACAAATGAGTTCATGGTTTGCTGGGGTGAAATGACATGCATTACAGCTTTTCATTAACAGTGGCATGAGTTGTTGTAATAGCAATGTGTGGGCAGTGCTTTGCAACCAAAGAAAGAACATTTTATCAGGAGAAATCTAGGGAAAAGGAAAAGAAAACCTAGAAAGGCAATGATTTTAACACTTGGTTCTCTAGGTTGTCCAAAATCGACAATGGAGAATGAGAAGCAGATCAGGGTATAGTCAGAAACGTAAACTCAACCAGGGAAACATTCAGACTTTTGGTCTGTTGGGAACAAACATCTGTAAAAGTTTCAGCATGAGGCCCAGGTGTTTGCTCCTCATAATGTAAAGTTAAAAAGTAAGCAGTAACTAAATTATAAAAGACTCCCAAAGGAAACAGGGATTGATTTTTCTCTAGACAAATATTGAATGTATTAGAAGGAGAAAATATGATTAGAATACACTTTAGAAAAAATTCTGGTAATATAATAAAAATTAAATGTCATTTTGAGGTCTTAAAAATTGAGCAAGGCAGGGCAATCATGGTATTTATTTTATTTTATTTTATTTATTTTTCTTTATTTTTAACTTTTTATCAGTCGTGGGTCTTGAACTCTTGGCTTGGACACTGTCCCTGCACTCTTCAGCTCAAAGATGAGTGCTCTACCACTTGAGCCACAGTGCTGCTTCCAGTTTTCTAGTGGTTTATTGGAGATAAGAGTCTCACAGAGTTTCCTGCCCGGGCTGGCTTTGAACCGTGATCCTCAGATCTCAGCCTCCTGTACAGCTAGGACTACAGGTGTGAGCCACCAGCACCAAGCAAATCATGGTAGTTTTTAATTTATGTATTTATTTGTCTATTTAACAGATTCAAACTGATGAAAATTTTTCCTTATGATTTCTAAGGCCTATCAACTCCCTCCTTTACTTATTCTTTCCTTCTTATTTTCCTTTCTTTATTCAATACACCATGGTTCCAAGTGTTGAGGTATAAGTTGAAGATTTCTGTCTATCACTTCCATACAAGTGACAAGATTAAGAGAGTAAAAACATAAATAAATAAGAGAGTAAATTTTAAAAAATCAAAATATTTGCCATTGTGTATTTATATTTAGTAAATGGAAATGATTATATTTCTAAGATTTAGCTTATTCACTAGGTAATGTTTGAAATAAAGATTATCTAACCATGGAATTTGGGAAAAGATCAGATAAAGTTAAGTCACTTAGCAAGATTTTATTACATAGTAATGGCATGACACATCATAGACTATGTTGTAAGTTCTAAAAGAGAAAAGAAAATGATACCAAAGTATCAGAAAGGAACTTAAGAAAGCTGGTCATTGGTTTTATTCAAGGAAGCTGAAATTTATTTGTATTTATTCTATTTCAAAGATGAGTTGAAAAACCCTACTAAGAAGACTTCTAAAAATCAAGATTTTATCTTGATTGAAGTTGAAAGTCTTGCTGTGTAGCATGACTTTCTGGCAAGTGTCTTAACTATTTGGTGCCAAAATTTCTGCACCTGTAGCACCTGTGTCTCAGAAAGTACTTAGCACAAAGGGGGATAATGACAGGAAAGGTAGAAGAGCTTCAATACTGAATTCTTGATTGCTACACAATGAGGTTAGCAGTACATATTTTAGGCGTTTCACACAATGGGGCTCTTAGGTGTGTGTTTTTTAAATTTGTTTTGTTCAGTGGCTTTTTGCCCTTTCTTTTTCCTGCTTCTTAGTAGGGATCCTATGAGCATAGATCAAGACACTTCATGAACTTTATGCCTCTGAATGGAAGAAGTAACTGAAGAAGAAAGACTGGTCTAGATCCTAGGCCCACATTAGCAGACATTCAAGATCTTCAGCAACTTGACCAACATATATGGTTCCAGTCATTTCTGCTATCATTATTCAGCCTTATCCATCAACTCTCACCCTTATTATTTCTATGAATTGCCTTCCTATAATGATGGTGGCTTATGGAACATAAACATTGTAACAAAAACGGGCTCTGAATATTTAAATATTTGAAAGTGAAACACAGAGCCAACTTGATATTCGGACAAGATCTCTCTGCCTTCCTTTCAATAGAGTCCTCCTATGGGGTAAATAATCCACTGGACAAAGGAAACTAAGATAACTGAAATCCATTCATGTCCCTTACATACATTTGTGTGTTGTGGGTGTTTGGGGTCTCAGAATCTGCTGAGTAAATCCCTGAGATGTTTTTCTTCCCAGGCTTTTCTGTGGTCAGTGTAATTCCTCTGTTGAACATATCCTAGACCCAAGTGGGCACAGGATCACCACATATGAGGATAAAAATTGAGTCTGACTTTATGGAGAGAGGTAGAGGCCTGCCAATCCCTCGTCATGCTAGAGAGAGGCAAGTGTGGACTTGGGCCTGGATGCTAGCATTTAGGAGCATAAGCTCTTCTCATTAACAAATTCAGCTCAGAATTCAAGGAAACACTATAATTCTATATTCAAATTTCAAGTTAGAAAATTAAATACCTTGGCTTACTTCACTTAATATATTTTTTTCCAAACCTTTCCATTTCCTAACAAATGGGGCAATGCCATTCTTTCTGATGGAGGCATAGAATTCCATTGTGTATATATACCACATTTTCTTGATCTGTTCATCTACTAAGGGGCATCTGGGTTGGTTCCATATCTTAGCTATGGTAAATAATGCTACAATAAACATAGTTGTGCTGGTAGCTTTAGTGTGGTCTTGTTTGTATACATTTGGGTAAATGCCCAAAAGTGGGATTGCTGGGTCATAGGAGAGCTCTATGTGAAGCCCAAAGTAACATAGGTCTCATGGTTTCCCTTATTTGCAATATCTAGTATGTGTATGAGTCAAGCAGAAAAGGTCAGATAATGTGATGTTAGGAAAATGAACCCTTAGATATGTATTTAAATGTTTTTTTTTCTTTCATGCATTTGTTTCTAACACATTTATAAGATTATTTCTTTGTTGCTTTGTATGTCCCTCCCCCACAGTATAACCCCTGCTTTCACTATATTTGATGTCAGTATAATTTGTGGAGGAGAAAGGGAAAAACAAGTCGTTTAAGGATACAGGTGGACCCCCGTTGCAACAATGAGAAGTACAAGTTGTCATGTCGAAAACAAACTTTACAACTTTGGTGGGGTGAGGAGAGGATTGAGTGGGGGAAGGGGGGAGGCTGGGAAGGGATGTGAAGGGTAAACAAAGGAGGAGGCTGTAATGCTTGATAAGAAATGTACTCATTATCTTGCCCATGTAATTGTAACCCCTCTGTACAGTATGTTCACAATAAAAAAATAAAAATAAAAATAAAGAAAATTAAATACCTCTCACCAAATCAGTTTGTTGAATAATTTTCAAATACTCAGTGATATGATACATGGCTTTCTATCAGTACCTTGCCCAGATACCTATAGTAGTGGTGGATATAACTGAATCCTATTTTTTTTTTTTTGGGTCGGGTCATGGGGCCTGAAATCTGGGCCTGGGCGCTGTCTCTCAGCTCTTCAGCTCAAGGCTAGCGCTCTACCACTTGTGCCACAGTGCCACTTCCAGCTTTTTTCTTTTATCTGCTTATGTGGTGCTGAGGAATCGAACCCAGGGCCTCATGCATACAAGGCAAGCACTCTACCACTGAGCCACCTTCCCAGCCCCTGAATCCTAAAATTTAGCATGGGCTTTTACTGTTGCCCTGGAAATGCTACAATATAAGTGATCAGGAAATGTCAACTCTTGGCTCTGGTTCCTACCTTTCTTGCAATGGCCTGCCATGTTTTTCCTCCTTAGAGATGCCTTTATCAGAAGCATTCAGACCACAGAGCAGAGCTGTGTTTGTTATATGTGACTACCAATCAATATGCAAATTATCACAGCATATTCTTTCCTCTTGGGAAAAAGCAGTGTTACACATCAGCAAAATATTAGCTCATTCTGAAAAGGAAGAGCATGTCACAAAAATGATTTTGATTGTAGAAGTTATTTTCAAATTTGATCTAGACTAGTTAAAGCAAAAACATCATGTACCAGGTGGCTTATAAACAATTTACACTTATTTCTTAGAGTCATGAAGGCTAAGAAGTCCAGTGTGAAGAGGCTGGAGGATCTGTTCTTGGGTGAAGGCACACATCTACATCACAGATGGCCATTTTCCCATTATATCCACCTTCCCAGGTCAGGAAGCAGACAGAGAGAAAGCTAGCTCCCTCCTGTCCTTTGACAGGAACACTAATCTCATTGATGAGGGCTTAATCTTCATGACCTACCTACTTCCCTGAATTTCATCCCCTAATCTTTTCCAGAAGAGGATTAGAATTTTAACACATCAAGTTTGAAGCTGAGGTAATGACCACTTGGTCCTGACAGTATTTATTATCTTATTTTATACTCACAGCCAGCCAGTGGGAAGCCACTCTAAAATATGTAGATTATACATGGCAGAGAGAAACTTCATTCCAGTTCCGCTGATTTGAAGGCACGTTCTTTTGTATAAAACCATAATAATTGGTATAATAGTCATTGCTTATACATATATGATGAGAAGACAGGAGGAACAAGAGAGATGAGTAAGATAATACATGTGAATTTAAAAATTACAATGAAATTTCAGTTACAAAATTTAAATTCAAGTCCTTCCTATGGTATGACCACTCTAACAAGAGAAGTCATTAATGCAAAACTTTTAGTTTAATATACTCAATAAAATAGTAAATGTTGAATATCTAAATACCATAATTTCTTAAAATTTTAAATCTGTGACCTCTTTTCACTAAGGCATGGACAAAAATATTGGTCTTTATTATACTTGACAGGAGAAGAACAAGAAAGTTAAGATGGGTACCTTGAGTTTGAATTAATAAAGGTATGATTATACTAGACATGAAGAAGAAATGTGCAGAGCAGATTTCTGTATTTAAATGAATTGTTTTGTGTTGTAAATGAGCACAGCCTGCACTAATGAAGTGAATTTTTTAACTGCTTGAGTCTTTTTCTGGCTATCATTAAAGCATAGAAACCCCATGAAAAGAATTTACAACTGAAGATTGTGAATAAAGCAGGTGATGAATAAAACAAACTCATTGTAAGTTCACCAAATTGATGCAGTTCAGCTATTGAGAAGCAAACTTGTTGTTAGCTTTTCAGAATCCATATTGGAAAATGGAAATAAAGCAAATGGTCTTGGCCTGTGAAGAAATTACTAAAGAAATAAGACTCTGAATTACATGGAAGCCAATTAGTCGTAAAACCCTTTAAATTTCTATAATTGTTCTCCCATGCCTAATTCAGGGAATGCCACTAACATATAATGGTCTAGGTTGGGATCTTCAAATGGAATTTGACAAGGGTGAATATCCCTCCAAGAAGGAAAAGGACCCCAAACCCTATCTGTTTGACACTTCGTATTGAAGGTGGAATATTTTTGAAAAGAAGAGGGAGAAGGTACATGTGTTTATATTTGATAGGGAAGGTCTCACATTTTGGTGAGCATTTATTAAACACTCTGGGAAGTTTGGGCATTTCACGACCAAAGGCAAAGCCTGAGAATGCAGAGCAGGCACAAGCAGGTCCACTGAGGTTTAATCAGAGTGTACCTTATGATGCAAAGCTGGAGACAGAAATAAGTTCTGGTCACAATGAACTGTGGTAATGTGAGAGCTTGTTAACCTTATAGATAAAGCTAAGCATAGCCAATGCCAGTAGCTCATGCCTGTGATCCTACCTACTCAGGAGGCTCAGATCTGAAGATTGAGGTTGGAAGCCAGCAGAGATAGGAAAATCCATGAGACTCTTATCTTCATTTAACCACCAGAAAACTGAAAGTAGTGGTAGAGCACTTAGTCTTGAACGAAAAACTCAGGGACTGTGTCTAGACCTAATTCAAGTCCCACAGCTGGAAAAAAAAAAAGAAAGAAAGAAAAAGAAAAAGCTAGGCAAACTTTGAGATGTTCAGGAGGTTATAACTAAATCATTTTTTTTTGTTCAGAAACATCATTATATCTGTCTTATAAAGCTTGTCTGTCAGGGTGGTGATGGGGGAGGAAGGGCTATCAATGGCTGAGTCCACTGTTGAGTCCTAGGTTGGGTTCCCAGTGTCGGGGGTTGGGGGGCAATTTGAGTTGAGCATAGTACACTGTGACTGTATTTCAAGCACTGTAATAATTCTGTTATAACAAGCTGAACAGACAGAATAACTCAAAGCTCTTCTTGGACATGCAAGAAAGGAGAACACAAGGAACTGATGTACTCTACATCTGAAAGGCAGTGGTACCAAGTGGCTCATGCCTAGCTACTTGGGTAGCAGAGAGCAGGGGAATCACAGTTCCAAACTAGACTGGGCCCAAAATGTTTGCAAGCCACTCATTTCAACAGAAAAACTAGATGTCCTACTACCTTACCATGTCAGCTACAGCAGGAAGCATAAAATAGGGAATTGTTGTCCAGGTCAGTCTGGGCAAAATGTGAAAACCTATCTTAAAAGAAGCAGAACATAGAGGTCTGAAAGCATTGCTGAAGTAACAGAACACCTGCCTAACAGGCATGAGATCCAGACTCAAACTCCAGGACAGCCAAGTCATAAAAACAAAAACAATATGAAATATTGGAAATAACAGGTGGGTATAAGAAGTCACAGCTTACAAATCAGATACATATACAAACTGCCACTGGAATCAGTTGCTGGGTTAAGACTCTTGAACTGTAATTGACAAATTGCTGGAAGCTCAGTGCTGACAAGCTCGATAATTAAAAACTCCAGGGGTACCAAGCCATAGGTGTTTCCTGACACTTGTGAGTTTCAATCCAGAAGCTGATTCAGGGTTCTCACAATAAGTGTCAGATAAAACTCTCCTTGTTTTGTGAAAACATGAAGGGGCGAAAGGACCCACTTTAAAATGTGCCAGAACATTTTATTCATTCTAATAAGGCTTGCCCTCCTATGACCTGAGTTCACCAGATCCCCACCAGCTGTGTCTAGCTGACTTGGAAGGATGAAAACACCAACATTACTCTGCTTAGCCACTCCCAGAGCCCAAGGAAAACACTCAGCTTCAGAAAAATTAGCCTCCCAGATAAAAGAAAGGAAAAGGAAGTAAACAAGTTTAACTCATACTACACATTTTGTTCCATACACAGTTGGGAAGAAAAACTGGGAAGAAAAACTGAGAAATTGGGAAGGTCACAGTCAAGAGGCCTATTTTCACTCTAATACTGAGTCCTAATTTTAGGACTATATTATATTAACTTTGACTTACACATCACCATCTCATTACTGAAGTTCTATTACAGCAATTTCTCTGCTCTGGCATAGCATGTCTGATGATCAGGATAAAAAAAATTGAAAACATGCAAGGCATATTTCACCATTTGTAGAAATTGATCATTTATCAGTACTAGATAGGGTAGAAAATATCTAAAGACATATCAACAGAAGCAGGTAAAACTGAAAATGAAAGAGATAGGAGATGGAAATAAAAAGAGGATAGAATGTTCTACTATTCTGGGTACGCAACTTAAGGTCATCTATAAATAGAAATAATGTTACTGCTTACTTTCTAGTTTGGATAATGGTCTTTTCTTGTCTGATTGTTCTTGCTATGATTTCTAGTGCCGCCCTGAATATCAGTGTTAGAAGTGGGGTATCCTTGCTTTGTATTGAATCTTTTTTTTGATTATGAAAATACTGTACAGAGGGGTTACAATTGCATGGGCAATATAATGAGTACATTTCTTATCAAGCATTGTTGCCTCCTCCTTTCTTTCCCCTTCCCATCCCTTCCCATCTCCCACTCCCCCCTCCCCCGCCAACGTTGTAACGTTCGTTTTTTGACATAACAATTTGTACATCTCATTGTTGCCTGTATCCCTATTTTAATGATTTTTTCCCTTCCCCTCCACAAATTATATCAACATCAAATACAGTGAAAGGGGGTTATACCTTGGGGGAGGGACATACAAAGCAACAAAGAAATCATCATATAAATATGTTAGAAACAACTGTATGAAAGCATGAATCTTGATGGCAAAGCTTTGAGTTGTTCTCCACGGAGTATAATGTTAGCAATGTGCAGTGTGTGTTTCATAAATGACTTTACAATGATTAAAAGAAGTTCCTTCTATACATTAAAGCTTCAAATTCTTCACAGGAACAGGTGGTAGAAGTTGATGAATATCAATTGAGAACACCATTTGAAATTTTCTTTTTACTTTGCTCATATGCTGTACCAAATTGATACAAATGGCTCTGTGTTCCAGGGATAAAACCCATTTGATCATGACATATGATTGGATTCAGTTAGCTAATATTCAATTTTATTTGCAATTTCCACATCAATATGTATCTCAAGAACTGGCCTGTGATTTTCTTTTCTTGTAATATCCTTGTCCTGCTGATGTTGACTTCATAAATATTTCCACAAGTTCTTAAGCAGTTTTTCGATTCATTCCTCTGTTAATCTTCAGTGAAATTTATCTGATCCTGAGCTTTTCTGTGTTGGAAGACATTTTTTTTACTTCTTCAATCGATCTCTCTTTCTATTTCTTCTTTGCTAAATCTCATAGGATGTATTTTTCTAAAGATATTAATGTTCTTCCAATTATATGTTCATATAATTATTCGTAATAATTCCTTCTCATATTTTGTTATTTCTGAGGTATATATTGTAAATTATCCATTTTAATTTTTAAAATTATAATTAACAATCAGAATATCAAAAGACAGAGACTGTCAGAGCCAATAAAAACACAAGTACAACTATGTTTTCTATAAGCCCACTTTGATTAATGACCTATATACCAGAAATGAGAAAATAAAGGAGATTGGATATGCTCACACACACCAAAGGAAAGCAGAAGTACCAACATTTTTTCTCAAATAGAGCAGATATCAAAGTATAGTTACTAAGAATAAATAAGTGTACAATGTACTCAAAAGGTTATTTTTCAAAGAGGAATTAATAATTATGATTGTGTGTATATCTAACAACAGGATAGTCAACTATTTGAAGTTAAAATAATAGAAGTTCTAGGGGAAATGAATCTTGGAGATTTTCATATTTCAGTTGGAGATTTCAAATACCCTTTATCTGGAAAGGCAAACCCAAGGGGCAGAAAGTCAGTAAAGAGTTGGTTGAACTGACATCACCATTAACCAACTGGAAATAACTAATAATTGTTGACTACTGCACTAAGAATAGCAGAATGTACATTTCCAAGTTCACATGGTGCATTCATTAATATAGATCCTATTCTGAGCTATAACAATGTAGCTGAACAAATTTGAACAAATAGGAGACATACAATTTCTGCTCCAAGACTGCAATAGATGTAAGCTAGAGTGAACAAAGGAAAAATAATTGAAAAAACCACAAAATTAGAGATAAACAACACCATTCTACATAACATTCTAAATAATAGCCAGAGTGGAAAAAATCTTAAGAACATGTTTTAAATATTTATAACTAAATATTAGAGCACATTATCTCCACATTTATGTGATATAGCAAAAATATAAATTAGAGAGAATCTTACAGGAAAAGAAAATCTGAAATCAATAATCTAATTTTCCACTGCCATAAATTAGATAAAAAAGAGTAAATTAAATACACATCAGGTAGATGAAATAATGAAAATTACACCAGAAATAAATGAAATTGAAAAAGAAAATTATAGATAAAAGCAATTATACATAATGACTTGTAGGGGAAACAAAGGAGGAGGCAACAATGCTTGATAAGAAATGTACTCATTACCTTGCTCATGTAATTGTAACCCCTCTGTACAGTATTTTCACAATAAAAAACTTATTAATAAATAAGCAATTGTACAAGAAGCTCTTCTTTTAAAGAGATAAGATCAACAAGATTATAGCTAGAATACTTCAAAAAAGGACAGTATACATATGAAAATATTACATATAAAATAGTGTATTGCTAGAAAGTTCATGGAGTTTAAAATATTATAATGGAAGAGTATGAATAATTATGTTCCCCACACTTACTAATAAGGAGAATCAAACTAATTCACTGAAACTCTTGATCTGTCCAACTTGCACAGTAAGAGACAAAGTAAATAGATTTATTACTATAACTCAACAATTAATATTTTTGAAAACAAAGAACAAGCTTGAGGTGGATTCAAAGATGTATTCGACTAACAAGGAAGAAATTATAGCAATTCCTTGCAATCTCCTTCAGATTATAAAAACAGAAAAAATTACTTTCTGAATCTTATGAGACCAGCATGACTGTGATATCAGACCAAAGAAAAAGATATTAAAAAGTGCATATCAATCTCTCATGAATATAAATATGATCTTCAATAAAATAATATCACAACAAATTGATGTTGTATAAAAGGAATTATATAAGACAGATATGCAAAGTTGACTCAATATTTAAAAATCAATGTAACCAATCATACAATCTAAAAAGGCAAAAATTCTGAATATTAAAAATGCAGAAAAAGCATGTGAAAGAAATCTTCCTTTATTTGTGATAAAACCTGAAAGTTATCTATATTAAAGATCCTAATCATCGGATATAGAATATCTACATAAACCTATAGCAACATCATTTAAAAAAATATGATCTGAGACCTGAACTCTAATTCAGTAACTGGGGCTTTTACTCATTGGCTAGAGCTCTACCAATTAAACCCATGCCTCCAACCCGAGCAACAACTTTCAGTGTGTATATGTGTGTGTTATTTTATTTATTTTATTATTTTTTAATTTTAGATAGTCACATTTAATTTACTGAAATACACGATCAAAGTTATGCAAAAACCAGGATCAGAATTAATATTTCTCCATGCTACATCTCAGAAATATTTATTATCTTTAAATAGATGTACAATGGTGTTTCCCCTTAACAAAGCAGTTTATGAATACAATGCATCTTGATCAGTGTCACCAGTGTCTATTGCAACATTGTAATAGATGTGCAAGATAAGGCAAAGTGTTAGTAAAATTTTCAATACTGTGGCAAAATACTTAAGACGAGTTGTAAGAGGAAGATTTATTGTGCTCGTGTTTGCCTGTCTGAGCTGGGTTGCTTATAGACATGTAATAAGAAATTATATCTTTTTTGGGGGGGGGTTCTAGTCCTGAGGCCTGAACTCTGGGCCTGGGCACTATCCCTCAGCTCTTCAGCTCAAGGCTAGCGCTCTACCACTTGAGCCACAGCGCCACTTCTGGCTTTTTTCTTTTTGCTTATGTGGTGCTGAGGAATCCAACTCAGGGCCTCAGGCATGCAAGGCAAGTGCTCTACCACTGAGCCACCTTTCCAGCCCCAGAAATTCTATCTTTTTAGGAACACCTGGTGGACTGATCACACTTAACTCAAGGGAGCTGGGATAAAAAGAGAAAGATGTTTTATGACACAGGTATTTTCCCCAAATCCACTAAACTATGAATTTGGAAGTAAGTTCATCCATTGATGAGATAGGCAACCTTTTTATCCACTTACCTGTAAAAGGTCTTAGCTCTGAGCATTGCTTCACTGAGGTCCAAGTCTTTACTATATTTTCTTTTGGGGGACATATCAGATTTGGGTGAATTATAAAGATGCAAACTATAGTATATGAAATAGTCAAATGATCAAGAGATTAAGGAGGAAGAAATACAACTGTGTTCACTAATGCCATAATTTCCTCTGTAGAAAATATCAAATAATTAATACACTCAAGAAGTCAAAAATGAGCATAAAAGAGTTTCAGGCTACAGATAAATATGCAGGAGTAATTTTACTTTCTTATATGCCAGCAATGAATGATTGAAATTTGAAATGCAAAATGTGATCCCATTTATTAAAATCTACAATTGAAATTCTTAGGTATCAACCTAACAAAAGAAGTGCACATATATGAAGAAAATATAAAATTCCAATGAAAGGCTTTGGTTAGATAAATGGAGATATTTAGTGTTCATGAATAGAAGTCTCAATATCAATACTATATACTCATGAATAGAAGTCTCAATATCAATACTATATACTAAATGCAACCAGATTCCATGCCAGGAAGTTATTTTCCAGTGAAATAATTCAAATATTTTAAAGGAGAGGCAAAAGAGCCAGAATAATCTAAACAGTATGGAAGATGAACAAAGTAGAACATGGGCATTACACAACTTGAAGACTTACGATGAGATTTAAAAAAACAAAGTATTGTGAAAAATAGATAAAATATCAGCAAAACATATTATAACCTTGGAAATAGACCTAGGTAAAGAACATAGAACAAACATACCACGAATGTGTATTTCTGGATATAAATTATTTGTTCATATATGTATAAGTAAATAATATGTGTGGAATGAGAACCCATAAATATAAACATGTAAGTAGTAGTAGTCTCTAAAAGAGATCTCTGACAAAAGCAAAGCCTATGCATTGGAGAAAACATACTCTTAACCATAACTGCTATTCAAACAGTTGGAAAACTATGATACATGAAAAATCATCCAAAAGAAACCATCCTTGCATCATGTATAGATGTTCATATAAAATGAATTGTAGTTGACAAAAACTGTAAAGTACAAAACTATAAAAGCGGCAAAAGACAAAAAAAGGTTACAACTCAAATAACTTTGGCTGTAAAGATGGTATTTTTGAACAAAAGGAAAACCATAATTTATGAAAGAAGGAATTCATAAAGTGGATTTTTGTGAACTGCTTTGTTAAAGCTAATGGTTACAGGAAAGGAGATAAGCCACAAGCTGGGAAACATATTTGCAAAATATGTTTCAAAAAGAATTGCTCTTCAAGGTATGTACAGATCTCTTTAAACTCAGTAGGAAGAAAGTATACCAATTAAGAAATGAGAAAAAGCCACATAGAGACACCTGAACATAGAACATATACAGATAACAAATAATGACATGAAGATGATCCAAATCATTGTAATCAGGTTAATTAAAATTAAGCCAGTGACATGTTATTGCACACATTTTTTAAATGTCCCAAACCTAGGAGAATGAGAACACTAAATGATGACAACTCCATGGCCCAGAAGGAGTTTCCATTCATTGCTTACAGTGTTATAAAGGAATATAACTGCTCTTGAAAAGAGGTTGATAGTTTCCTTCAAAACTTTGACTTTAGAGATATAATTTAAGAGAGAAATATTTTGGGTTTTGATTACATTTAGTACATGAGATTTTAAACTGAGAAGCTGTAACATTTTCTTGTTTCTAGAAATTGCTATTGAACCTTAATTTATCCTCCTTATGAATTATTTATACTTAAAGGCAGAGGATGATGGTGATAGTCATGTTGACTGTTCCTCACAATTTCTCAAAATTATGATGCCTGAAACCTACTCAAATACCTTATTGCTCCCAATCTTCCCATCTTGTTATAAAGATATAAATTGTTCCTGAGTTTGAGGAGCTCATTTTCTCAGGTTTAAATAATAAGCTGGTGATGAGAACAGGGAGCTTGCTTCATAATGAAAAGTTAAACCACAGTTATCTCTTGCCAAACTTTCTAACAGTTAAATGCCTCACACCTGTGTGCCATTGCTCACACAGAAGACCTGTCAATTTTATCCTAACTTGATTAGAAACTGCAAGTCCCCAAGTAGCTAAATGATTTTCTCCCATTATATCAATGAATTTGGCATTTATCCTTGTAAGAATCAAGTAAAGATTCATAATATGCCTTTGGAAAGAACAGATCTTAGGAAACTGTGACAATTAAAAAGTGCATTCTTATAAGAAAGTGAGAGGGAGAGGAATTTGGGTTTATATTAGAATTTTCTGTCTGTGGAAATAAAAGCTCAAAGAAGTTTGTGGTTTGAACCTGGTGGTCAGAATAAAATGAGATGCTTGGACAGAGACGCTCAGTCCTTCCTCTGCAGCACTCTCTATATTCTTTATGTTGACATCCCTAGTGTTTTCTAACAACTTCAGGAACTCTTTGGTGGCACAACAGTACCTGGGTCTGTCCAAAATACAGTTTGTGTTTGCTTTTGGCTATTGAAGCACTTGGTGTATTGTATAATTTATTATATATCGGATTCACCATGGATGTCATAGTTTAACTCAGGAAACAAACAAACCAAAAGTCAGAAAATGAGTCTCTCTCTCTCTCTCTCTCTCCCCCCCTCTTTCCCTCTCTGGAGCTTACCAAGTTACTGAATAAGAAGGGACCACAGAAATCAGAAGACCAACAATAGGCTGTTGGGTTCCTAAATCCCCCACCATTGCTGTGTTCCAGGTGTCCAGAAGCTGCGGCAGCTCCTGTAATATCTTCCACAACTGCTTCTCAGAACATGCATGCATGCACTTAAGGCTGGACCTAAGCAACCACCTCTAGGAGCTTCTTCATGCAGAAGTCCTATGTCCTTGAATGCTAGCACCAATAACAGTAGCAAGAGTTTGGGCTATAATTCTTTCTGCATCTCATGTAAATGTGGTCTAATGGAAGAACCTAATTTGTATTGTCTGGGAGATGCTGTAAAATGTCAGATGGCATCTCTGCTGCATATCACTTATGACTTCTCTTGACTGGAGTTATCTTTCCAATACATCAATCTACTTGTTGAGTTGGTGAAATTGATTTTGAAAAGTTCATCAAAGATGGTCAGTTTGAAACTGTCTTTATTTTCAAATATATGTATTTTGATAAATTTCATTATGATATATTGAATTTTATCTCTGGGTTTGTTATTGGGATAGTATATTTCATGTTCCTGTATGTATTCATGTATGTTTATGTAAGCATGTTCATGTGTACTTCACCAGATAAACTTTCTTTTTTTTTTTTTTTTTGTCGGTCGTGGGGCTTGAACTCTGGGCCTGGGCGATGTCCCTCAGCTCTTCAGCTCAAGGCCAGCACTCTACCATTTGAGCTACAGCGCCACTTCCACCAGATAAACTTTCTAATCCAACATGTGACCTTATTCTCTGAGTTACTACTGGAGTCTCATAGTTGCTCTTCTACACTTTAAAGTATCTGCATCTTAGCCAGATTGTCTTTTAAAAGTGTGTGTGTGTGTGTGTGTGTGTGTGTGTGTGTGTGAGAGAGAGAGAGAGAGAGAGAGAGAGAGAATGAAATGTTTTGCAAAACTCTTCAGTATCTTTTCTGGCTTGTCTCTATACTTAATCCACATTCTATAATATTTAATCCTACCTTTCCATTTCTGTTTCATCTAATATAATCTTGATTAGGCACCAGATTACAGATCAAATTTAAATTTCATAAATTGCCTTCCCCAACTCTCCACGTTGTATCCTCCTATATTCATTTATTTCCATAAAATTTCACTATGTGAAACATACATTGCATGATGATTTCAATAAAGTTTGTCTGTCCTGGCAGATGGGAAGCTCCACACGAAGAGGAACTGTATCTATTATGCATATGTGCACAAAAACTATCCAGTACAGGTGTATAGAATAAACATTTAAGAAAATATTTTCTGAAATAAAAAAGGAATGCATACACGAATAAAATGGGAAAATGGAATTTCATGTAGATTGAGTAAAATATCCATTACTACATACAATTATGATTTTAACTCATTCTATTTGATCTGAAAGCATTTGACTTTCTCAAAATGTCCTCTTCCAGATTCTTTTATTCACAGTATTTAGTGTTACACTTTATTGGCAGATGCTCTACCACTGAGCCATGTTTCAACCCCTATTTTAAGTTCTCACAAAGCCAGAATGACAGGTGTGCACCACTGCATCTAGCTATTTGTTGAAACAGGTTACCCAAATCGTTTTGCCCTGGCTGGCCTGAACCTGTGATTCTCTCCATCTCAGGCTCCCAAATAAGTAAGATAACAAGCATGAGCCAACAGCACCTAGATCCCAGATTAATTTTTATTCTTAGGAACAGTATATATGATATAAGGTACCAAATTACATCTCTGAAAGTTGGCTTTTCCCCACTGTAAAATATTCCATATTCTTTGAAGAATAGTTCCACTATTACCTTCTGCAAAGACTTCCTAGCTCTAAAAGCAGAATGTAGTTATTTCTGGATTTTGAACTCAGGCTCTTAAATTTGTAAGCTGGTGCTCGCTCTACCACTTGGACCATTTCTCCAGCTCATATTATTTGTTGTGTTAGTCTTTGGAGAGTTGAAATAGCAAAGGAATTTTTAATATATATTTTTATTGTAAAGATATTGTACAGAGGGGTTACAGTTACATGAATAAGGTGATGAGTACATTTCCTATCGAACATTGTTACCCCCTCTTCTGTTTTTATACTACCATCCCTTCCATCCCCACCTCCCCAAATTCTCCCTACGCCTCTGAAGCTGTAAATTTCATTCTCCATATTTTGAAGTAGGTAGAGTGGTTAAGGAATCAAACATGAGAGTGTACTTCTATCTATTAATAACGGTATGTTCAGATTAGGATGTGTATATATATATATGTATACATATGTATATGCATATATATGCATACATACATATAATATATGTATATTTTATAATTATATAATATATAATTCATATATACAATACATAAATATATAATATAAATATATACATATGCACATATAAATACATGTACGCATATATACATATAGTATATGCATATATGTATATATAATATAAAATTTATTTAATATAATATAAGATAAAATGTATATATACATATGAATATATATATATATATTCCTACTCAAACCATGTAAGCACTGGTGGCACACACTTATAATTATAAGCTCCTTAACAGGCTCAGATCAGAGGACCATAATTAACAGCCAGCCTGGGCAGAAAATTCTGTGAAATTCTTATCTCTAATTAATTAGCTAAAAGTTAGAAATATAGTTATATTTCAAAGTAGCAAAGTAGCAGCACTGAGAGAAAAAAAAAAGCCAAGTCAGAACTCAAAGCTCTGGGTTCAAGTCCATTACTGCCAAATCAATACCAACAAGGAAAACTGAGCATAGGTGTCGGAATGTAATGCATGTATAAATATTTAGAAGTTCTTTTTTATTACATCATTGTCCTCTTCCTTCTTTTTGGATATTTTCATTAAGAATATTTCGTCTTATGGTTCAAAGCCAGCCCGGGCAGGAATGTCCGTGAAACTCATATGCAATAAACCACCAGAAAACCGGAAGTAGCACTGTGGCTCAAGCGGTAGAGCCCTTGCCTTGAGCTGAAAGCTGAGGGACAGTGCCCAGGCCTAGAGTTCAAGCCCCAAGGTCGGCAAAACAAAACAACGACAAGAAAAAAACAAAGAATGTTTCTTCTTATACACATCTTTTTTTCATCATTTCTTATTCTTTTTCCATGACCTTTGGTTCATGGTCAGTTCTATTTGACTTAAAAACATAACAAACAAACAAAAACAAACATCTATTCTTGAGTGACCCCAATAGTCTAATTTTAGAGCCTTACATACTTATTGTACCTCATCTGTTTTGAGTTCCACTGAAATGGTGCCTATATATCCCTTGGCAATTTTTTTCTAACACTGGAAAAACTTACATGATCAAAGGGATGTTTTCCTAAAGCAACTAGTTGATGTCACCATGTGCAAAAGATTTTACACCAGATTTCTATGAACCAAGAGCATTCTTGCTGCCATAGCTAGCAGTGAATATCTGACAGACAGATGGCCAATATTTTAAGCACAGTCACAGACTCTAGATACTCAAATGCATTTTAAAGACTTCAAAGACTTTTTACCAAACTAAGCACACAGACTTCTGTGTCCTCGCACAGACTTGATTGTTTCAGTCTTATTCATGGAAATTGGCTACCTATTCAGGGGATTGATTTATGTGGAGTTGAAGTCTGCAGTTTAAAATTCTCACTTTATTTCATGGTGGTTTATCAGGGACAAAGAGAAGAATGGTCTTGCTTGCCTAGATTATCAGTGATACTTGGAGACAGTAGCAAAGATTCTAAGCACGTAATTCATGACTGCCATTCAAGTGTCATATCTATCTATAGTCCATCTCGGTGGTGGTTTTAAAATATGGCCACCCTTTCTTTGCTATTCCTGTCCTTATGAGGTAGGGCTTTGTACTTCTACCTCTTGAATGTTTTGACCAACAAATACTGATACCAAGTGACTTCCGGTGAGGTCATAGAAATCCAGGCATTTCTGTTCACTGGACACTTGCTTACAGTTGTGGCCAACTTCTACATGTCTAATTACCATTAGGCCACAGTATAGATGAAGGCAATTCGAGACATTTGTTATGAGAGAACCAAGTGGGACTGCTCCTATCCATTTCAGCCAAGAAATAAAAAATGTAACATCATGTCTCTTGAAGTCTGAAGATATGGCTCAAGTGGTATAGAAACTGCTAATCAATTTGACAACTTGAATTCAAGCCCTAGAATGTACCCCTAAAAGTCATTCTTAGAGTAAGTTGATCAGCCTGGCTGTTAGTTTAATGCTATCCACTCTCATGAGAAGGAAATATTAATGACAATGTGACAGGCAAGTTTTCATCTATGTTTACTATTTTTAAGTTTTATAGAAGATATTAGTTTATTAAAAGCATATCAACTTATTATACAAACCAAAAGAAAAACATAATTAAGAGAAATTAAAACACAAGCAAGCAATAAATCAAGAAAAAGAAAGAACAATGATAAAATTGTAATAATTGAGTATTAAGTTAGGTACCTGCTTACTGCTCTCATCTTATTGCATACCAATCTCTTCCAGGCCTGGCTGTGTCTAACCTACAAACTTTCTTTCCATTTCTCTGGACTAGTGCATAAAATAAAATTCCTGTGATTTTGAGCAATACAGTTAACTTCTTGTGTTTTCAATATGTCTATTGATAAAATGATAGTTCCAATGTGACCTGACAATCTCAAGGTTCTAGGCACAGAATAATAGTTTAAGACATGTTAGATATAATTATCACTACTTCTTTTACTATTATTATCATGTGAGGAAAAAGGGCCTTTGTAACATTTCTTAGTCTGTTGTGAATTGTATCCATACATTTACACAGCTAGGTTTCTGTATCATTTAAATGTAGCTTAAATAACATCATTAGAGACTTTCAGACCACCTAACATTGTGAGTGCCAGTAACTCATACCTGCAAATTATTTACTCAGAAGGCTGAGATCTAGAGGGTTGTGGTTAGAAATTAGCCCAAAGAAGAAAATTCCATGAAATTCTGTCTCTCTACATAACTAGCAAAATGTTGGGCTAGAGGCAGAGGTTTAAGAGATAGAGCACCAGGCAGGAGCAAATAAGCGAAGCAAGCTCAAGGTCCTGATTTCAAGTAATATGCCACTCTTTTCCTGCCTATTGACTTCATTTGTTTAACAACAGCCAAGTATAAATGGATAGACTTACAAATAACATGAAACAGTTATGTTGATACACAATTAGCAGGTACTTTAGGCACGAATAAGTGGATGAGAATAACAAGAATAAGAGGATTTTAAGATAATGATAATAAGAAGGACATAAATAGTTCACCTGGAGGTAGCCAAACTTTATTGATCCCCCTTCATGTAGCAGGGGTGATAATTTGATACGCATTATTCAATTGTATATTCACAGCACCTCTGAGATATGTAAGCTCTGTTATTACAGCCATTCTGGAAATGTAAAACTCTGATGCTGAGATATTAAATAATGTATACAAAATCACACAGTTAATAATACTTAAATTTTTCTAATCCAAAGCCCACTATCTTAATTGGTAGGTTACTAGAATAGCAACAAATAAATACATAAAAAATAAATAAGCACACTCTACTGACAAAGAAATTAGTGTGTAGATCTGAGAATTCTAATAAGGACAAATTACAAACAAAATTTGAGTATAAGAGTAAGTATTCTCTCCCTCCTTTGATTTTCCCCTACCATCCCAAAAGACATAGCCCAGGCTGGTCTCAAACTCTTGATTCCCCCTTCTTGTTGATTACCAGGTGCACCACCACAGCCAGCAATGCTCAATTGGAAATGTACTCATTACCTTACTCAGGTTACTGTAACCCCTCTGTACACTATTTTTACAATAAAAAAACAAAACGAAAAAAAATAGTAAGTGTTCTCATAGGCTTAAAACCTTAGTAACACCAAAATGTCTAAAGAAAAATAAACATTAGCTCATTGATTACTATGCTGGCATCTTGAAATATAATCCCCAAATCTTTAATACTCTATCTCTATATATTGCATAGCATATAATAAACTTATGCTGTGTTTCAACTCAGATTTGTGCATCTTCACCATGAACTAGGTCTAATTCTTCCTGTTGCCATTCATCTGTGGAAAGAATGCTTATGCATTATTTATATGACTTGCATTTTCTAAAGAAAGTTTGCTTTCTACAAATTCCAATGTGCTTCCTTCTATGTTGTAGAAAATTTTTCTTGTGCTGCATGTCTAGTTCTTAGGAAATATTTTCTAAGCCAGAAGGTATTGATGCATGCATATTCCCTTTTTTGAGGAATTCTTCTTTGTCTGGGGATATGAAATAGAGTAAGGAAACTGCATCAAAACTGTAAGTTTTTAGAAGAGCTACCCTTATGAACCACCTTGCAATTTAATTTTCAGTTTGGAAATTATCATGTGATTAATACAGTAAATATAGTGGAATTAAAATTTCTTCCCATGTTTATGGTTGAAGTCATATCTTTCAATTATCAAGGTAAATCACAATGTCTTTTGTATCATTTTGGTTTTGTGTCTAAAAGTTTTATGGATAAAAATTAGGGGTGACATTATGAAACAGAATGAGAACTTGGCTAGAACCTAATATTTAAATTCTAGTCTAGATTCTATCATTTTGGAGTGTGTGATCTTGATTATCTAAGAAAATGTTAAAAACTGGTATCCTAACATATAAAATCAAGGTGATCCTACCCTTATATATTCCTATAATGCTATCTTGTCTTACATGAAAAAATGCAATTAGCAAATAACGTCAATGGTTGTTGGCAGTATAATTAACATTGTGATCAATAAAAATGTTCATTTTGTCTAAATCAGTAACAATAATAAACATACCAAAACCAATTTAAAAAACTGCCATTAATCTGCCTATGTTTCCCCACATTTTTATAAGCCTCAGTTAGTTGTAAAAAAAAATTATTTTGGCATGCCCAAATCTGTGTGCAACATACCTTGATCGACTCACACCTCCATCTTTCTCCCTACCCATTCCATACAATTTCATTCCAATTTCACATATGTGCAGACATATCTCTGGACTTGTTTTACTCTCCTTCACCTCTGCTTTCCTTCTCCTAGCCTATTAGTACCCAGACCCAGAGAAACATTTTCTTTTACATTCCTGATAATTCTTTTTTAATTGTTCAAAGGAGTTTCACAGTGACATTTTATACTTCCAAATACAGAATTTCAATTATGTTGATCTCTTCCCCTACTGTCTCTCCCACACCTTTGTATCAATCGCCTATTTTTCAGTGGTTTGATTTGGTGTCCTTTCATTGTCTTCCTTCAGAGTTACAATGTATTGCTGTGTTGTTCACCCCCTAAAAATTTTTTTTCCTCCCCATCACCTCAAACATTCCTACAGTTGCAAATATTTTTATGCATATTCCTCTGTGTGTGCTTATGTACCTGCTATCTTTTCTGTGTAGTATCCACAGATGAGAGAGTATGTAACATTGCCTCTTTCTGAACCTGACTCACATCTCTAGTATGGAAATCTTCAGTTCCATGTATTTCTCTGCAAATAATATAATTTCATTCTTTATGGGGAAATAATACACTAGTTTGTACAAATACCACATCTTCTTGATCTGTAATCAGTTGCAGGGCATCTGGGCCATTTCCATAGTGTGGCTATTTTGAATAGTGCTGCAACAAACATGGATATGAAAGCAACTTTCATGCATCCTGTTTGCATTCCTTTAGATATAGGCCCAAAATTGGTATTGCTGGATCATATGTTAGTTGTATTAGTTTTGTTTGTTCATTGTTTGGTTTTGTTTATGAATATCCATACTGATTTCCATGGTGGCTCTACATTCACACCAACAATGAATAAAGTATCCTTTTATCCATATCCTCTCTGCCATTTGTTATAATTTATGTTCTTGACCATGGTCATTCTGACCTATGTGGAATGGAATCTTAATAATGTTTTGATTTGAATTTTCTTCATGGCTAGAGATGTTAGCATTTCTTTGTGTATTAGTCATTTGTGCTACTCTTAAAATATTGTCTGTTCAGTTATTTGCTTATTGCTTATCAATGAGATGCTAATACAGTTGGATTTTAGGGGGTTTTGTGGTGGCTGTTGTTTTGTTTTCAATTTAGCTTCTTGCATTTTCTGACTCTTAGTCCTGTGTCAGATGTAGAGCTGCCAGAGCATTCTCTTATTCTGTGTGTTATCTCTTCAGTCTAGTGGCTATTTTCTCTGTGCAACCTTCTTCGTTTGATGCAGTCTTATTTTTTCAATGTTTGCTATTGGTTTCTGAGCTACTAGTATTCTATTTAGGTAGTTCCTTCCTATGGCAATATGCTCTAGTGTTTTCAACTTTCACTTATAGTCCTTTTAAATTTCAGGTCACTGAAATTCAATCCACTGACTGGCATTACTTCTGGACAAGCTATATGGATGTAGTGTCAGAATTTTATGTATGGTTACATATAAGAAAGACATACATACGCTACAGTGACTTCGGACAGGATGCTCCACTTTCTCTTCTAGGATGTGCAACATACAAGAATCCCACAGACCTTATAGATATCTGTGCCTGGGGGATTGTGGAGGGGACAAAGATCACATAACCTTGACAAAGAAATGAAATTATATGTCACTATATTTCAAGGCGTTAGAAATTCTTCTTCAAAGATTTCATACAACTGTTTCTTTGTTTAGTATACTATTATTCCTTGACATCTGTAAAATGATGTAGTATTTTCAAATTGCTCACACAAATTCTCTCATGAATTACAAATCATCACTGAATTACTTCATCTACCTAATATGGTATAAATGTTTTATAAAGAGTTGTACTATACAATTTATGGAATCATGCTAAGAAATAAACACACATTATTTTTTTCTGAATATGCTCACTCTGCGGTTGACTAGTTTCCAGGATGTGGAGCCTGCAGATAAAGTGGGTCACCTTTTTAAATTATAATTTTCTCTTGGATTACAAACTGATTGAACAGTATGTTTTGCTAAGACTCCCTGTAGGAATGGATTGCATGATGTTGCAGTTACACATATATACAGACAGGACTTTAGACAGATAGTAAAGTCTATTTTCCGTTGAAATGAAAGAAAAGTCTGTGTCAGGTGATCCGTATCTCCCCCTCTGTCAGCCATCCCTCGCTGCTAGAATCAGAGATGTTGCTCCACCTAACTTTTGCTTTAGGCACTCAATGCAGCATCTTATAGGATAAAAGCCTCCAAATTTTGTGACAAAGTATTCAAGATCAGGTGCATTTCCCAAGGGGCCTTGGGAGGGCAGTTCTTGATGTGTACTGCCCTTTGTATTTATCAAGAAGAGGATTATAGAGTGGGGCCTAGGAGATTTTTATTGTGTGAGAAGCATGATACAAGAAGCTATGCAAGTACACTGTAATAACTTGCAATCTTAACAGTCAAAGAAGTACGCTTTTTTTTATGATCATTCTCAGATTGGAGGTTATGAAGAGAATTTAAAAAAATAAAAGTACTCCTAAATCCCATAAATAGCCATTTGAAAGTAAAAGAAACAAATGGGAAGTACAGTTAACTCTCAATTTCAGCTGATTAACAGAGATACATTTTCCTGAAATCACCAAATATTTCTACACTTGTTACATTTGATTTGAAGTTTTATCACTCACCTCAAATGGCTTTCCTGTATTTTCCTATGACCAATATTTTACCTATCCAGTAACTTCTTATAGGTATATTAAGA
The DNA here is from genome assembly GCF_000151885.1 of Dipodomys ordii. Classification (NCBI taxonomy): domain Eukaryota; kingdom Metazoa; phylum Chordata; class Mammalia; order Rodentia; family Heteromyidae; genus Dipodomys; species Dipodomys ordii. Next base: position 9,926,188 of record NW_012267238.1, on the reverse strand, counting down.
TTTGTACAGAATTGTCTCTAATTCATATATTATAATTTATTAATCTTGTTGGCTTTTAAAGACACGCTCAAGCTCAGAATTAAGATATTTTATGCTTTCAATATTAGAGTGGCTTGTCAAATATTCTGGAGTTGAGGTTCCTTAGGTATTTTTTTTTAATATCCTTAGGGTTTTTTGTTTTTTTTTTTTTGTCGGTCGTGGGGCTTGAACTCTGGGCCTGAGCACTGTCCCTCAGCTCTTCAGCTCAAGGCGAGTGCTCTACCGCTTGAATCACAGCACCACTTCCGGTTTTCTAGCGGTTTATTGGAGATAAGAGTCTCACGAACGTTCCTGCCCGGGCTGGCTTTCAACCGTGATCCTCAGATCTCAGCCTCCTGAGTAGCTAGGATTACAGGTATGAGCCACCCGGATTAGGTATTTTTTTAATATACAGTTTTTTTTCTGCCATCCATTCTTTCTTGTCTCTTCCACAGTCCAATTATTTCTGTGTCCAATTCATGCAACTAAAAATAGTGCAAATTTTCCACTCTCCATTGTGAGTTACTCTGATGTTACTCAACTTAAGACAGGGCTTCATCCTACCCCAATAAAACCATCATAAAAGCATATGAAGTTGAAAATGCATGTAATAGTACATCTATAATAACAGAATTTGGAGTGGCTGAGTGGGAGCTGTGGTCTGCTGTGACTATTTACCATCAGGATCTGATACCATTTCACATTTTGCTAGGTGAGTAGGAGATTAAAAATTAATATCTGTAGTATTGTTTATATTGAGTTCATATCACAACACTGCATTAGGAAAATGTAAAAATGTAAATGTATCTGTAAAAATGTAAAAAATGCTTTGTACATCAGACTATATTTTACAAATACATCTGCCTAAATATTAGTATATGCATTTGTATAGATTTTAAGTTTTGCTAAAGACACTAGAACAGACTAGTTGGTCAATATATGATTATGTAGAAGTAATTATTAATTTTTTCAGATTGATATGAGAACATAATGTAAAGCACAGTTTCACATTTTGCATACATAAATAAAAGGAATTGCATGATTTAAGGTGGTAATGTATTCTTGTAGTCCCAGCTATTCCAGAGGCTGGAAAGAATCAGTTAAAAACGAGAGTTCAGAGCATGACTAAGAAACATCAAGGACCCACACCAAGGCCAAATCTTATAAAAAGAATAGTATTGAAGACAAATAAATACAACTTAAATTTAATTAATAGTCGATGTGCATAAAAATTTGTCTAACTTCCAGACAAATTGTCTAGTAAAGTCTTGAATTATGTGGTCACAGTAGCTCTCATTTGAGTAATGCTTAGATGTTTAACACTTATTTCTACTCTACTACTTTAGACCTGATTATCATTCACAAAATATTTCCCTTATATTATAAATGGGAACATTGCCACTAAGGCTAGGTAATGACAAAATCAAAGATTATTTAAGACAGTTGTGGATTGGAAATTTATTCAACGGTTACTTTTGCTCCAGAGTAGAAAATGTTTTTCTTTATAACCATATTTTCTATCTTAAGAATTTATAGTCTGATTGAAAAAGCAGATTTTTCCCCATCTATTTTCAAAAGCAATCCTTAAAATACCATTCATTTTTCTTGTCTCATCCTCCAAAATAAATACCATTTTCACTAGGGAATTACCAAGTCACTTAAGACTCTGCTGCATATGCAGAATCTATCTGTACTTAACTGTTTAGATTTTTGTCCACTGTGGATAGAATTAATAAGTAAAGCAATGTCATAAATTAATTCTAGTTTATACTGTTATGTATGACATGTAATCTCTCCTCCTCCTCTTATTTCCTTTTCTCTCTCGCTTTCTATATGTATATATATATATATTATATATGTACATATATATATTTAATATATAATTGATAACATATATTTATTATACTATTTACTATATAAGGGATACTAGCAACATTACATAATTTCTACCTGGTATGACTTCCTTTACTTATATAAGTATGTAAGACTTTTAATATATATATAATATATAATAATGCTTCATATAAACTCAAATTTCATAGAAAGTATATAAAGATTAGATGGTGTCATTATAGAAAGATATGTCCATGTCCAGAAACACAGAGTCAATTTTTTAAAATAAAAATGCTTTGTTAATTTCCTATCATTTCAGGAAAGATGATTCATATGTTCAGTCTTCTGTGTTGAAGGACTTCTTATGGTACACTTTTAACTATTAAAATAGAATAAGGGAATGTGTCAGCACAAACTGTAACACAAAACTACCATTATATTTATTATAAACTACATAAATTATGTTATTATCTGTGGAGTGCTGTTAACCCATAAATAGGTATCCAAAAGTGTAGGAACAACATAAATGCTACATATGGTATGCATCTACTGCCAGACTTAAACAGTGAAAATGGTCAGAGCTATAATAAAGAAGCATTAGCTCTACAACTTTTCATAGTCTGTTCCACTCAACAGCCCAATACCATCATCACTTTCATCATCATCACCATCAAATCTCTATCATTAGTCCTCCTCATCCTTCTCCTCCTTCATTTCCAGCATGTATCCTCTAACATCTGTCCAGTTCTTTAATAAAAGAATTGCTATATTAATTCTTATCCCCTACCTTTGGGAAGTTACTGTCACTAAACTCATGGCACAAATAAGAGTAGCAAGCATGGACATGTTAGGAACAAGTATAGTTGACTGGTTAGGTTAGTTCATCCAAGGACACAGCCAGTAAGCAAAACACAGCCAGTGGGGTTTTGAATACAACTATTCTCATTTAGGAGTTCAGTATGCTTTCAGGTCTTGCTTAGACCTTCATAGTACGATACACAATAACCAATGCTAGAAAAATGTATGGTAAACATTAACCAACATTTTGAAGCAGAATTGGTCAAGTAGCAGACAAAGCTATATAATTCTCAATACCATATTTGGGATATAAACCTGAGACAAATTAGGGCAGGCTGAATTTTCCAATACCTAACTGGAGTACAGGAATATGTAATGGAACTGTTTTGAAAATTCTTCAGGCTCAAACTTCAGCATACTTTAGAGTTACACATTTATATTAAGTCTACAATAGTCATATAAAAATTACATGCAATACTCCCCCAACCTCCACTATGTACTCTAGGCTGGCTAGAAACCACGATACACATGGTCTCAACGTCCTGAGTGCTAGGATCATGTAACATATTTTTCTTTATACCATTCTATTTTTATTCAGTTCATCAAGTGTTCATGTCATAATCAATCCCACAAAGTCAACGTTATGTGATAAACTTTCCACTGAGTGTTACACAGCATATTAGCAGTGGGTGTGAGGATTCTACCAGCTATAAAAAGAAGAGCTTTAGATTGGACAATAGCAAACCAAGTTTTGAGGTTCAAGCTTAGTACCTAGACATGCTATTTTATTTGAAAATTTGTAAAGAGAAAATAAAAATGATAATCTAAAAAGGCTAGAAGTAAACAAGAAAGAACTGTTGGCTAAGAGTTTATAAATGATTGTAATAATTCTTTTTTAAATTTTATTTAATTGTAAGGATGCTGTACAGAGTGGTTACAGTTACATGAGTAAGGTAATGAGCACGTTTTTTATCAAACATTGTTACCCCCTCCTTTGTTTATTTTCCTACTATCCCTTCCCTCCTACTCTCTCCCCTCTCGGTGAAGTTGTAAAGATCATTTCAAACATAGTGTCTTGTGAGTATCATTGTTGCAAAGGATCATCCTGTGTCCTTGCTTCAGCAATGTGAAAATGTTAGAATGATTTAAGTCATGCCCCTAGCGATGGTTTTCAGTGGTTATCTAAGAGATAGATTCTTTGGGACTTTTTTTTTTCCTGAGAAGGTTTGGATCCACAATCCTCCAGATTTTAACCTTCTGAGTAGATAAAATTTCCAGTGGGTTGCCTGGTATATCCCTCTACATTTAGTAATGTTTTTATTTTTTCCCACAATCAGGTATTATGACAAGAGGTTGGGATTTAATTAAATTCTCCTCTGGAAGAGCAATCAAGAATAATAAGGCTGTACAGAAACCATTGGATTAAATCAGTCTTCCCTAACTTTGTGTCACAGTATGCTATTTTTGTTTCACTCTTTCTGCCTGTTTCCTCATTTACAAAAATCCCGTTGATAGTGTCTACATTATAAGATTGTTGAACTGAAAGGGTTACTAAGTTTAGTGTGGAGATAATTGCCTGGCACATTGCAAACCTCACATAGACAGTCATTTTATCATTATTCATCAAAATTTGACCAATATACCTCACATACTTTACAAAATAACTCTTCCATTCTATATTGATATACTGTTTTACAATGTCATTTTATTATAAATTAATCTCAAAATGTACTTAAAAATTGTATGACACTGTTTATTTTACTGTGGCTTCAAATTATCTTACTAATTGATAACAGACATACCTCCAGTATTTATATTTTTGTCAAATATTCATAGCTAATAGAACATCACTATTCTTACATGTATTCTTACATTAATTCTATAATTAACCTATTGATTTTGAGGAAATGTTAATATTTTATTTAAAATGTTTTGAAATTATTCACTAATCTAGAAGAAATTAAAATCCTCATCACACCTAGTTTTAATATTTGGAGTGTTTAATTTTTTATATTATTTTCTACTAAATCCTTAGTATTCCATGAATGTCTTGAAAAGATTTTGCCAATTTAGTTAGTAGAAAACTTCTAGTTTTGCTATTCTTTTTTACTCATTTCTCTATGTTTTAATTTTCATTTACCAGTCAGTTGTTGCATTGCTGAGGCTTGAAGATTATCCTTATATCTATATAACATTTTGAAATTTAATTTAATTTCTAATAATTATTCTATGATAGATTAACATCTATATTAAGATAATAATTTGCAAGTTATATCTAAGATTTTTGGAAAAATAGTATGGATAGTAAGTAATTTTATCCTTTTCTCATTTAAGAGACCTAATATTCAAGGCTGGGAAAGTGGCTCAGTGGTAGAGTGCTTGCCTCGCATGCATGAGGCCCTGAGTTCAATTCCTAAGCACCACATAAGCAGAAAATGCCAGCAGTGGTGCTGTGGCTCAAGTGGTAGAACGCTAACTTTGAGCTGAGAGGTGAGGGAAATCATCCAGTCCCAGTGTTCAGGCCCCATGACCAACCAAAAAAAAAAAAAAAACAAAAAGAGAGAGAAAGACCTAATATTCAAGCTTCAAAATGTGGAACACATTCATATTGCTTTTATGTATAGGTTAATGTGAAAATAAATATGAATATTGTAACAAACCCATGTAAAATTGTGGGTATTTTATACTGAAAATGTAAATGTGTAGATAATTTACTCTTAAATATTTTCTTTAGGAGAAAGATAGTTAAAATGTTAGTTAAAGCATTGTCTCAAAGTTTTTTTCTTTGTATCACTGAGTTTGGCAATGATTTTTTTATCTTCAAATAGCTTACATTAGGTTCCATTGTAAAATCATTGAAAAGTTTTGAATAATGTGTTCATTGTCTGCAATAACTTTGGATTTAGAATAGGAAATCTGTTGATTGATCTTGGTCAATAATACTTTAATTCTAATCTCTGTTTCCTTAGAGTTATTTTTAAAGGTTTAAGGTAATAAAAGTAGAAACTCAGCATTTTCTTTTCCTCCCACTCTTTCATTCCTTAGCACTGACTTTTCTGGCATCTTTTGGTTTACATACACATGTGATCACAGAGAAAAATGAGAAGCAGAACATTATTTCAATAAAAATCATGACATGGGAAGATGTTATTTTCATCTGTTTTTGTGTGTTTTTAAGAACTTTTCAAAGTTTCTGTCAATAACTTGATACCCACTATTTCTTAAAATTATGTGTAATATCTTTATATCATTATATCTATTTCTTTGACTAAAACTAGAAATATCCATGAGAGAGAGAGAGGGAGAGAGAGAGAGAGAGAGAGAGGAAATATCCCTAGGATTGAAATATTTGGTTGACTCTCTGACCTTCACTCTTTGTTTTACCTGACCAGAAAATAAAAATTCTATGCACACTTTTTTCAATACTAGCAAGAAGATTTATAAAATATTATTTACATATCTTATAAAATAATGACAGAAATGGCAACATTTTTTCATAACAATATGTGTATATGAGAGAGAGAGGTATGCTTTTGCTCTGGTACATAAGACTTGTTTCTTTCAACTAAAGTTTTTTGTAGTTGCTTACTTGCTATGGATGTGCTTTCTCATTCTATTAATCATCAGGAGCCTCAAATTGTAGGAAATAGTGTTTGACATGTTTCAGAGAGAAAGAAGACTGAGTGCACTGTGCAGCTTGATTATACTCTTTTGTTCTGTCTCCTATTGTGCTTTGACATGTAATACCAACATTGTTCTGTTGCCTACAATTTGCATTCATGTAAGTCATAATAGGAAGAAAGCATCTCTGCCCTATGCTGTGCAGAGCTGCTGAGGTGTAACTGCAGACACAGCATACAGCTGAATGAGAATTGGATGCTTGTCGCTCTCTTCATTATTTTGTTAAAAGCATTAATGTTAAGAAAAATGTTTCCACATCTACCATCTCTGTTAATGCTTATAGCAAGCTGGGAATAGGTAAGACAGAAATAAGGAAGCTTCATTTGACATTGAAAAGTCAAGACTGGAGAAAGCTATACATTCTGTCTGACATGGCAGACTAGAAATAGCAGGCCTGGGACCTAAACCAAGTCTGAGTTTTAGTTTAATGCCCTTTGCCAAGGCCATTAAAAAGAGGTATTCCCATTGTTTCATTCATTTCTGTACCTTGTGCCATGGAAGTTTAGAGGATTCTCTTTGAAGAAGTAAACATGTTCACACACACACACACACACACACACATACACATGGACACAGAAATACACACATATATTTAAATTCTTCAGAAGAAAGTCATATATTTATTCCAGCTCATTTCCCCCCAGATTATCTCACTTATACCTGTGCAAACTTACCTACATATGTTTTTCAAATTTTCCAAATTATTTTAATGCTTGGATACATGAATTTGAATAAGTAAATTTATTTCAGTATAAATTACATTTAGAGAGACAAAATAAATTTCTTCCTTCACAACTAAATAAATAATGGAAGTTAGTGTGAAATAGTGTCACATTATTAGCTACTGAGAATGTCTGCATATATTGGTCTGAGCCTGTATAAAAGTCTAATAAATGTACAGCAAAACAGTGGAACAGGTACTGTGGACTTGGTTTTATGCTTTTAATGAGGAGTAAATTAGCAAGGGCATCACTAATCACATTACCTAAATTAGCAAAGAGCAAAGACATCACTCAACATTTCACCCTAGAAAACTATTTGTGCTTGGTAACAAATGACACCAAGGATATAAGGGAGAGGGTATGCTTACTCACTTGAGAAGGTAATGCTTATGGAAATCAGTATGGAGATTCCTCTATCTACATATTCTTATATCCATCACATACAAACTTGGCTATTTGAGTCAGTCAGCCTAAGTAGTAAAGACTACTAAGGGAATTATTAAGACATTAATGGCAAAGAACTGGCTTACATAATTTTAAAGACTTGTTAGGCAAATTCAATATCCATGGAATCCCCTCTCAGGAAGAATGAGTTTGAACTCTCCGTCATGAGCTAAAACTGGGGTCCATGGGTGGGAAAACCATATCTTCTAAATCATCTCTGCTTTAAAACTTTTTAACTGAATCATTCTCATTAGATTATCCAAAATAGTCTTCTTTATGCTAAGCTCAACTCCTAATTACCTAAATTGCATCCGCAAAATATCTTCACAGCAATACCTAGCTTAATGTTTGATTGGATGTCTAAAAGTTTTAGATGAGTCAGACTTATACACCAAACATATTATTGTTCCATTGAATTGAAAATTACACAAGACCTTAGAGGCAACATTGAACTTGGCATCGGGAGAGATCTTACATTTTAGCCTTCACTCCTTATCTAAGAATGGACATAACATTAAGCTTTTCAATAAATCTATTCATCTTGAATAAGAGTATCCACCTGCAATGTTTTCTCCAAATTTCTAACCTATGTTAGATTTTGGAAATTTCTTTCACTTAACACAGTGTTTTTCTTTAGGACAATAAATTCAGTGTGCAATTTGTATAGAATTTCATACGCTTGTTGATAGCTTCCTTCCTAGATTATGATGATGCATATGATATTTATTTCTTCCACTCATGCATCTCTGTGGAATTTTCCCCATCTATGACATTCTCTTATAAGCCTAAAAACAACTTTCAGTCAGATACATAAAGGTCTAAAGCTTTGTCAAGTGATAAAGTATTTAAAGTAAAAACAGGCTTCTGCATAGTAACCCCCTCTGTACAGTATTTCTCCAATAAAAAATTAAAAACAGGCTACTCTTTTTTATTGTGAAAATACTGTACAGAGTGGTTACAATTACATGAGCAAGATAAGTACATTTCTTATCAAGCATTGTAGCCTCCTCCTTTGTTTCCCCTTCCCATTCCGTCCTCCCTCCCGCCCCCCCACTCAACCCTCCCCCTTCTACCAAAGTTAAAAACAGGCTATTCGTTTTTTTTTTCTTTCCTTTTTTTTTATTGTGAAAATACTGTACAGAGGGGTTACAATTACATGGACAAGATAGTGAGTACATTTCTTATCAAGCATTATAGCCTCCTCCTTTGTTTACCCTTCCTATCCCTTCCCAGCCTCCCCCCCCCCCCCCCCGCCCTCCCACCTAATCCTCCCCCCCACACCAAAGTTGTTAAGTTTGAAAAACAGGCTATTCTTAAAACACCAAAATCTTCTGACTTGATATTAATTGGTTCCAGTACAATCTAGTAAGCACTGTAGAACATTCTGAAGTTACTGCTTGGAGCAATAGTTGCATAGAATATATGATTAAGCACTACTTTCATTTTCTCAGAAACATGAGAAAGAATATAGAGTTTTCATTTTCAAATTAATATTAGAAAAACAAATAAATGAATAAACTAAAATGGGAAGCAAAGAATGAGAAGTCTGACATCCAGTCCTGCAATCTAGAGACTGCATGCCTCACCCCTGGTGCTCTGTCAGCTGTCATTGCAAATCAAAGGCTCTGATAAGCAGCATCTTTCCAGGTCAGCAATGACATGGTTCAGAGAAGATTAGGTGTGGTGAAAGAAATTCAAACTCATGACAACTTTGTTGTGTCCTGTTCATCACTTGAGCTGAGTACCAAAAAACTTCCTGTCCTGCATGTGAGATTTGCTGCTGGGACATCAATCATAAAAAATGCCTCCTGATCCAAGGTTATTTGTATCAACACCTCTACTGTCCTCAACTCTGGAAAGTTGAGAAAGCCACCCATAAGGAGGTTCACAGCATGATTGAATTTTCTCAAGGTCATGTCACTTGTCACCCTGGGCAGTGGACATGGCAGTTCCACCACTACCACCCCTTTACTAATCAGGACTGTAGTATCCATCTTGTGTTCGAGAAGAGAAAAGGGTTGACATTATGACATCCTATTTCTTTTTTGGGTTAGCATTTTTTTTCCAGAAAAGTAGGAAATATTACAATTTATGTTCATGGAAAGCCTTTCTGTAGTCTCTGAGCTAGGAAAATCCAGAACCGTTAAAAATAAAAAGCAATAGCATGAAATTACAAGGAAATGCTTACCAAGGGAGATTAAAACAAGGATCTCTTGAATAATGGGATGCCAGATAAGTTTTATTTGTCTCTTTTGGTATTGGGGATTGAATCTAGGATGTTGCCCTTGCTAGGCAAGTGCTTTGCCACAAGCTACATCCCAACCTCAAGGGGGTGGGGGAAATATTGTTTCTTTACCAGTAACAGGGCTTGAACTCATGGGCTCCATGTTCTTGGTTGGCCTTTATGCTCAAGGCCAGCACTCTACCACTTAAGCTAGACATTCATTTCTAGGTTTTTGCTGGTTAATTTGACGTAAGACTCACACATGCTCTTCTTCACAGACTGGCTTGGACTGTGATCCTCAAACTCAGCCTCTTGAGTAGCTAGGATTGGTGTGAGCATTTCTCACAATATGATTCAAAGGTTCTTTTACTTTTTAACATGCACAGGTGACAAGATTCCTGTATTACCATATTGAATCAGGATGTTTTCTTTGGAAAAAATGATATTAAGTAAAGTAAGCCAGGCCCAAAGGAACATAGTTCCCATGGTTTCCCTTATTTGCAATATCTAGTATATGTGTGAGTCAAGCAGAGAAGGTCAGATAAGGTGATGTTAGGGAAATGAACCCGAAGATATGTATTCAAATGATTTTTTTTCTTGTGATTGTTTCTAACACATTTATAAGATTATTTCTTTGTTTCTTTGTATGTCCCTCCCCCACAGTATAACCCCTGCTTTCACTGTATTTGATGTCGGTATACTTTGTGGAGGGGAAAGGGAAAAATAGGGATACAGGTGGACCCATTGCAACAATGAGATGTACAAGTCATTATGTCAAAAACGAACTTTACAACTTTGGTGCATGGGAGGGGAGGAGAGCAGGGAGGATTGTGTGGGGGACAGGGAGAGAATGGGAAGGGATGGGAAGGGGAAACAAAGGGAGAGGCTACAATGCTTGATAAGAAATGTACTCATTATCTTGCCCATGTAATTGTAACCCATCTGTACAGTATTTTCACAATAAAAAATAAAAAAATAATATTTTTATAGTGCACAAAATTATGTGTTAGATGTTCTTTAAATTGTAAGATGTGATATATTGTAATATTATATATTGATATATTGTAATATTAGATTACTAATATAAGTTTTTACAGAATTTTTGAGAACCATAAGTTTTATGTAACACTTGAATTACCAGTGATTTTCAGGGGCACATACAGTAGGCAGGTATGAGTAAAATCACTGTATTAGAAAGACAGAGCCTCATTCCTTTATGTTTAGTCCACAAAAGCTGCATATAGAAATATTTAATTACACAGTATTCTTTTCTGGAGCCCAAACTGCCCGAAAAAGAGAGTCACTTAGAATTATCCTAGTTGTATGATTTTAGAAAAACATACTGTTCTGTTTTTTTTTCCGTTATGTTAAGTGAAGATCATTTTACAGATTAACCATATCTTTGGATAGATTAGTGGTAATGAATATAAATATTCTTTGAAGACTATACTTAGTTATTCCAATAATTATCTTTCACAAATTTGGACTCATATTTTGTTTCCTCATTTGCAAAACATGCAGAATTCCATTGTCTTGTTCATATGTAACGTGGTTCCTTTTCTTTATTGCAAATAGCTTATCTGGGTGTGAACTCATGATTCCTTGCTGAGACAACTTGCTCATTTGCTTAACAGGTTCTGCTTTGCTTTTCTGGGTCCTCATGTTTATGCAGTTCAATGTTGAAGTAAATTGAATGTCATTTTCCAAATATATTTTCCTAAAATTTGCAGAGTGAGCCAATATTATCACCAGTTTCAATTGTAAATTGTCTTTGTCTTTCTGATACCATATCATACTATATGGTAACACTTGAACTTGTGTTAAATGTACCTGAATAAATCAGGGCTGAGAATTTCAGAGTTTTGGGTTCTAGTCTTATCCATTACTAACTCCTTAAGATATAAGTGATTAATTAGTTTAGGCAAATATATACTCACCCTCATATGAAGAATAAAAAATTTAAAAAGCACATCCATGCATATTTGCATTGAATTCACAGCTGGTGGTAAAACAACAAATGCAAAACACATCAGCCAGCCATCTAGTAATAATTGGAATGTGTATGAAACATATGTTACAGACCATGGTTAAGTATGGGATTGTGTATAGATACTTCACAAGAAGACTTTTTTTAATTGGATGTTGCCAAGAAGATAAAAGAGAAATTGATTTCATGTAATATGCATGAACATTATCTGAAGCAAGGAAATGAGGATAGAGAAACTGAATGTATCCGAAAGCAAGGCTATGACTTTATGTGAAGACAGGAGCCAGGTGATCGTGGCTCATGCCTGTAATCCTAGCTACTTAGGAGTCTGAGATCTGAGAATTATGGTTCAAAGCCAGCTTGAGAAGGAAAGACAATAAGACTGTTATCTCTAATTTAACTACCACAAAATCAGAAGTGGAGCTGTTGCTCAAGTAGTAGAGCACTAACCTTGAGCAAAAACAGGTCAAGGATAGCACCCAGGCCCTGAGTTCATGCTCCACAACAGACGCCCCCTCCAAAAAAAAAGAAAAACAAAAAGAAAAGAAAAGAACATAAGGCCCTAAGTGCTGTCATACATGATCTGAACCCTATGCCTTTCCCTTGAATAATTTTGTCTCTTTAGTGAACCACTGTCTTCTGTATTGTCAGCTTTAGAGATTTCTATTATTATTATTATTACTACTACTGCTACTAGTAGTAATAGTAAATAAAACTGTAAATTATATAACCTAAGCAAATTTGATGATGTCCAGATACACTGGGGGGCTGGAAGGAAGGTGACAAAAAGTGTGTATAAATTTTTTAATTGCTAAATCAACTGAATGGTGGTGGCTCATGTATAACTGCTACCTCCTCAGGAGGGTGAGATCTGAAGATATCGGTTCAAGCTAGACCAGCAGAAAAAGCTGTGAGGTTCTAGCCCTAATTAACCATTGAAAAGGCTAGATCAGGTTATTGGATTTAAATAATAGAGAATAATAATTGGAGTTAAATAATAGAGACTATGAGGCTCTGAATTCAAGCCATGGTACCACACACAATTTTTTGTACATTTTCATTGTAAAAATACTGTACAGAGGGGTTACAGTTACATGAGCAAGGCAATAAATGCACTTCCTGTTGAGCATTGTTGCCTCCTCCTTTGTTTTCCCCTACCATCCCTTCGCTCCCATGGGTTAACCTGTATCCCTATTTAAGAATTTTGTTTATTCCTTTGCCCTCCCCAAATTAGAGAAATGTATATACAAGATGCAGGGCACCTGAATCAAATACAATCAAAACAGGGCTTATACCGTAGGGGAGGAACATACAAAGAAACAAAAAGAAATCACATAGTACATTATAAATATGCTAGAAACAATAACAAGAAAGAAAAAATATTTGTGTCCCTATATTGGGATTCTATGTACATATGACCATATAAGATGATGTTAAGCGAAATAACCACACACGATTTTTTAAGACAGAATGAAAACAATAACATTAATATTCCATAGAACAAGTTTGCATGACTCAGCTTCTATTTCTGCTGTTGAATGAACAAAACAATAGCAATGTAAAAGGGAAAGAAGAACAGAAACATTATTTTTTAAAAAGATAGTTATTTAACTCAAGCACAAAATTCAATGTGCACAGGACAATCAATATGAGTTAACTGGAAGTCTGATCAGGTAAGTGCTTTGCCACTGTATATATCTTAATATTTCTGATATTGGAAGTGGAGGTAGGTAAGGGTGAACAGACAAAACGTCATGTAACTTCAGAAGGTCTCACGGAACTCAGTGTGCAATTATTAGTTTTTGTTTTTGTTTTTGTTTTTTTATCTGTCATGGGGCCTGAACTCTGGGCCTGGGCACTGTCCCTCAGCTCTTCTGCTCAAGGCTAGCACTCTACCCCTTGAGCCACAGCACCACTTCTAGTTTTCTGGTGGTTTATTGGAGATAAGATTCTCCCAGGCTTTCCTGCCTGGCTTTGAACTACAATCCTCAGATCCCAGCCTCCTGAGTAGCTAGGGTTATAAACATGAGCCTCTACTGCCCAGCAGTTAAAACCTGTGACCAGGTTTTAACAAAAATATTTTCTTAATCGTATTTTCTTAATCATAGTTTGTACTATGTCACATTAATAAATTTCTTATGAGTTGCCATACACACAGCACTTCCTTTCTGAAAGGAAATGCAAAATAAGTTTGAAATACGTTTCAAATCACTGTACTTGTCATCACCTTTTATAGTCCCTAGTGGAAACTATCTCCATCAGTCCTAATTAATACCAATGAGGTTCCATGACTGACATCTCATTTCTGCTCCTTTTCAAGATCAGCCAGAGACATCTTTGTTATACATGCATCGTGTGCCTCACTATTTTCAGTGCATCCCATAACACTCATCTACACACTCATCTACACACATCTATATGTGAGTTGTCTGCATTTGCCTACTGATCTCTTAGGCCACACAGGCTTTTATATCCAATGTGTATTCTGCCTATTACCTTCAGTTTTTGCTTTTCTTTAAGCCTTTTCTCAATGGTCCCTTCATCAAAGCAATCCTTCAAGGCCTCTTTATGACATCTCTTTTTCCTTTATCTTTACCTCTATCTTTCATTTTCTTTATAAAATATAACTACCCGAAATTGCTTATTGCTTTCTCACTTTTATTGTCCTAGGATTCATGAGGAAAAGAACTGTCACCCAATAAATTGATTGCCAAATTTGCTAATCAACAAAATAATATGTTAGTTGAAATAGCTGCTGTTACTGTTTGAATAAGGACTGTTAAGATCTGAGGGAAAGCTACATCTTGTGGTGGCTGTAGATTCTAACAAGTGTGAGCAAGGGGAAAAGTCTACTGAAGAAACCTAGGGAGTTTCCTAGACATCATGGTTTTGGTGACAGAGCTGACATTGGTGTTGGTAAAAATAAGTACTTTGCAAGTGCTAAAGATCATACAAGCTGTTTTATGTACATTGTGCACTCTTCGTAACAATTTTGTTCTATAGAAAACATTTATCTTTTTCCCAGTAAAGAAATTGAAGTTTAGGACCTTTTATACATTCTCAGCTAGGTTTGGGTATTATCATGCTTAAGCACCAATTCCAAGTGTATCTGACATTCAAATATGTTGTTTATGTCTTTCCAGCTACATTTACAAAGCTGTGTCATGCCTTAGGACATTAATGCTCTGTCAACATAAACAAAACCGAGCACCAAGAGGAGAATGTTCTTATTTAAAACAAACAGCTTCTGAATCCATCTCTAGCACTTTCTCTATCACAACTTGTTCTCTGTGATACTTTATTTTCTTATGTATACCCCATGATAAGGACTCAAATGTTTTTTTCTTCCCTGCTATTGTTTCTAACATATTTATAAGATATTTCTTCATTGCTTTTTATGTCCCTATAACCCCTGTTTTCACTGTATTTGATGTTGGTATAATTTGTGGAGGGGAAGGGAAAAAACAAATTGCTTAAATAGGGATACAGGTGGGCCCATTGAAACAATGAAATGCACAAGATGTGTTGAAAAACGAACTTTACAAATTTGGCTTGGGCGGTGGGGGGAGTGGAGTGGGGAGATGGGAAGGAATGGTAAGGGGAAACAAAGGAGGAGGCAACAATGCTTGATAAGAAATGTACTCATTACCTTGCTCATGTAATTTTAACCCCTCTGTACAGTATTTTCACAATAAAAAATAGAGTCAGTTGTCACTATCCTGTCAATAATGAATTAAATATTCCAAGTAAATGACTTAGCACAATGTCTATAACATAATTATCACTCTGTGAGGGTCTCTTACTCAGGTCAATCAGGTATACACTATGGATTCAATCTACTAAAAATTGCTCATTGTATACTTTCCTATACTTGTATCAAAGAAGAGAGCTTTCTTTCAGTATGTCTGTGGACAAAAACCCTTTTCTAGTGCTTATATACAAAAAAATTTGTAAAAAGATCTTTTCAAAAGTAGGAAAATCTTTTTAATTTAGTTGAGTTTTTCATAGAAGACAGTTCTGGAGACAATCTCACAAAATACAGATATTCCTTCATTTAAAAAATGTGGTATCATTCCAACCATGTTTATGAGTATTATTATATGGCATTATTAAAGTTTGCCTACTAACAATATATCAATATTTATTAATCTTAAACTTGATAAATGTTTACTTGTAAACAGTTGTTTTCTGGTAATTTTGTGTCCTTAATATATAAAAATTATCTGGCTCTAAGAAAAAGACAGCTTTAGTATCCTTTACTGATTTTTTTGTTTTACTTCTGCTAGTGTTGCTTTCCTTAAACATGATTTGCTCTCATTTTTGTTGCATTATTGTTCAATTTTGTTTATTGCAATAAATTTTTTCAGCATTTTGCCCTTCATTATATGTTAAGATTTACTACATTAATGATTTGCATAGTATATTTTCTGGGTTTCCCCTGACATTAATCTTATTTCTTTGTGATTTATAATCTGTGTTCAGAAGCTATAGGCTGTGTGTGTGTGTGTGTGTGTGTGTGTTTGCGAGAACTGGGATTTAAACTCAGGGTCTATGCTTTTTTTGCTCAAGGCTACCCCTCTACCACTTAAGCCATAACTCCATGTCCAGCTTTTGGGTAATTAATTGAAAATAAGAGTTTCAGCAACTTTCCTGTCTGGGCTGGCTTTGAAATGAACCATCATCCTCAGATCTCAACCTCCTGAGTATGTAGGATTACAGGCATGAACCACCAGCACCCAATATTGCTATAGAACTAGTATTCATTGCTCACCAGAGATTGAGATGTTAAGGTTTTATTCTCAGCTTGGCATACTAAGATGGTGGAAACCTTGAAGAGGTAGAACTTAAAGGGAAATTTTAGGTCACTGGAGATCATACTCTTCTAATGGGTTGAGGGACACAGGTCTACTGTTCTTTCTCTGGTTTCATGGTTGCTATGAGTTGAGCAGCTTACTCTACCACATGTGCTGCTTTGCAACACCTCCAAAGCAATGGGACCAATTGGCTATAGGCTGAAATTGCAAAAACTCTGTTCTAAATGAAGCTGATATATCTCTAGCATGACTTAGAGTAGCTGATACCTGAGTAGCATGCATACAAATGCTTATTAGAAGGATATATGAACTTCTGCATGTTATATAATACTTTGCAATAGTTTTACTTTAGTTATGTGTCATTTTCTATCTATTTTCACATTATAATAATATATATGTTTCAATGAATTACTAAATGTCTCATCTTCCCTTTCTTTGCCATTTTCCACAGCAAAATTCTATGTACACTTTTTGTCACATTAATTTAGCTGGATTCTACCAATTGATGTTCATCATGAAAATTCAAGATTTATGAGTAAGATCATATTAATATTTTATTCACTTAGTTTTACAGGCCAGTGATCATTCAACTTTTCCTGTGATGAGCAGGATGGTAATTATTTTATGCTTATGCATCACAAGATGTTCTAGTCACTCAGCTCTCTCCCTGTGACATTAAAAGAGCAATAAAAGAGACAGAGTGAACATGCCTTGTTTCAATCAATCTTCAGAAATGAACACCAACATTTGAATTTCCTGTCAGATTTCTGGATCAAAAATATTCTTATGATTAATTTGTTTTTAAAATATTTTTATTATCTTTAGGTAGATATACAAAGGAAATGTTGATGCATGAATCCAGACTTTTTAATCAATGACCCCCTTTAAACCTTCTCACTCCACCCTCCCAACCCATCCCTTTCCTAATTTAAGTTGTTAAGGTGTGTGTTGAATATTTTAGCTACCTAACAACAGTTTATATATACAATGAATCTTTATCTGTGTCATCCGTTCAACATTTTCAGTTGTGACCAAACCCTTAATTTTTCTTAATATTGTGTTGTATGCAATGAATTATTGACTGCATTCTTCCTCCTCAACTCTTCATTTGTCTGTCCCTCTCTCCTTGATCCCACCCTCTTGCAACTATCCATTTCCTGGTACTTATTTTGTTGGGCTTTGACTTACTCTTTCTAGAGAATTACAATGTTTTAACTTTTCATTGAATCTATAACACTTCAGTTAATTCATTTGTAACAGCTTGCATACCGCCCTGTACATGTACTTACAGATTTTTAGGAAAATTCTAGCTACCCAAAATGAGGGAAAACATGCAACCTGCATCTCTGGATCTGGTTACTTGACTTAATATAATTTTCAAGGCTTTCCATTTCCTAGAAATGGTAAAAAAAATAGCCTTCTTTCTGATGGATGAGTGTAATTCCATTGTGTACATATGCCATTTTTTTATTCCTTTATTCACTGAAGGGCATCTGAACTGAATCCATATCTTGGCTATGGTAAATAGTATGCCAGTGAACATGTCTGTGCTTGTGGCTTTAGTTTATACTTGTTTGTGCTTGATTGGATAAATTCTAAGGAGTAGAATTGCTGAATTAGTTTTGTGAAGAACTGCCATACTTCTTTCTTTTTTTAAATACATACATATATCTTTATATATATATATATGTATTATTGTAAAGATACTGTACATAGGGGTTAGAGTTACATGAGTAAGGTAATGAATACATTGAGCATCATTACCCCTCCTTTGATTTCCCCTACTATCCTTTCTCTTCCCACTTCCCCACTCCCCCCTGCCCCCATGAAGTTGCAGTTTGTTTGCAACATAGTGTCTTGTACATCTCATTGTTATAATGGGTCAATCTGTAACCTTGTTTCAGCATTTTGTTATTTCTTTTTCCCGCCCCAAATTAGAAAAATGTATATGCAAAATGTAGGGCCCAGAATCAAATACAGTGAAAACAGGGTTATACAGTGGTATTCTATGCCTCCATCAGAAAGAATGACACCACCCCATTTGTTAGGAAATGGAAAGACTTGTAAAAATTGTATTAAGTGAAGTAAGCCATACTGCTTTCCAGAGTGGTAACAAGTTTACATTGCCACCAACAGTGGAATAGAGTTCCCATTTGGCTTCATCCTCATCAGCTTTTTTTGTTGATTGCTTTATTGATAATGGCTATTTTTACTGGAATGAAGTAGAATCTCAGTGTTGTTTTGATTTGCATTTCCTTTATGGCTAGAGATGTTGAATATTTCTCCATGTGTCTCTTGGCCATTTTTACTACTTCTGAGAAGTATATCTTAAGTCATTAGCACATTTATTGGGTTATTTCTTTGAGGGTTTATTTTTGAAGATAATGTCTGCAGAAAATCAAAAGAATAGGTGGACTGGATTTGTACTGTAGGTATTAGTGTTCTGATTCATTAAGTAGATTACTCTTTCAGATATTTAGCAATATAATAATGCTACAGATACATAGATTATGTAGAAAAACATCGATATCATAATCATATATGGATGTATATATTTGTAGTTATATATATATAGCTTAATCATATATATGTATATATTTGTAGATATATATATATATAGAGAGAGAGAGAGAGAGATTTCTGTATATGTGTGATGGTATGGTATGTGTTGAAAATATGTGATTACCTGTTTAGCTGAAATACCAATAATACCTCTAGGAAGGAAGAGGAAAATGTAGTGGATACAGCTAATAAATTAATCAAGGAATTTTAAACAGAGTTATTTGAGAAAGAAATTGAAATCAATGTATGTGGAAAGAAACAGTAATGATAACGCTTTCCTCATAAACTTTAAATAATTTACCTAAACATTCTTTTAGCATTCTACTGTCAGTGAAACTGACAGTAGAATTTAGTGAAAAATAGTTTTATTTGTTTGTTTCATGCTGGTCTTGGTGCTTGAACTAAGGCCCTAGGCAATGTCCCTGAGCATATTTGCTGATGGTTAGTGCTCTACTCCTTGAGCCACAACTCATAACTCTTTTGGTGCTTAATTTTGTATGAATCTCATAGACTTTTCTGTCAGGTTGGCTCTGAACCACAATCTTCAGATATCAACCTCCTGAGTAGTTAGGATTATAGGCATGAGCAACCACCTCTGAGCTGAAAAAAAATAGTTTGAAAGTTAAAGTGTATCCATGAATCTAGTACAACTGCAAGCTTGAAATAAATAAGTGCCAAAAAGTAATTAGTATGAATCCAGTCCCAAGTACGACCACTGCTTTGCCAATCAAAAAATACAGGTCTTTAAAAAATGACAGCTAGGTTTTAAAGTCCAGGTGAAATGAGTTAGGTCACAGACAATGAAATAAATGCATAAACTCAAAATACAACTTAGATTAGGTAAGTTCTTGTCCAGAGACAATTTCTAGTTGACAAATTAGAACAGAGAACTTTTTCTCAGTAATAGAAAATATCTAATGGAGACATTCACCTGACATGTGGACAAATTACACTAGGTATTTCCACACGTTTGATGAGTAGAATGACCATATGCCTATTTCATCAAGAATAATTCTTTATTTTGCCTGATATCAAGTCTTGTTTACTTAAGCATCCTATTTGAAGAATACATTAGATTATTTTGTACTGGGAAACAAGATGAAAAAAATCAACATAAATTCCACTCCAATAGGATTTTTTTTTTTTTGGGTCCAGTCATGGGGCCTGAACTCTGGGCCTGGGCTCTGTCTCTCAGCTCTTCAGCTCAAGGCTAACGCTCTACCACTTGAGCCACAGAGCCACTTCCGGCTTTTTTCTTTTTGCTTATGTGGTGCTGAGGAATCAAACCCAGGGCCTCAGGCATGGAAGGCAAGCACTCTACCACTGAGCCACCTTCCCAGCCCCTCCAATAGGAATTTTGAACATTGAGCAGAATTAAATCATAAGCTCTCCCCCATCTTCTCAGGATAAAAAAAAGATAGAATGTGCTTGCTGCATCTACACACACACACACACACACACACACACACACACATGCAAGTATACACATTTATTGAAAATTCCTAAGGGGAAGTTCGCAGAAAATAGAATCACAAACACAGCATTGAACTACAGTGAATTAGAATCAGTCATAATATCACAATATAATTTGCATGTAACTCATAAATTGTAAAAAGTAGTTATTATATTCAAATATTCAAAAAAGGAATTCTACAAAGAGTGGGGTAAAAGTTCAAGATCATTTTTTTTAAAGTAAGTAGAAGTTTACACTTTATAGTTATGAAAAACACTAAAATAATGTGCATGGATCAGGCATACAGTTCTAGAGATATTAATTGAAAATGATAACTGAAGAAATATAGTTCAGAAAAATGAAATCCAAAATATTAACTACTGTAACACTAATGAAAAGTTTCTGTGTATTTGGATGTTGAGATAATTTTCTAAAATTGAAAAAATATATGGATATAGAAGTTCATTTAATTCTGACAGCAAACATAGAAATTTACATAAGATGCCTGATAGTAAGAGTATATAACATCAAAAAATAGAAAATGCTAAATAGCATAAAACAGTTATATTACTTCAGAATAGCAATCATAAGAAAATAAATTGATGTGAAGTATCTTTTGTAATAATATATAGTAGAAGATAATTGATAGATATGTTCAAAGTACTTAAAAATAATGGCTAACCTAAAATTTTACACAAGGTTAAATTATTATCCAATAACATCATTCTTAAAGTTATCTAAAGATGGGAAAAGATTGAGAGGCTGAATTAATTCTTGGCTGACATTCAAAGGACCAACAAGGGATAGCCTTCAGAAAGAAGAATATTGAACCCAGAAAAATTGAGTTTTAGAAAATGTTAGCAAAGACATTACCACGTAAATTGGTAAGTAATAAATTTTCTCAACTTTCAATTGTTATATATTGGACATGAAAGACTTTGATCTAGTGTTTCAAAGGCTCCTAACTAAGCCAATAAGTTATGCATCCTAGTAAAACATAATTTTTGTCCCCTTGATGGAGGGCTGCTTGGCTTTTTGTTTCATTTTCCATTACATTTTTCTCCTGGTCCCATTCCCAAGCACATGTTTTTGAGATGGGATCTTGCTATGTTTTTGGCTGGCCATGAATGCCTGGTCTCATGTGTTCCTCCTACCTCAGCATGTCAAGTAGGCAAAAATACTGATATACCCCTCCTCATCGCATGTACTCCATCTCTTATATCTGTATATTTGACATGTATATATAACAGAACTGACAAAAGTTGTGATAACTCAAAATGCCACTCACTTGCTTACAGTGCCTTTAACAGATGGTAAACTTCATACATGTCTGTCAAACTGATTCTGCCTCTTGATGGGTAATTGTACAAGTGTACCACTGGAAAAGTGTACCACATTTTTGAATGTAATAAGTGATGCATATGCCTATATCTCATGAAATTAATATCGAGACAATGTACATATGTCTACTTAAGAATTCATATGTTCATATGAGATTGCAAATGCATTTGTGTTCCCTAATTCTTTCTTAACCTGTTAATTGTCACTGTGCATAAAAGCCACTGAGTTTTATATATTGATTTTTATATCCTGCCACACTGCTGAAGATATTTATCATATCTAGGAGTTCTGGGATTAGGTTTTTTTCCCCCTAAGTTTGGCTTACCTAATCAATTTTGTTTTAATGCAATATAAAGTATTAGTATCGTTTGAACTTTGAAAATATAACTGCATTTGCAGAACCTATCACTCATGGCTATATTCTAGGCATATCACTCAGGAGGCTGAGTGATAGAGGATTGACGTCTGCCTGGGCAGAATCATTCACACTACTTCATCTATGAAACGAACCAGTGAAATCTGGTTTCAAAGTATGACTCAAGTGGTAGTGCCAGTCAAACATACTGAGCAAGCAAGCTGAACAAGCACACAGCCTGGATTCAAGTTTCACTACTGAAATACAGTCAGAAATTTTTAAAAAACTGTTTTCTAAGGAAAACTCCTTATCAACATGATTGTTATTAGTTCTAAAGAGTAAGTTATGCTTGATAAGAAATGTACTAATTAGGGGCTGGGAAGGTGGCTCAGTGGTAGAGTGCTTGCCTTGCATGCCTGAGGACCTGGGTTTGATTACCCAGCACCACATAAGCAAAAAAAAAAAAAAAAAATCCGGAAGTGGTTCTGTGGCTCAAGTGTTAGAGCACTAGCCTTGAGCTAAAGAGCACCCAGGCCCAGAGTTCAGGCGCCACAACCAGACCCCCCCCCAAAAAAAGAAATGTACTCATTATCTTGCCCATGTAATTGTAACCCTTCTGTAAAGTATTTTCACAATTAAAAAAAAAAACTGAATGGCTGTGCCATAACCCAAGTAATACAAAGAATTTCAAAGAAATTTTATTAATGTAAAATTTGCCTACTTTAATACTTGAGGCATAATCCATCTATAGGTCATTGTATTTGACCAAATTTGTACAGTTGTACACTTATTGCCACATTCAAGCTTTCAAATATTTTTATTGCACTATTCTTAAATTCCCTTTATCCTTTCTGCAAATAAGTAGTCACCTTGCACCCTACACATAGGAAGCTACTGATCTATTTTCTATCTCCACATTTTTGCCTTTTGTGAGATTTCATATGAATAAAATTCTGTAATAAGCAAAAAAAAGAGTAAGTTGTTAGTAATGACTACATTCTTCCACAAAAAGTTATCATTCAACATAAGTATAATATTACAATATAATAAATACATTGACTTTATATTTGTGAAACAAAATAGCTATATCTATACTTTGTCCAGAATGCTAAATGAAAGATAAATTAACATACATTTTTGAGGAACATTTGTTATTACATATTTACATTGTCTTTCAGTGTTGAGAGTGTTACAAAAGTGATTCTAAAGAGTATGAGATTTTTTTAATGTAATTACATAAAAATTTACAACATTTGCATAGATAAATATACATACACATATATATGATTAAAGCTGAACAATAAAATTTCAACACATCCATGAAAATAACAGGTTTTTAGTTAGAATATATAAACGTATCTGGCAACTAACAAAATCAATGGTGTAACCATCTTCATAACTGAGTAAAAGGCAATAACTAGAAATTTAATATGAAGACTTAGAAATGATCAATAAACCATCATGATTGTGTTCATCCATAACAGAATGTGAATTAAAGTAGCAGACACACAAGGGTTTTGTGTCATTATCCTGAAAAACATTAAATAATTATAAATCCAAGGCAATGAAGATAAGAGAAATTGATACTTTCACAGGCTGGAATATTAGTGTATGATGTTTATATTTTATCAAAAAGCATATTAAAATAGAGATTCCAAATCTATCAGAATGTATACAAATAGTAAAATGGTATTATTTATGAGTGGAAAGGGAATGGAAAAATTGAGATAAGAAAAATAATAGGAATGTAATGGAGTGGGTAAAAATAGTCGAACTATATTATCTGCATATATGCAAATTACATGAAAACCACTTAATATAAAATTTAATACAAGATAGTTTAAACAAATGATAGTTAATAATAACAGGCCTTCTGTGATATGTTAGAGTAGATCATTTAATTCTTTACAGTCTTCTAATGCATTACTATTATTATTATTCCCATTTTTATCATTAAATTTATTTTGCTACCATAAAAGCAAGCATATTTTACATATAAATGGGTAACATGGTATTTTGAGACATAATATATTGAATGTGAACCTATTTATCTGAAAAATTTATCACTTTTTTCTCACTCTTTTTGAGCCAGTTTTGGGGCTTGAACTAAGGGCCTGGGTGCTATCTCTGAGCATTTTGCTTAAGCAAAATATTGCATGAGGGGCTGGGAAGGTGGCTCAGTGGTAGAGCACTTGCCTTGCATGCATGAAGCTCTGGGTTCGATTCCTCAGCACCACATAAGCAAAAACAAAAACAAAAAAACAAACAAACCTGGAAGTAGTGCTGTGGCTCAAGTCGTAGAGAGCTAGCCTTGAGCTGAAGAGCAGAGGGACAGCACCCAGGCCGAGTTCAGGCCTACAACCAGACCCCCTCCCCTCAAAAAAAAATATGTTGCTTGAGCAACAACTCCATTTCTTTGTTTTGTTTTTGTTTTCCTTTTTTATTCAATTCTGGGACTTGAACACGTGACCTTGTGTTTGCAAGACAAATTCTCTACCAGTGAGACATGCCCACACCCTGACTTTCATTTTTTATTTTATTTTATTGTAAAGATGCTGTACAGAAGGGTTACAGTTACATGAGTAAGGTAATAAGTACATTTCTTGTTGAATGAATACTTTTCTTGATATCGCCTCCTTTGTTTTTTCCTACTATCCCTTCCTTTCACTTCCCATTCAAAGAAGCTGTATAGTTAATTTCCAACATAGTGTCTTGTGAGTATCATTGTTGCAATGGTCTCCTTGTGTCCTTGTTTCAGCATTTTGTTATTCCCCTTCCCTTCCCCAACTTAGATAAATGTATATACAAGATGCAGGGCACAAAATCAAATACAGTGACTTAGTGCTTAATTAGAGATAAGAGTTCATGGACTTTCCAGCCTGAAATAGCTTTGAATTGCAATCCCTAAACCTCAGCCTCCTGAGGAGCTAGGATTCTATTTTTTTAAAATACACACAACCTTTTCGAAATCTATAGCCCTGCTACTTGACATGAGCACTCCATTTCTCCTCTGTAACTGTAATTGGACCCACTGATCAGCCTTTCTCCATACTTCTCTTCTGCCTGCTATCCTCTGCCACTGATAGCCACCTTTCTATTCTTATTTTTTTGAATAGTTTAGATTCCATAAATGATAGATTTGGCTGCCAGATTTTTCTGTGTCTGGCTTATTTCACTCTGTGTAATGATCTCCAGTTCTTTGCATAGGATTATCAATAGAAAGAATTTGATTTGTGAATTAACACTGTGTTTATTTGGCACATTTTCTTGATCTAGTTACCAGTTGTACTGAGATGCTGTCTTGTCTGTTATGAATATTGTTGCAATAGGTGACAGATACATTTTCACTATCCTAATCTCATTTTCTTTCCAAACTTACTTGATAATAGAATTGTTAGATCATAATGTATAACAGTTTCATTTTAACTTTGAGGCACTTATATGCTTGTTTTCATAATAGCTTCCTATTCACAAAAGTGCAAATGTTTTCTCCTAGTATCTTTACTTACTGTCTGTATTCAATGGAGAGATAACTATTTGCCCTAAAGTATGGTGATTATCTCATTATGGCTTTGATTTGCATTTCCCTGATAGTGCATGTTCTCATGTACTGATTGACCATTTGTAGGGCTTCTTTTGAAAAGTGTCTATTTGGGATTATTGTGTATTTAAATCAATGTTGTTTTACTGTTTATTTTTAATCAACAGATTTTGAAAGGCCTTATATATTCTGATACTAACCCTTGTCAGTTTTATAGATTACTTTGCATATTTATTTTCCTTTGTATGCTGTCCAACCTTCTTTTTTATTTTGCTGTAATTCCATTGGTTATTTTTGCTGTTTTTCCTATGCTTATGAGGAATTGTCCAAAATAAACATCTTTTCCTATTTTTAATATTTGGAAGTATTTATGTACATATATATATATTCCTCCTAGTATTTTAAAGGCTTATATTATATTTTTAAAGTATTTGGATTGATTTTGTGATAATTATTTGGGGTCTAGTTTCATTCTTTAGCATACCAATGTACAAATTTCTCATGACCACTCATTGTTGAAATTCATTTGTTGTAGATTCATGAGCTTACCTCTGGGACCTCTACTCTGTTTTTTCAGTTTATGTGTCTATTTTTCTTGATAATATCATGTTTTTATTAGGATAGTTTTAAAACATACATTTTTAATTTAAATTTTATTGTAAAGGTGATGTACAGAGGGTTACAGTTACATAAGTCAGGTAATGAGTACATTTCTTTGTGAACAGTGTTACCCTTCCCTCATTTTCCTCCCACTTTCTCTTCCAAACCCCCTATGCCCCAAGTTGTAAAATTCATTTCCAACATAGTATCTAGTGAGTATCACTCTTGAATTGGTTTTCCCTTTGTCCTACTGTTTCTGTGATTCCTATTCCCCTCCCCAAATCAGATAAACATATATAATAGACACCTTTGTCTATTATATATGAAATCAAAAGCAATGGCAAAAGGGAATATACCAAAGGGAAAAGAAATAAATAAAAAATAAATAACTGAGCCAGGTGTCAGTGGCTCATGCCTATAATCCAATCTACTCAGGAGGCTGAGACCTGAGGATCATAGTTCTAACTAAGCCAGCCTACACAGAAAGTCTTTGAAACTCTTATCTCCAATACACCACCAGCAAACCAGAACTGGCACTGTAGATCAAGTGGTAGAGCATTAGCATTGAGCTGAAGAGCTGAGAGACAGCGCCCAGGCCCAGAGGTCAAGTCCCACAACCAACAAAACAGTAAAATAAATATATAAATAAATAAATAACTGAAAAGAGTGCAATGAAAAATCCTCCTGTTTCTATTATTTGGAGTTCACTTCAATAAGCATTTTTTACATGGTTATATGCCCATAGCTATTGAGTCATTGTAATCCTCTCCTAAGAATATTCTCCTTTGTTCTCACTGTGCAGATTCTTAGAGTGCTGTTCAATTAATCATATCCAAATGTAATTACTTGTCTTTTACCATCCATTGGATTAACTTCAAGATTTATACACATATTCTCATTATTACAAAGGAGAGAAACCACACAGCCTATGTTTCTTTGGGTCTGGCTTACTTCACTTAATATATAATTTTTTTCCCCAAGTCTCTCCACTTCCTTACAAATGGGCAATGTCATTCTGTCTGGTGGAAGCCTACAGTTCCATTGTGTGTATATACCACATTTTCTTGATCCATTCGTCTACTGAGGGGCATCTGGGTTGATTTCATATCTTGAAGCATACTTTGAAATGAAGCCATGACCTGTGCTCTTTTTGCTCAAGATGGCTTGTTTTCTACTTGGGATCTTATTCTTATGTCATACAAATTTTAGAATATATTTTGTAATATTGTGAAGAATGCATTGATTTGTTATTATCATTTTGCTAAATACGGAGTTGACTATGTGGTGTGAACACTGTAAAAAAAATTATTTCTCCAACTAGGCACCAGAGACTGATACCTGTAATCCTAACCTAACTCTAGAGGCTGAGGTCTGATAATTATAGTTTGAAGACAGCCAGGGCAGAAAAGTTCCCAAGAATCTTATCTACAATTAATGAGCAACAAGCCTGAAGATAACTGTAGGTCAAGTGATAGGGTAAAAACAATAATCAAAAACCCTGGGTTTAAGGCACGTTCCTAGTTCAAAAAAGAACAAAAATGAGGCATTTTCAAATTAGTAAATTTGTGATCATGGAATAACTTTGTAATTTCTCTTTTTTTATTTATTATGAGAATACTGTACAGAGGAGTTACAATTACATGGGCAAGATAATGAGTACATTCCTTATAAAGCATTGTTACCTCCTCTTTGTTACCCCTTCCCATCCCTTCAATACTCCCCCCTCCCCCCACCCAGTCCTCCATGGCCCCACCAAAGTTGTAAAGTTTGATTTTTGACATAACAACTTATACATCTCATTGTAGAAATGGGCCCACCTGTATCCCTGGTTAAAGGATTTGTTTTTTCTTTTCCCCTCCACAAATTATACCAACATCAAATACAATGAAAGCAGGGGTTATACCATGGGGGAGGGACATACAAATCAACATAGAAATCATCTTAAAAATATGTTAGAAACAATTGCATGAAAGGAAAAAACAAAAAACAAAAAAAAAACATTTGAATACTTATCTTGGGGTTCATTCCCCTTACATCAACTTATCTGAGTTTTTCTGCTTGACTCAGACATATACTAGTTATTGCAAATAAGGGAAACCATGGGACCTATGTTTCTTTGGGCCTGGCTTACTTCACTTGATATAATTTTTTCCAAGTCTTTCCATTTCCTAACAAATGGGGCAATGTCATTTCTGATGGAGGCATAGAATTCCATTGTGTATATATACCACATTTTCTTGATCCATTCATCTACTGAGGGGCATCTGGGTTGGTTCCATATCTTAGCTATGTTAAATAATGCTGCAATAAACATAGTTGTGCTGGTAGCTTTAGTGTGGTCTTGTTTGTAACCATTTGGGTAAATGCCCAAAAGTGGGATTGCTGGGTCATAGGGGAGCCCTATGTGGAGTCTTTTGAGGAACCTCCATACTGCTTTCCAATGTGGTTGAACAAGTTTACACTCCCACCAACAATGTAGTAAAGTTCCCTTCTGTCCACATCCCATCCAGCATCTGTTGTTATTAGAGTTCTTGATTATAGCCATTCTAACTGGGGTGAGGTGGTATCTCAATGTTGTTTTTATTTGCATTTCTTTTATGACTAGGGAGGTTGAGCATTTCTTCATGAGTCTATTGGCCATCCTTCTTTCCTCTTCAGAGAAAGTTTCTCTTTAAGTCTTTAGCCCACTTATTTATTGGGCAGTTGTTTCTTTGAGGATTTTTTGTTGGGGGATTTATTTTTTTAAGTTCCAGATATATTTTAGATATGAGGCCCTTGTCTGTTGCATGGCTAGTGAAGATCTTCTCCCAATCCATGGGCTTTCTATTGATATTGCTAGCCATGTCCTTTGCCATGCAGAAGCTCTGCACTTTCATGTAATTTGTGTCTTTTCACTTCTTCCATCAATGCTTTATAACTTATATTGAAAAAATGCATCACCTCTTTGGTTAAATAGTTAAATATAAAAATATGAAAGACCAGAAAATTTGAATCAGATGTTCTAAGCAATAAAAATTTACAATGACAATATAGTAATTAGACAAGCCCAAATAGCATAATAATAAAATTAACTGGTTTATTCTACTTTATTATCATGTAACATCGTATTCCTTCAGCCAGTAAAATATTGTAAATAGCTTTAATATCATGATACATTGTTAAATTGAACAAGGTAGTTATGTAAGAGTATAAATTTAGTGACTTACATAGTGAATAAAAAAAACATAGTGAATTACCCATTAGTTTAGTTAGTCCAAATTTAGAACCAAATGTGACCATCAATTATTTATTTTCAGATAATGTGACAGGAAATCATGTTACCTCTGTGTTTCCTGTATCTTTAATTTTTTCTACAATAAATATTAATTTCACAATGATACACATGTAAAAAATAAAATATATTTTGCTCTGTCTAATACAAAATTTAGGTGCATTCATATTGTATACAATTTTTGTTTGTAGTCCAATAAAATAATAGAAAGAATAAAGCAAATTTCACAATTTTTAAATGTAGATTAATTATCAATGTCTTTTCCATAAGTGAGAACATCATTTTTTCATCTGGCATACATGTTTATTGATTTAAAGAGGACTTTCATCTCTAATCATATTCTCCTTCCTGAATTGCATCTTACATGTATCTATCAGCTAGCAATCTATGACTTTAGGCATCTAAAAATATCATGTATACACAATGTTAACAGAAGGTCCACACTCGAGGGAATCTCCTCAAATTAGTACCCACTAAATGCAAGCAATTGGCTAACATGTAGTTTCAGAAAGTTTTAGAAATTCTGTATATGTCCATATTAATGTTAACATAAAGCAACCTAAGTATTTGGGGTGGGGTGGGAGGAAAATCAGAATGAACATTTCTACTATACATGTGTCTTAATATGCAAATCATACTCCAATGGTAAAATATAAGATACAAAGTTCTCATTATAACAGCAATGGAAATGATGATATTGTTGGGACCCACACTGGTCATCAAAATTGACCGCTTGTGTATCTTCAGCAGATAATGAGTGTGATATGAATAGTTGAAGGTGGCTTTGGAACGACTGGAGTCAGGTCTGTATATTTAATGAATGTTACACTAAATAGACTTTCACTCTGAACACTATTATATATTTTTAATCATTAGGCAGAAAATGGAAACAATCAGACCATAAACAAAATCTTCTACTGAAGTAGAGATAGAATGTAAAAGATTAAGACAGAAGCTCATATAAACACCACAAACTCTTGTGGGTGTGCATAAGCATTTGCAAACGTGCACAATCATGCATGTGTTTTTAATTGCATCTAAAATTACCACTCAAATATAAAAATTATACTTCATTCACTTTGAGGTAGTAAAAAAAATATAATTAGATTCTGGAAATAGGCCCATATCTGGAGGCAAGTAGAATTTTAGTAGTTAAATTTACCTAGTAAAGCTAAAAGCATAATGCCATGCAAAGACTGTTAGCTAAAAAGACTTTCAGATAAAAGTATAAATTCTCTTTTTATGTGTGATAGATTTTACTAATGTGATACATACTGTTGAATCTCCACCATTTGGTTATCTGAAGGATGGCTAGAGCTCATTGCCTACTGGGACTGTGATAAGAGTCACCTATGATGTGGGTATATGACACTGGGCAGGGGACACTGAGGATGCATTGGTCCTTTGCCCCTTATTTGGCTGTGTGAGTGTTGCAAAGACTGCAGCTCCATGGGCTATGTTTAAAACTCTAACATCATAAATATCAAAGTTGGTTCTTGGAATAGCGTAAGTTATGCTCATGAC
Source organism: Dipodomys ordii (assembly GCF_000151885.1). Classification (NCBI taxonomy): domain Eukaryota; kingdom Metazoa; phylum Chordata; class Mammalia; order Rodentia; family Heteromyidae; genus Dipodomys; species Dipodomys ordii. The sequence continues at coordinate 9,895,020 of NW_012267238.1, read as the reverse complement.
TAATCTTACTGTATGAGAGTTACAGTGCATGGCATGGTAGAGGGACAATGGACAGAGAACACTTGTTAGACACATTTAAAATGAAGAGATTATCCTTTTGTGTCCTTTCATCTTAGACAAGAAAAGGTCATATTTAGCCTGATTCTGGAGGCTCACACCTGTAATCCTAGATATTCAGGAGGCTGAGATCTGAGGATCGCAGTTCAAAGTTGAAAATGAACTTTACAACTTCGGGGAGGGGGAGGGCGGGAAGGAAGGAGTTGGGAAGGTGGGGAGGGAAGGTATGTAGGGGAAAACAAAGGAGGCAACAATGCTCCATAGGAAATGTACTCATTACCTTACTCATGTAATTGTAGCCACTCTGTACAGTATCTTTACAATCAAAATATATATTTTTAAAAAAAGCCAACCCTGTCAGGAAAGACTATGAGACTCTTATCTCCAGGTACACTGGAAGTGGTGTTACATGGCTCTAGTGGTAGAGCTCTTGCCTTGGCTGAGGAGCTCAGGAACAGCACCCAGGCCCAGAGTTCAAGTCCCATGACAAGAAAAACAAAGTCATATTTATCATTGAAATCTCATGAAAATCCTGGAGTTCATCTTATGTTGCTGCAAAAGACAAAACAGAATTTCTTGTTAAATCACTGAAGTTTTATTCATATGATATTGAATAACTCAGTCTTCCTTAATAGGTGTACCTTCTCTGACCACCTCTGTTAAAAACTAGTGAAATAGCCAGATAACAGTGGCTCATTTCTGTAGTCCTAGCTACTCAGGAGCTGCAATCTACTGATAGGAATTTGAAACCATTCCAGGAAGAAATGTTTGTGAGACTCTTTTCTCCAATTAACCACTAAAAAAAATCAGAAGTGGGGCTTTGGCGGAAGTGGTGGAGCACCAATTTAGAGCAAAGGAGCTCAGTAACAGTGCACAGGCTCTGAGTTCAAGCTCTACAACTCGCATGCCTGTGTATACACACACACACACACACACACACACACACACACACACACACAAGTAAACAATCAGAATATATTTTCCCATACCTTCTTATTTAATTTGTTAATAATCCTTGCCTCCCTTGTTCTACCCTCTCCACATTAGAGATGCAGACTCAGAATCCTGTGGTGCTTATCTATTTCTTCTCCAAAGGAAATACACATAAGAGTACCTGGCATGTAACAGACATTTGAAATACAGAAGGAAAGATAATTATAACTTTAATTCTAGCACATCGTTGCTCTACCATGCTAGGGCCAAAAGATAATACAAAATTAACTTTTAAAAGCAGATTTCTGAAGACTGCAGATGGTGATGCAGTAATTCTTAAGTGCAGGAGAGATTGACTTAAATGTCATGTCAGTGACGGTACAAGGGTTTGATAGCAGCTGTAGTCAGCAAGGAACATTGACTCGATGTCAGTGTTCAACAGTGTGCCTGCTGCTTAGCAAATCTCAAGCCCACTTACTCCTAGCAACACACAGAAGTCTCTTCTCAGTGCCTATCAGTCTCCGAAGATGACCTCCAAATTCCAGCCAATTATGATATGCTATAAATGTTTGTTTCTAGTCTGTAGAGGGAAGAGTTATCCACTGAAGGTGGATAACTGCTTTTATTTCTAATGGACTATTGCTCATTAAACCACATATCATGGAATACAGAAGAAATGTAAGGGTTATTTTTTCTAATCGATTCAAACCATGTTTTTTTCCTTCTTCCAACACATTAACTGCATGTCTAAAAGAGTATAAGGGACCATTACTTATTAGGACAAAGTAATGAATGAAAATAAGTAGCATCTGCATAGGTATTAAATGGAATGCAACATATTTACTGACTTGCTGTAGCTTTACTTACAAGATAAAGCTACACACACACACACACACCTATGCCTAAGAGATATCTAAATAATATACCATTTATGCCTAAGAGATCTCTAAATACTATACCATTTAATTCACTTTAGAGTGTAATTCAGATGAATAAATATATGGTGATTAAAATGAATTTGAGTTGGGAGCTGATGGCTTACACTTAAAATTTTAGCTACTCATAAGACTGAGATGTGAGGATCATGGTTCCAAACCAGGCTGGACAGACAAGTTTGTGACACTCATATTCAATTCAATAGCAAAAAGCTGAAGTGGAAGTGTGGCTGAAGTGGTAGAGCACCAGTGGTAGAGCAAAAAGAAGCGAAGAGATAACACCAAGGCCTTGATTTCAATCCCCAGTATTGGCATACGTCAAAAATGGATTTCAAGGCTGGTTTTGAGCAAGCTGTGCGTTTCAGACAACTTATGTGACACTGAGGGCTATTGGCCGGAGCAAAAGGATCAAGGCTTCAAATTGTGGAGAAACTGTACCTGTCAGTAGGATCCAAGCTGAGTGTAACACTGCCCTTAAAATTTTTAGTCTAATTCCGTCCATATGCATAGAATCTTCCACCTTATCTCACATCAGAATCTGACCATGACACTGAATGAAGAAAACTAATTGTTTGTAAGTCTTTCCATTTTCTAACAAATGGGGCAATGTCATTCTTTCTGTTGGAGACATAGAATTCCATTTGAATTTCTTTTATGGCTAGAGAGGTTGAGCATTTCTTCGTGTGTCAATTGGTCATTCTTATTTCCTCTTCAGAGAAGTTTCTCTTTAAGTCTTTAGCCCATGTATTTATCGGGAAGTTGTTTCTTTGAGAATTTGTTTTGGGGATTTAATTTTTTGATTTCCAGCTATATTTTAAATATGAGACCCTTGTCCGTTGTATGGCTAGTGAAAATCTCCCAATCTGTGGACTTTCTATTGATCTTGCTAGCTATGTCCTTTGCTATGCAGAAGCTCTGGGGATTCATATAATCCCATTTGCTCAACCATTCTTTGATTTATTGAGTTTCTGGGTCTTTATTAAGAAAATTCTGGCCTATGCCATGGAGACCTGGGGTTTCTCCCATTCCCTGCTGTAATGTTTTCAGGGTATCTGCTTAGGATCCACAATTTTATTCCTTGAATAACTTTTAGATTGCTGAAATTTGGAATTCACTCTTAGGGAATCTGACTAAACCCCCAAAAAGAAATAATGCAATTATACTTAGAATTAAACTTTACAACTTTGGTGGGGGGGGGAGGGTTGGGTGTGGGGGCGCGGGAATGGTGGGAAGGGATGGGAAGGGTAAATAAAGGTGGAGGCTACAATGCTTGATAAGAAATGTACTCAATATCTTGCCCATGTAATTGTAACCCCTCTGTACAGTATTTTCACAAAAAAATAAAAATATTAAAAAAACAAACTCATAATTTAAAAGCTTTTCAAGTTGGCTTCAAACCTGAAATATCTTTAAAGCTCTCAATTCTTAAGTTTATACAGATAGCCAAAAGTCATAGTCAACTGAATCATGTAAGAAAAACAGTCATAGAAATATAAAGCAATTTTGGGGCTGGGAAGGTGGCTCAGTGGTAGAGCGCTTGCCTTGCATGCATGAGGCCCTGGGTTCGATTCCTCAGTACCACATAAGCAAAAAAAAAAAAAAAAAGAAAAGAAAAATAAAGCAATTTTGAATACATCAGAGCTATATGAGAAAAATTTTTCAAAATTTCATTTATAGCCTCAGAGGACCAAGTAATTCTATTAAACATCAGAATGCAATAAAAAGACACATTTAAAAAATAAGGAAAGCTTTTAGTAATTATGTGTCAGCATTTAAATTTTTTTATATCCTCATATATATTTTTGTTTCAAATAATGCCCAGACCTCAAGATAGAGATACGATATGATAGCAGAGATGAAAATTCAGCAAAATTAGTTTAAATATAAAGTTGAAGAAATGTTGGTGGAAGTGGAACAAAAAGGAAAATAGAAAGAAAATATTTGTCATAAAAAGTATGGAAATTGTAACAGGTCTATCACTGAAGTAAAACGTTTCAAAATCAATATCCCCAACCACAAATAAAAGGATTTTAATAAGATATTTAGGATGATTCAGAGGATGGCCAATAGACAAATGAAGAAATGCCCAACCTCTCTATCCATAAAAGAAATGCAAATCAACACAACACTGAGATACCACCTCATCCCAGTTAGCATGGCTATAATCAAGAACTCTAATAACAACAGATGCTGGAGGGGATGGGGACAGAAGGAAACCTTACTTCATTGTTGGTGGGAGTGTAAACTTGTTCAACCACTTTGGAAAGTAGTATGGAGGTTCCTCAAAAGACTCCACATAGAGCTCCCCTATGACCCAGCAATCCCACTTTTGGGCATTTACCCAAATGATCACAAGCAAGACCATACTAAATCTACCATAAACTATGTTTATTGTAGCATTATTTACCATAGCTAAGATCTGGAACCAACCCAGATGCCCCTCAGTAGATGAATGGATCAAGAAAATGTGGTATATATACACAATGGAATTCTATGCCTCCATCAGAAAGAATGACATTGCCCCATTTGTTAGGAAATGGAAAGACTTGGAAAAAATTATATTAAGTGAAGTAAGCCAGGCCCAAAGAAACATAGGTCCCATGGTTTCCCTTATTTGCAATGACTAATATATGTCTGAGACAAGCAGAAACGGTCAGATATGTTTATGTTAGGTGAAATGAACCCCAAGATAAGGACTGAAATGGTTTTTCTTGCTGTTGTTTCTAACATACTTATAAGTTGATTTCTTTGTTGCTTTGTATGTCCCTCCCCCACGATATAACTCCTGTTTTCACTGTATTTGATGTTGGTATAATTTGTGGAGGAGAAGGGAAAAACAAATTGATTAACTAGGGATACAGGTGGACCCACTGCAACAATGAGATGTAGAAGATGCTATGTCGAAAAACGAACATTACCATTTAGGCTGGGGGGGGGGAAGTGTAGTTGTGGATATGGGAGGGAATTGATGGTAGGGGAAAAACAAAGGAGGAGGAGGCAACAATGCTTGATAATAAAGGTACTCATTATCTTGCTCATATAATTGTAACCCCTCTGTAAGGTGTTTTCACAATAAAAAATTTAAAAAGGAATTTTAATAGAAAGCTTTTTTAAAATGTCAGAAAATACTTCTTGTTTAGAGGAAATTATTAAAAAATCCAGCTAGAAAAGTATTTTAAAAATCCACATCAAAAAATAAACATCACACTGTTTCCTCTTGATAGTTCAGACCACACCTTATCCTAACTTAAATATGCCTTTCCTTCTGAATTACCTTTCATCATATATGCATTTATACATCATGGTCCAACATTTTAATCTTATGTTTTATATATTACATGCATTTATCATCTACAGTAATTACCCTTGAGATCATTATTTATTTTACATTTAAGCTTTATTAATTGTAGTGGATATACACAATTACACATACTTTTTATGCCAGACCTGGAGCTTGAATTCAGGGCCTGGGCACTGTCCCTGAACTTCTTTTTGCTCAAAGCTAGCACTCTACTACTTGAACCACAGTGCCATTTCTGACTTTTTCTGGGTATATGGTACTGAGGAATCAAACCCAAGGCTTCATGCATGCTAGGCAAGCACTTTACCACTAAGCCACATTCCCAGCTCAATTTCATATACTTTATATATTTTGATATCCACAATACCATCACCATAATCAAAATATCAACAACATCTAACATCTCCAACAATTTTCTTATATTTAGTTTATAATTTTTTACTGTTTTCTTTTGTTTAATTCATTGTAAGAACTGTTTCATATGAACTATTTCCTTCTAAGTATTTTATTTTATTATTATTTTGTTGGTATTGGGGCCTGGGCGCTGTCAATCAGCTCTTCAGCTCAAGGCTAGTGCTCTACTACTTGAACCACAGAGACACTTCCAGATTTTTCTGCTTATATGGTGCTGAGGAATCAAACCCCTAGTTTTCTAAGTATTTTAAAGTTCATAATACCATAAACTTTACTATAGGTACTACATTATGCAGTGTATCCCAAAATTTATCTATTTGCCAAACTGAAACTTTATATACAAAGAAAAATCTCGATTAAAATTCTCCAATGACTTCCTATGTTTGTATTGTCAGCAGAAGGACATGGAATGCTTATGCACAACTTTCATTTTCACTAATCACAAGTCACTCATGCACTAATCCAACACTCTCAAATACACAAACCACAAGGTTTATATTTTATGTTATTATTTGTATTTTATATTTATATATTTATTTATATTTTATATTTTTATATTTCAGAGTAAATCTCAATTCAAGCTGTAATTATTTTTAAACTTTTAAGATGTTTATAGGAAATTTCAAGTTGTCAGGACAACAAATGTGTCTTCATATTCATAACCTGCATTACTGTCCCCATTATACAGGAAGATCCTTTTAATAGTTATTGAGGGAATGAAAAAATTAATGAAAAATGTATAAATATATACTAGTAAAAGCATACTGGTATATGCACGCTTGTATACACAGATGCTATTTTTTGCTAGAGATTCACTCGTTAAAGATATCAGAGGCTCAATTATGTACCGAAGATACATCGTACAATTCCTACTTCTTATCAGTTTTACAAACACATAGTGATATCTGTAGCTTATTGCATTTTGAGATCTACTAATGAAGATGCAATGTGTGTCCTTGATATGAGCTCACAATAAACAAGTGAGGCGAAGAGGAGGTCTTAGATTTATAAAATAATTTTGAACATGTGAATAATTTTTCAACCTATGCTACAAACGAAGGGATGCTGATTCCATCTACATGATAGTCATGATTCTTCCTGATGATGAAGAGGAAATAATCTTATATGGTTATGAGGATATGAAAGAACAAAACAAAACTGTTGGTGAAGTGGTAGAAACTCTAATGAGCCTTTTAGACACCTATTCACAGATACTTGTATAGAGGCTATACATTTTTACATCTACACATGCAATACATCTCTAAAAATAATATCTTACATTTTGAAGGCAGTTAACAGTTACGTAAGTAGACATCATTTTGATGCTGAAGTCAACTTTGGGAAGCTGATCAGTACTAGCCTGAACTTTTAGGGGGATACATCGAGTTTTGAACTTCAAGAGTCAAAGTTCAATTGCATATTAGAAAAAATTTATCAAAATCCACCTCAGGTTGAATAAAGTGGACAATAACCTTTTTTGCCATCTGTCTTTATGTTAATGCCAAATTTTCCATGTACCCTGATAAGGTAAAATATTGTTAAAATCTAAGGATTTGGGCCTTCTCAATTGTCTCTAATTCCTATAATCAAAATTTTCAAGTTTTCTGACAGGTAATACAAGGTGTAATCGCAGGTTCTCAGATTCTCATGCTAGCTTTTCATGGTAGACAGCAGGACCATTCACATTTATGTTAACCTTCAACAGCTCCTCCTACAAAGGATGATTGCTCACCACTTCACCAATGTCTTTTTTCACCTCAACATTTATTGGTACTTAGCCTATGTTTTAATTGCAACTGTGAAGATAGAAAAGAATTCCCTATCAGGAAGTCTGGCTAGGGCCATGGGCAGAGAAATTCACCTCCTCTCCTTTAAATTCTGGTGGCTTCTTATATACTAGCATTGGTCATGTATACTACTATTTCTTGGGGTATGATATTATTAGTAAATCCATAAATATTGTATGGTATAATATCAACCCAGATTTTCTTCAAATCATGCCCATCTCCCTTTTGTAAATGTATTATTTCTTTTTGATATCAGATCTATGGGAATATTGCTTACAAAGAAACAACATTGCATTTTTGTTTTAGATAATTATTTGCGACCATGTACAGAGTCCATTATAATGAGTTATAATAAATTTTCACTCCCTAAAAGCATTTATTTATTCAACTCTGAGCTCTTGAAGGTCATTAGTATGCTTTTAATTTTTTTCATTACTGGACTTGTACTCAAAGCCTTGTGTTCTTTGAGCTGGCTGATATTTATCCACTAGAACCATGCTTCCAGGTCATTTTTGCTGACTAATTGGAGATGGAATTTCACAGACTTTTTTTTTTTTTATCAAAGCTGGCTTCTACAAGTGATTAGTCTAATCTCTGCCTACTGGATATTAGAATTATAGATGTTAGTCAGTAATAGAATTTATTGTCTCTTGTCCTTTTTACCCATGATAGACATAGATTTGGTATAGTAGAAGTATAAATAATATAAAGTAAATGTCTGGATATGTATGGTATGTGTTTCCTTCATTTATTCTACCCATCTCTCTCATAAATACTTATTCAACAACACCCTTTAGTTCCTTTGGAAATTGAGATCTTTTCATGAATAAGGTATCTTTTGTATAAAGGGAAATAAACTAATATTAAAGTATTTATTCAATTACTTAGATGCATAATGCACATAATCCAATCCAGTGCCAAATATGAGAAGTTCACTCAAAAATTCCTATTTTGCTTCTTCAAAAATATCCCCCAAATGACATTATGGCTCAAGTGGTAGACCACTCAACATAAGCTGAAGAGCTCAGGGACAGTGTTCAGGCCTAGAGTTCAAGCCCTATGACCAACCAAAAAAAAAAAAAAAAAGAAAGAAAGAAGAGAAAAGAAAAGAAAAAAATGATCCCAAGTCTACCCAACCAGAAGAAGCCACTCCTGAGATATTTATTTCCATTAATTTTGTGTGCTTCAAAACTTCATAGTAATTTATGTGTGCGTTTGTGTGTGTGTATATGTGTGTGTATGTGTGTATAAGTTTGTGTGAGACCCCTTTTCTCTTAGCACAGCATTTTAAAGATGCATTTGTATAGTTCCATCTGCAGGATCTTTTACTGAAGATCATGTGTCTTAAACAGTATTTTTTTAAGTCTAACATATATTCTACTGTCTCTCAGGTTACCTGATAAGCAGTAATTTTTCTATTCCCATTGGTTTTTCATGCTTTGGGCACATTAATTTTATAGTACTCCTAGAAGTCTCCTCTTTTTAAAAATGTAATTTTATCATCAAGTTGTGTACAGAAGGGTTACAGTTACATAGGCAAGGTAGTAAGTACATTTCTTGTCAAACTTGCTACCCCTTCCTTCATTTTTCTCCCACTTCTCCTCCCCACAAATCCACTCACCCCAAGTTGTACAGTTCATCTCTAACATAGTGTCTTGTGACTATCACTGTTGCAATGGTTCACCCTTTGTCTTCTTACATAGCTTTGCAGTTGTGTTTCCCTCTTTCTGCTACAAGTTTTACCTGGTTTTACCTATGATTATTTCCTTGGCTGCCCTTAGCTAGTTCTTTCATCTCAAGAGACTTCTATGCACTTTGCTCTAATGCTTTATTTATTACCACTTATCATGTGCTAAAATTAATTTTGTCTTTTAGATTTCTTATCTAAAGACCTGTAAGATCTATGCCAATGCTTTCATTGTTCATTTTTCATGTCTGCAGAATTTAGGGACAAATCTTAAGCATTTTATCAAAATTATTGTTGATGTGTATTTAACTTAGTACCTTAGTGTTAAAAGCTCTTTCAAACTATTTAGACAAAAAACGATTCTTTAATAAAATGTAAGTATTCATGAAATAATTTCTAAGCTTTATAGTTTACATATATATGCATATATATTATTTATTTATTTATTTTTCTGAGGCAAGGTCTTTACATGTAGTTGAGGCTATCATTGAATTAGTCATGTACTTCCAGCTGACCTTTAACTCACCATTCTGTCTCCTGAGTGGGATTACAGGTATGTACCACCATGCCTGGCTTATGCTTTATTTATATACTTTACTGTGAATTACTTCATTATTTTTTTACCTAAGGGTAAATATTGATAAATACAAATGTCTGCTACCTTCTGTGTTTATTTTGAAGAACTTTGACTTACAGAATGTCACCAGATCCTTAAGCTTGAAGTGTCCTGTGATACTGATATATTTTACAGAAGGGATTAACAGAGGTACCGAAAGGGGGATGCCTTATCTGTGACTGCACACCTTAGAACAGTTACAGCCATGCATGAATCTCATTGCCTGGTTTATTTTTACTATTTCATGAAGTGATATTTCCAGGACATTTGACAATAGTGGATTAAGGTCACAAATTACAAAGATGGGACATAAGCTGTACAAATGTAACTTCTTCAGCCTATTCAATAGTTGTATTTGATAATCAATACAGTTGAAGATAGTAATAAGGAAATCCAAAATGATGAAATAAACAAAGGTTTTTTTGTATGTTTTTTATTGTAAAAATACTGTGCAGAGGGGTTACAGTTACATGAGCAAGGTAATGAGTACATTTCCTATTGAGCATTGTTGCCTCCTCCTTTGTTTTCCCCCTACTGTCCTTTCCCTCCCATCTCCACAACTATTAACAACTTCCCTCACCCTGCAAAAGTTGTAGAGTTTGTTTTCAACATAGTGTTTTGCACATCTCATTGTTACAATGGGTTAACCTGTATCCCTATTTAAGCATTTTGTTTTTTTCCCTTCCCCTCCCCAAATTAAAGAAGTTTTGGAATTTTGGAAATTTCTCTGTGTTCGATTTTAAATTAGGGATGTTTAATTGGTCATTTCTTTGCAAACATTTTATTGTAAGCCTCAAACCTGAAAAATTTCCAGTCTCAAACATTTCCCATTAAATACATTTAACCTCTAAAATCCTGTTTTATAGGAAACTATGCATAGAAATCCAGTGATATTTTAAGCTTGGCAAAAAAATTACTCTTATACGAAATACTTTCTTTTATCCACAGGAGTTTTGTTTCCAGATTCAAGTGGATATTTCAAACTATGGATAGTACCAATTTTTTAAAGAAATAAAAATTGTAATAGTAAACTAAACTAAACCTACTTATACACACATGTTGTATTTTTATTGTAATAGTTCTTGTTGTGATGATGTGAAATTTTCGTTAAGTCTCCATGATGAAATGAATTAAATGATGTAGGCATTCTGAGGAATGTGTCAGGCTACTGTTGGCATAACCATAAACCTACAGGAATTCCCTATGCTTTGAGTGACCACAATAATGTTGATGGATGTGTGTCAAGAGCAGAAGATGCTGTGATCGAATATTCTTAATTGCTGAAGATTTCATAAAAATGTCAAAACATTTGAACCAGAAGTTGCCTTTTTTTCAACGCATCAAAAAGTTTTGCCAGAGCATATAATAATTCAGTATATAACTTAATACTACATTCCATGTGAAGGGTTCCCTTCAATATCTGTGCAAACCAGCATACATTGGCCAGTTTTGATACTATGCATGTTGTTGATTCTTCTTCATTGCATTGACAACATTCATGCACACAACTTAGTTGCCATTGTTATGTCCATCTACTTCCTCACTAGGCATATCAGCAAGCCCTTTGTAGCAAGTTCTTTCTCTGTGTGAACAATTTTCCTCATTCTACATCAATTCATGAGAAAGCTTTATATCCATTCATGACTTTTCTGCCAGCAAAAATTACAATTTCTCACTTAACTCCTTGATTACAGCTTTGACAAATGCCATTGCATCAGCAATAGTGAATTATTTCTAGCAATGCTTCTTATCCAGATGAGGCTTTATATCACAGGTGGGCCTATATGGCCTTGAGACCCAATAATTCTTTGGTCAGTGGTCTGAAGCAATAAAATTATATTTCAAATTTAAAAGACAATCTTGGTATTTTTATGTTCATAGCAAAATATAAAGCCACATTTATAATCTATTATTACTAGGACTATAATGTTAAACTCCTCATCATCTATGTATTTGTTTTCAACCTGAGTATTATATATTAATAGAACTATTCCATAAATAACTTATCCATCAATCACAACTCCTGTTTCCTGTCAGAACCAGAGAAGATATAAAATTGTTTTGAGAGGGCATGTGAGTTATTTGCTCTATATTTTGTATCTGGCTCTGTTATATGATCATATGCCCATGCTATTTGTTTTTTCCTTCCACAAAAGTATTTTCACAATTAAAAAAAAGCCTGGATTCTTCACAATTAAAAGTCAACTTTGTTTGGAAGACTGTTTCTCTAATCAATTCATTCAGCTCTGTCAGAAATGTGGTAACAGCTCTTGGCTTATGATATTTTTCTATACAAATACATTTCTTAATCTCTCCATTACTTACAGTAAATAAATTATAGCCACTGTGTAGGGTGGTGAAGTTTTTCAGAGATTCCACCACTCATGGAGCAATATACTACCTTGCTTATGACCTACTTCTGTGCATGTCTTCTACCTAAAAAATGCAATAACTTTCCATCTCTGGTAAGCACTTGTGGTACAGTATGGTCATAATTCTTCAATTTGATGTGTGAGAGACAGCACTAGCTCTCATTTATCCTTTTCTTCTTCATAATTTCATGGCTAGAAAATTTGTCCTAGCTTATTTCTTATCAATGTCACATATCATTGTTTCTCTTTCATGTTCCTTCACGTTTGTACTTAAAGGAAGCCTTTTCTGGTTTCTCTTTGATATAGGCAAATTAGTAACATGATTTCTCTTGCCTTATAGGACCATTATTAAACCATATAACAAGGGCTACATGAACCAAAGTTCATGTCATCAATCAATCGGTTCTTCAAGATAATTAAAGGACATAAGGCCATGTCATAGATATTCTGGGCAATGACATGAGACATAATTAGTCACAAGGTGGCTCAACACATCACGAGGTGTTATCAGCTGATTCTGACCAGGATACAGCTTAAAATTTTTGATTTATAGAACTTCCTGATTAATATTGTCAGATCATGTTTTTATGTAGGTTATTGAAAGTGAAGAAAGTAACACCATGAATGAGAGAGGACTCTTTTATTTTCTGTGTGTGAAATTGTACACTTGGGTATAGAGGCAATTCGATCACAGGGAAAGACAAACTTTATAGCAGAATTCTGTCTTTGTAGGTCAGGAATCATGGCCTTTTTAGTCTTAGCCTGTGGGAGGTACAGTGTTTGGATGACAAGTTCCAGGTCAACCTAGGATACAAACTGAGACTTTGTCTCCCATAAATCAGCAAGATGTTCTGACATGGCTATTCTAAGATACCTTCAGAATATACAAACAGTTTTATCTATGAGCAATTATGGGCTAGCAAGCAAAGAACTGTGATCTTGGGACTGCAAAAATGAGAAAACAAAGAGCTTCTGTTCTTTTTATGATTACACTCAAAATGAAACAGACAGAATAAGGTATAAATTATGTCCTATATAAAAACAGAGTACAGTTGTATAATGCATAAAAGATAAGTAAGAGATATCTAATTTACATAATGAGTCAAACATGGTCTGGCTTAGCGTGCTATTGAAGTTCAAATATAAAGAATATATTTAAAATAGCCAGAAGAAAACTAGAGAACAAATGTTCAAAGCAGGGAAAATCATATATCAAAGGCCCCAAAATGACAATGTCTGGAGTTTTCAAAAATCGGAATTGCTTCTACAAGGCCTAGAATGTAGTGTTCTTGGAAGAAGCAGCAAGACAGACATAGAAGGGCCCAATTATGCAGCATCTGTTCAAGTTGATGAGTTTGGGATTTGTCCTTGCTGTAGTGGAAGATTATTGAAGGGAAATAGGTGATGGAATTATAACAAAGAATGTGTGTTCTGACCTTATATAACTTACATACTATTTCTAACAGCTCATTTTCTCATTTGTAAGATTATAGTACATCCCCTCTCTTTGATCTCTATTTTAAACCCTCACATACTGTTTGAAGTAGTTTTAGCTGGATATAGTACATGAATTTTCTCATGAAAATGGATATATGCAATCATATGTATTAGCATGTAGAAGATATTATTATTGATTTGTTTTGACAAAAATTAAGTTAGGCCATGCACATTTTATTCTGTTGTTTTTGAATATCTATATATCATCTGCACAAATATAAATATGTACATACAAGTGTTTATATATAGTGTAGAAATATTGGTAATATATTTTCCCTCATCACCTGCCACATTTATCATTTTTTAGTGCTGGCTTTATATTCATTGTTGTCTCCTTCTTCCCACACTCTCCCTGTCTCTATCCAGCAAGTCCCCATTCCAAAATTCTGCATCTTTTGTTAACTATCAGATGTGTATGATTTCACTCAAGGCTTCACTATTGAATAACTTCTTACAAGTGTAGCATGGTCATGCCTGTATATAAAAACACTCAAGTTCAAATAATAATATCAGACATATAAATAATAATTCCAAACAATGTTATATATTTAATTAGTAAAAATATAAATTTTAAAAGTGGTGCTGAAGATATGGAAAAAATAGAATCTTTATGGTCTATTGGTGGAAATGTAAACTAAAGCAATCACTATGGAAATCAAGATATAAGTTGCTAAAAAAGTAAAAATGGCAATACTATGCTATCCAGTAATACAACAACTGGGTTTTTAGATGAAAGCTTATAAGTCAATAAATAATAGAGGTACCTGTATAGCCATGTTCATTGCAGTACTATTCAAAATAGCTAAGGTATGAAACAACCCCCCATATAAATACACACACATTATTTAGTAACAAAGAACAATAAAATTATATTGTTGTCAGGGACATGTGACATGGATGAATCTGGAGACCATCACATAAGTTCAGTAATCTAGATTTATAAATCAATGGCCACATATTTTTTCTTGTACATACATGATAAACTTAAAAGTAGCATGAAAGTAACTTAAAAGTATCATGAAAACACACACAAAACATACAAATATGAAAATAGGTACCTATGTTTGATAAATATTCAATATAATAAAAGTACAATATGTGCAGTTTATAATACCATGGTGAAAGCCTTTATAACAATCAACCTTTTTTTTTTTTGGTCAGTCATGGGCCTTGAACTCTCGGGTTGGGCGCTGTCCCTCAGCACTTCAGCTCAAGGTGAATGCTCTACCGCTTGAGCCACAGCACCACTTCTGGTTTTCTAATGGTTTATTAGAGATAGATGAATGGATCAAGAAAATGTGGTATATATACACAACGGAATTCTATGCCTCCATCAGAAAGAATGACATTGCCCCATTTGTTAGGAAATGGAAAAACTTGGAAAAAATTATATTAAGTG
>NW_012267238.1:9868690-9879647 GCF_000151885.1 Dipodomys ordii | reverse complement strand
GGAGGGGGGAGGCTGGGAAGGGATGTGAAGGGTAAACAAAGGAGGAGGCTGCAATGCTTGGTTAGAAATGTACACATTATCCTGCCCATGTAATTGTAACCCCTCTGTACAGTATGTTCACAAATAAAATAAAATTAAATTAAAATAAAAAAAAGAAAAGGTCAGAGAAGGTGATGTTAGGGAAATGAACCTGAAGATATGTATTCAAATGAGTTTTTTCTTTCATGTGATTGTTTCTAACACATTCATAAGATTATTTCTTTGTTGCTTTGTATGTCCCTCCCCCACAGTATAACCCCTGCTTTCACAGTATTTGATGTTGGTATAATTTGTGGAGGGGAAGGGAAAAACAAGTCGTTTAAATAAGGATACAGGTGGTACAGGTGGACCCATTGCAACAATGAGAAGTACAAGTTGTTATGTTGAAAACGAACTTTACAACTTTGGTGGGGGGGGCGGGGAGAATTGGGTGGGGGGCGGGGGAAGAATGGGAAAGGATGGGAAGGGGAAACAAAGGAGGAGGCTACAATGCTTGATAAGAAATGTATTCACTATTTTGCCCATGTAATTGTAACCCCTCTGTACAGTGTGTTCACAAAAAATAAAAATAAAAAAAATGTAAAAAAAAAAAGTCTCACAGAGTTTCCTGCCTGGGCTGGCTTTGAAGCCTGATGCTCAGATCTCAGCCTCCTGAGTAGCTAGGATTACAGGTGTGAACCACCAGCACCTGGCTAACAATTAACATTTTAAAAATGAGTATTATTATCAGATGCCAGTGGTCAATGCCTGTAATCCTAGCTATTCAGAAGGCTTAAATATGAGGATCACAGTTCAACGCCAGCCCTATACTGAAAGTTCGTGAAACTCTAATCTCCAATAAACAACTAACAAACTGGAAGTGGAGCTGTTGCTAAAATGGTAGAATGCTAAACTTGAGCAACACAGTTCAGGTCCAGGCCCTGAGTTCAAGTCCCATGACCAGCACACAAAAAATACCATTTATTATTTCTTTTCTTTTCTTTTTTTTTTCTTTTTTTTTGTCGGTTGTGGGGCCTGAACTCTGGGCCTGGGAGCTGTCCCTCAGCTCTTCAGCTCAGGGCTAGTGCTCTACCACTTGAGCTACAGCGTCACTTCCGGTTTTCTGGTGGGTTATTGAAGATGAGTTTCATGGACTTTCCTGGTCGGGCTGGCTTTGACCCACGATCCTCAGATCTCAGCCTCCTGGGTAGCTAGGATTACAGGCGTGAGCCACCAGCGCCCGGCCCATGTATTATTTCTGGTCACAGGTGTCTCACATCTATAATCGTAGCTCCTCAGCTGCTGAGGAGGCTGGGATCGGGGGATCATGATTCGAAGTTATCACATGCATGAAAGTCCATGAAATATTTATGTCCAATCAACCACATAAATATTGAAAATGAAAGTATGGGTAAAGTGGTAGAGTTCTAGCCCTGAGCAAAAAAGCTAAAAGAGACAGTGCCTAAGCCTTGAGTTCAAGCCCTAGAATACCAGGAAGGTGAACTATGTATTCAGTGTAGGTACATGTGGAAAGAGGAAAAATAAATTGAGATTGGAAGGACAAATATGAACAAAATATTATATATATATATATATATCCATGAAAATGGGGGAAAATGAAGCTTATTGATCACTGGTTTGGAAAAAAATGAGTAGGAAGAGAGAAAAGGTAGAGTCTAGGTGATTGAGATACATTTTCTTAATTAAATGGACATATCAAAATAACCCCTTTGAACAACTAATCAATGCTAATACAGATTGTACTACAACATAATGTTCCTAGAAATTTCTATCTGGTGATCTTAAAAAAAAAAGTGCTTTAGTTTCTAATCAGGCCTTCCCATCCCAAGCAATTTAACTAAAGCATATATAGTAACCTCACAGATAAATCCTTTCATTTGACTCCTGTGTCCTCTCTGGAGTAGAATATAATAGCTATGTGATAACCCAGCGTTACACTGAGCTGAATCTTATGATGGAAAATGAATGGTTCTATTAGGACCAAATGAATTTGCCAAGGGAGCTTATGCAAAATGGGGTTTACATTTAGAATCTGCAAGGCATGCTAGTTTTATTGCTATTAATATGCTATTATGAAGCTGGCTGCTTGGTGTTTTAAAGTGCCTCCTGATCTTGAATTAGTCAACACATAAAATACTCATGAAATAGCATCTCAATTTTCCAGGTGAAAAGCTGCATCCCAAGGTGATTAAATGACTCTCATCAGGGCCTTCAATTTCTGCACTTGGCTTGTGTGCAGCTTTCTTCATAAGGGCACACTTGCTTTGGAGTCTAACCATAGTCCATGCCCTGAATTTAACAGGTGCTTTGCCCATGTGGTTCTTTAGGTCTTACAGTGCAGAATTCAGGTTCATCACTGCTGTGATTTGGCTGATGAATAGCCTGATCCTCCACCCTCCCCTGCCCAAAACCTCACTGAGGCTCATAGGTTATAGGCTTGATCTTCAGAGTTGTGCTACTGGACGATGTCAGAATTTCAAGAACTTGGAGATAGGGACACAACAGCTTTTATCTTTGTAGTTGTTGTTTTTAGCTTACTGATAATGTACTGTGTGATTTTTTTTGTTTCTTTTGTAACCCCTGTTGTCCCTGTATTTGATGTCGGTGTCCTGAATCTTGTATATACATTTTTCTAATTTGAGGAGGGGAAGGGAATTAACCAAAAGCTGAAATGACGATACATGTTGACCCATTGTAACAGTGAGATGTACAAGACACTAGGTTGAAAACAAACTTTACATGTTTGGGGGCTGGGGAGACCTAGTTGTTGGGGAGGTGGGGAGGGAAGGGATGGTAGGAGAAAACAAAAGAGGGGGTAACAATACTCAATAGGAAGTGTACCCATTACCTTACTCATGTAACTGTAACCCCTTTGTACAATATCTTTACAGTAATAAATATATATTAAAAATAAAAAAAATTGGAGGTCTTAAGGTCATTGGGTGGCTCCTTTGGAGGTAGTTTAATTTTAGAGAATTATTAATAGAGCTTGAAATAGGACCTTAGATTCTCTGTCTTTCTCTCCTCCTTTCAAGATGTGACTGCTTGGTCCTGGTACACACTCATACCAGGATGTGTCACTGTGGACTGTCGCAAGAAGAGAGACCAATGTGGTTCCTTGACTTTTAACCTCTGAACTGTAAGCTAAAGAGGTGTACTGACTTAAAAATGTTTGGTCTCTCAGATATTTAATTGAAGTCATGTAAAGCTGACAAACAAGTATAATGGTTTAGCAGCAACAGCCTCTAAACACATTTTAAGTAGTGGGCCCTGTGAATGCACTAATTTCATAATTTACCAAAGATTTAAGTCATATAGATTATTACTCCTTTTTGTATATACAAACACGACAGTTGTGATTTAGCTGCATGGCATGGAAATCAAATGGTTGTATTCAAATAAATCTGTTCTGAAGCCCACGGGGCTGGGAAGTGGCTCAGTGGTAGAGCGCTTGCCTTGTTCTGAAGCCCAAATACTAACTCGTTACACTATGCTCCTGATTTAATCCTGTTACATTTGTCACACTAGCTCCCCTCAAGTAGAAACTATATTTTGGTAATTATATCCATAGGCTTTTGCTTAAAGTATTATCATGTGTTTCACATCCTAATTAGGTATAATTTAAATTTTGACTGAGATTCCACTCCAGATTCCATCTATTTTTTAGTACTAGCTTCTCATTCCAGGATCCGTAATTAAGAAGCAGAGCCTACTTGGGATCATAATTTGATCACAACAGAAGTTAAAATTTCAAGAGATCTAATTTCATCATATAAGCATAGTCACCTAGAAGAATAGGGTGGCAGGGAAGTATACTGTTCAAGGCATTATCACATTTGAGAGTATGTGTCAAACTTCTGGCTCTGGTGATAAAGAGAAAAGCTGTGAGCTAGGAAATCTACCGAACTT
Organism: Dipodomys ordii; assembly: GCF_000151885.1. NCBI lineage: Eukaryota > Metazoa > Chordata > Mammalia > Rodentia > Heteromyidae > Dipodomys > Dipodomys ordii. The sequence continues at coordinate 9,875,699 of NW_012267238.1, read as the reverse complement.
ACAAAGGCACAGCTAGGTCCCAGAATTTCTGGATGAATTTCGAAAGGTTTATAATCTAGCTATATACTCTCTTACCTCAACTATCGTTGCCACTACCATCTCAAATAAAAAAAAAAGAATTAATCAGCCCACACCACATAGTTATTCACTGGTCTTTTTCCATGCTGTTTTCTCTACCTAAGATATTTTCTTTCTTTTCTATCTCATTCACATTCCATTTAGCCTTTCTTAGCCTCATGGTGACTTGCTTTGGGACACTTGTCTTTGGTAATGAAAAATGGGGGAAAATAATGTTTGACACCTCTAAGTCATGCTTTAAAATGTACTCCGTGATCCATATGATAAGTGGTAAGGTCATAAAACATTAAGATCCTGTGTCCTTAGTGATTCTGACATAGATGCTTCTAAGAAGAGAAACCTCACCAAGTCAAACTGAGAAATGTTCCATCTTCTTCACACACACATAGAAAGAAAGGGAGGAATAAAGACAGAAGCAGAATACTAAAAAGCAAAGAGAACAGAAAAATGTGCGATCTAAAAAGTTATAAAAACATATATAACATAAGTAATTTATAAACATAAGAACATAATAGGAAAGGATAAACAAAAAGGAAAAGGAGAAATACATTATGAACCAACATCTACATTAAATACTAATTAGCTTGAATTAACAAATGTTTCATTGGATACAAAACTATATATTATTTATAGAAGGTGGACTTTAAATATGAAGATGCACAGAGGCTGAAAGTAAAATCATGGTGAATGGTATGCTATGTAGATACTAAGCATATGAAAAGAAGCATAGTTATTTGAATAACAAGTACACTTTAGTATAAGAACAATTAGCAGATATGGTATTAAATGTGATTATATTAACTTTTGATTTGCATTTAACTGACTGATATGAAATGTTGTTTCATAATTACATAATAATTGTAAAAACTATTTACATATCTAGCAAACATTCACATCCATCTTTTAATAATTGATGAAACAGAAATGAACCTAATTGTGCCATAGATTTTAATAGTACTCTCATAGTAATGAGAAAAGTGTGAAAGTGACTGTTACAACCCAAAGCATTTATTTTTAGTCAAAGTCCATAGGGTAAAAGAAGAGAGGACATCCACACTACCTGGAAAATGAAAATATTATTTCTACTAATATTTAATAGATCAGAATTTCATCATTCGGTAAGCAGGATACAGCAGACTCTTAATAGTGATTAATTTTTGTAATGGTTCATATAATAAAGATGTTAGTACCTGTTTATCTGTCTACCTATATCTATTAATGGATGGGTATACATAAATACATATGTAAGTAAACATATATGTCAAATATATGTGTCTATAGATGGATGCATATCTAGATGCATAACTATTGGTACTAGATATTAATCTATATATACTCCAACAAATATATATCCATAGACGAGGTAGATAGATACATATATATTTATATACATGCATACATACATATTTATGTGCATATATTTCATCATGAAAATAATGGACAAAGACATGTACTATTCAACTTCCTAACAAAAACGTTAGCCTTCCTTTTATTAGTAAAAATTTTAAGTATATTCCTAAAGTGCATATTAAAAAGGTATTATAAAGATATTTTATAATTACTTCATCAGTTATCAATTACTATAATAACATTATAGTAGTAGACCAAATATTTATTGGGACAGTGAGAGTAACAGAAGATGGAAATGTGTAGTAGTGGGCCCTTGCATGTATGAACTTGATAAATGATTTGGTCGCATTATAAATCAATGACAAAGACTGAGTCATTCCATAAAAATCTATTGAGAAATTTTATTTTATTTCATAAATATTTTATTTTTCTTTCTCATAAAATTTCTAGTATTTTATGGGAAGCTACTGGTAATAAATTTGGATACATATAAGTGAAGTGTAAAAGCAGTTAAAAAACTTTACACACACCCATAAATCACCAAGCTTGGTGTTTCTTGCCTGTAATACTAGCTACTAGCTACTCAGGAGGCTGAGATATGTAGGGTCAGTGGTTGAGGTTAATCCTGGCAAAAAATGTTCATTACACTCATCTTCAAAATAACCAGCAAAATGCCAACCAGTCTAGCAAGTTTGAGACCTGCAGTTTAAACCCCCAGTATTGCAAAAATAAAACAAAAAAAATAAAAAGCTATCAGCAAAGTATAAGATTGTAAAGTGATCAAAGTGTAATATTTCAAATTTTTTAAAATTGTTATTATAAAGATGATATACAGAGGGGTTAAAGTTCCATAAGTCAGGTAATAAGTACATTTCTTTTTCGACAATGTTACCCCTTCCCTTGGTCTCTCCCAGATTTTCCCTCTTGTTTCCATCCAAAGGTTGTATCATTCTTTTTCAACATAGTTTCTAGTGATAATTACTGCTATATTTATTCACCATTTGTCCCTCCATTTCTGTGGTCCCTTTACCCTCCCAAAGACAGATAAACTAACAAACAAAAGAAAACAACAAGGGCAACAATAACAAACCTCTATTTTCCATTTTTATTGTAATTCATTCCCATAAATATTATTTTATATGATCAGATGCACATAGGAATTGTGCCTTTATATTTTCAAAGGATAATATTTACCTGTAATCCTAGCTGCTCAGGAGGCTGAGGTCCTAAGATCACAGTTTGAACCCAGCCCAGGTAGTAAGTCTGTGGGACTTTTATCTCCAATAAGCTACTTAGATACAGTATCTTTACAATATAATAAATCTACTTAGACAAAGGCAGAAGATATCCTGTGGCTCAAGGGGTAGAGGACTAGCCATGAGTGCAAAGAGGCTCAGGGACAGCACTCAAGAGCTGAGTTCAAGGCCCAGGACCAGCAACAAAAAAAAGGGGGGTTAATATTTAAGATAGAAAAAGCCACACTGAAATGGTTACAAGAACAGAAATGAACTGGCCAGATAGTTACATTTGTAGTCTATATTTTGCCAATGTAAAAAGGAAAGGAAAAAGAAAGTTAAGTATATGATCATAAAATATCCAGAGGCAGCAATCAGAATGAATGAAAACATCTGAAAATATCAAGCACACTGAGTAATTAGGAAATGCAAATTAAAAGAACAAAATAATTTTACGGTCATAATACCTGCAAACATTTAAAATATAACAGCTAAATATTGGCAAGGAAACTGAAATATTCATAAAGGAGGGATGAGTAGAAATTGCACAAATAAGTAGAGCATGTCTGGTGAGGTGAACTGTGATTGCATCTCTGCTAAGGCTGATGATGCACTTGCTCACAAACCTGCATGTTCCCTTCTTGATATATGCCCTTCAGACATTCTCCACGTGTGAACATTGGCACAAGTGGAATATGCACATGTGCAGTCTTCCTTATTGGATAAAACAGTGGCCATTTAAATCATGCCCTAAGCAAATGAGTAAATATACTGAGGGATATTTACACAATATCTGTACTGTACACCAGAAAGTCATTTAAATGTATATGTATGAGAAAATTTGTTACTGAATATTTGCCATGTAGTGGGCTTTACTTAAAATATATTAGGTAAAATATATGACTATCTATTGAAATTGTATTCTCACAAGTCTGGAAGCTGAAGGCTTAAGGCTCAGGTGTCAGTATGGAGTCTGATGTGGGCCATTTTCCTGACTTTCATAAAATCACAAAAGTGCCTCCTACTCTGTCTTTACATGATGAGAGAGAGGGAGGAGGGAAGGGAAGAGAGGGAGAGGGAGAGGGAGATATAGGATACAAGTCTCCTTATAACAAACAAATGTCGGATGTCACTTTTGTGGACATGTAGATCTTGTAAGGCTCTAAACTCTACATGTATAAATCCCTGTCAGATGGATCGTTTGTAATCTCTCATTATGCAGGCTACCTCAATTCTAGGAGGTATTTCCATGTCTATGCGGAAGCATGATGTAATCCCATTTGTAATTTTTCTTTGGCAATACATGAAGAATTTAATGGGGAAAAATATCTGGAATTGAAGGCTGGTGATAATTCACTGTCTTCATTTTCCAGAGCAAATTATTTTATACCTGTACTGATGTTACAATGATAGTCAAACTATCCCTGGAAAAAGATTGTGCCACTTTGGGTCACTAATTAAGATATAGCTTTTCTGGATCCTGAATATATATTTCACAATTCCCCTGGCATTTAATAAAGATGAACTACAGCTGTGAATCATAAACTGTATAGGAAGAAAAACAAACATGGTTCCAACTGTGTTGAAAGATACATGTATATACACAGATTATGTCTTAATTTAAACATGTAGTTTGTTTCAACCATTAGTTTTCAGTAGTCTATACCTTTTGATTTAGTAGGATTTCATTTGTTTTTGGTACATTGCAAAAATAAGTCAAAGGAATAACATTTAAGAAACTATTCACTAACTATTAACAGCATGTTAAAACTACAAAAAGTTATTTTCATGTTTTGTAACAACCTAAAAATCGTTAGAGAACAGTATTTGATACTTTATTAGCTCTATTCTCATATATAGTTAGTTTGCAATTCATAAAATTTGAAAAGAAAGGTACTCATTACCTTACTTATGTAACTGTGAGTCCTTTGTACATCACATTTAAAATAAAATAATATAAAATAAACAATGTATTTCAATGGGACTTGGATATTAAAAAATGAATGTTTTCTAGGCTGGCAATTAATATGCTTCAACCAGGAATATATAGTCTTTATTCAGTTATTTATGAATAACTTTGTCTAAACTGATGGATCTCTGCTTTAATTTGGCTTAGTTATGGAAAAATCTATAGAAAGTAATGACTTTATATATTTTTAAGTCTCTGTGATGTGAATATATACCTAACTTGTCTTTGTTTATGAGTATTTTGTTTTTTTAAAAAAAGGTATTTATTATCTTTGCATAGTGATACCCTTGGAACCCACTGAAAAAACATATTTCGGTTTTTGGGTATTCATTTGGGTATAATATTGACTAGTTGTTCAGAGGAGTTACACCATTGGAAAACTCCCCTGAGTGTGCCATATTTGAGTTAATTTGTGTATACATGCATGTGACCCTGTACATGATTATAATTTTAATAGGTATTCTGTTTTCATGTATGCTTAGAGTGTTCTTCAATCATATTCAATTTCCATCAACCTGTTCTTTAACCTTCCACACTATGTCTATCCCTGTACTCCATTTCCCAAGTTTTCTCTTTATATTAATGCCTTTTCTTAATTATTTGAATTCTATATTCTCCATATGTAAGCAAACATGGTCTTTCTGAATCTGTATTTTTTATCTTATCATGTTGATCCCTGTTCCATCTATTCTTACACAAATAACATAATATTCTCTTTATGAATGAAAAGTACATCATTTTGTGTGTGTACACCAATTTTTCTTTATTCATTAATCAGTTGGACACCTAGTTGATTCCATATCTTGGCTAATTCAACACTGTGTGCTGTGATGATTATTGTGTATTTGTCTCTCTTTTGTATTGATTTACTTTCCTCTGGAGTTATATAATCAGAGTGACATGACAAGAGCAAAAGGCAGATGTATTTATAGTTTTTAAGTCACCTCCAAATTGATTTCAGTAATGTTTTCAGTAGTTTACATTCCCACTAGTAATGTATGAGGATTGCCTATTCCCTGAATCCTTACCAGCATTTGATTTTTGTTTCCTTGAAAATTGCCATTCTGACAAGATAGAATCTTAGTGTAGTTTAAAGATACGTTTTCTTTATGGATCAGAATGCTAGGGGCTGGGAAGGTGGCTAAGTGTTAGAGTGCTTGCCTTGCATGCATGAAGCCCTGGGTTCGATACCTCAGTACCACATAAACAGAAAAAGCCGAAAGTGGCGCTGTGGCTCAAGTGGAGAGAGCACTAGCCTCGAGCTGAAGAGCTGAGGGACAGCACCCAGGCCCAGAGTTCAGATCCATGACTGAAAAAAAAATAAAAAGGAAAAAGGGAAAAAAAAAGAATGCTGAATATTTCTTCATGAATCTATTAGCTATTTGTATTGCTTCTCATTCATTTCCAATTTATTAATTAGAGTTTTTTCCTTTTTACTGTTAAAATTTTAGCTCTTTTTGGCTTCTGGATATCAATTATTTCTATATTGAATGGATGATGAAGATTTTTTTCTTTCTACAGGTTGTCTCTTTGTTCTCATAATTGCTTCTTTTGCTTTGTACATCTGTGTGTGTGTGTGTGTGTGTGTGTGTGTGTGTGTGTGTGTGTGTGTGTGTACTGGGGCTGGAAATCAGGGTTTCATGCTCTCATTTGGTTTTATGTGTTCAGGGCTTATTCTATTTATAAATAATGAACAGAAAGGCATGGCACTTGAGCCATGCCTCTAGTTCTGGCATTTTATTGGTTAATTGTAAATAGGAATCACCTGGGTTTGTCTGTGTAGGCTGACTTTGAATCTGGATCCTCAGAGTTTATCCTCCCAAGAAAATAGTGGTTTAATTCTAGGCCTAAATCTGCCAAAGTTTGAGAGCCTTCCTAGACATCAATAAAATTTCTGACACCAAAATGTAAACTTATTTTTCTAAAATCTACCTATGAAACAATTCTAAAATCAAATTTATTGTCTACACCAATATCTTAAAGTGTTTCCCTTACATTAATTTTTTTTTCTTTTTTGTTTTTTTTTTATTGTGAAAATACTGTACAGAGGCGTTACAATTACATGGGCAAGATAATGAGTACATTTCTTATCAAGCATTGTAGCCTCCTCCTTTGTTTCCCCTTCCATCACTTCCCATCCCTCCTCCCCCCTACCCCCCCACCCGCACCCAATCCTCCCTGTCCCCCTACCCACACCAAAGTCTCAAAGTTCGTTTTCTACATAACGACTTGTACATCTCATTGTTGGAATGGGTCCACCTGTATCCCTATTTAAATGATTTGTTTTTCCCTTCCCCTCCACAAATTAAACCGACATCAAATATAGTGAAAGCAAGGGTTATACTGTGGAGGAGGGACATACAAAGCAACAAAGAAA
>NW_012267238.1:9841440-9868465 GCF_000151885.1 Dipodomys ordii | reverse complement strand
GGCATAGAATTCCATTGTGTATATATACCACATTTTCTTGATCCATTCATCTACTGAGGGGCATCTGGGTTGGTTCCATATCTTAGCTATGGTAAATATGCTGCAATAAACATAGTCGTGCTGGTAGCTTTAGTGTGGTCTTGTTTGTGAACATTTGGGAAATGCCCAAAAGTGGGATTGCTGGGTCATAGGGGAGCTCTATGTGGAGTCACTTGAGGAACCTCCATACTGTTTTCCAAAGTGGTTGAACAACTTTACACTCCCACCAACAATGCAGTAGGGTTCCCTTCTGCCCACATCCCCTCCAGCATCTGTTGTTATTAGAGTTCTTGATTTTATGTATTCTAACTGGGGTGATGTGGTATCTCAATGTTGTTTTGATTTGCATTTCTTCTTCCCTTACATTAATTTATTAATTTACATAGCATGTTCTTTATTTAGGAGTGAGTGGTTGGTCATGAGACTTGAACTCTGGGTCTGGGTGCTGTTCCTCAGCTCTTCAGCTCAAGGCTAGCACTCTACCGTTTGAGCCACAGCACCACTTCCGATTTTCTAAGTGATTTATTGGAGATAAGAGTCTCACAAGCTTTCCTGCCTGGGCTCGCTTTGAACCTTGATCCTCAGATCTTAGCCTTCTGAGTAGTTAAGATTACTGGCCGAGCAATCAGTGCCATGCTCTCCACAACCTGTTCTTAGGGCTAGGTCCCATGGTTTTCCTTATTTGCAATAACTAGTATATGTCTGAGGCAAGCAGAAATGGTCAGATAATTTGGTGTTAGGTGAAATGGACCCCAAGATAAGGACTCAAATGGTTTTTCTTTCTTGCTATGGTTTCGAACACATTTATAAGATGATTTCTTTGTTGCCTTGTATGTCCCTCCTCCATGGTATAACCCCTGTTTTCACTATATTTGATATTGGTATAATTTGTGGAGGGGAAGAGAAAAAGAAATTGTTTAAATAGGGATACAGGTGGACCCATTGCAACAATGAGATGTACAAGACATTATGTCAAAAAAGGAACTTTAGAAGGGATGGTAAGGGGAAACAAAGGAGGAGGCAACAATGCTTGAAAAGAAATGTACTCTTTACCTTCCTTGTGTAATTGTAACCCCTCTGTACAGTATTTTCACAATAAAAAACAGAAAAAACCAGTTGGCTATAGGAAAACCAATAGCATTTTTTCAAAGTATTACGTTTATTTAATTGTCAAGAACCCTTCGTAGACATCAGCTGTTCTAATAGAACTTTTTAATACTTTTTAACTTTTAACATCTGATAATTCCATTTTTAAAATTTTGTTGTAAAGATGCTCTACAGTTACATGAGTAAGGCAATGAGTACATTACTTGTCCATCATTATGACCCCTTTCCTTCCCCACCTTACACACTCCCTCTCCCCCCTCAAGCTGTAAAGTTCATTTCCAGTACACTATCCTGTGGATATCCTTCTTGAAATGGGTCATCCTGTGTCCTTGTTTCAACTTTTTGTTATTCCCTTTCCCCTCCCCAGATTAGTTATGTATGTGCAAGATGCAGTGCACCAAAATCAAGTACAGTGACAACAGTGGATATGCCATAGGGGAAAGAACATACTAAGGAAACAATAACAACAAAAATAAAATCACATGGTACATTTTATACACCAAAAACTAAGCTTGCTAAAAAATACATGAAGAAATAAATCCCACTCACAGTACCTTCCAAAATTATAAAAATATAATTATAACATCTAGAAATAATTTTTACTAAAATTAAAATTATGGAAAGAATGATGAAAGAAATTACAGTAGAAACTACTTCCAGTATAATGATATCCCATGCTCAGGAATTAAAGAATTCAGATTGATATAATGTCCATACTTCCTAAAATGATCTTTACATCCAATGTAATTCCTATTAAAATACCAACAATGTTCTTACAGGAATGGAAAAAGAAATCCTAAATTTTATATAGAACCATAAAGCATCAAAAAGAGCAAAAGTGAATCCAAGCAAAGACAGAAATGCTAAAAATATTATGTCACTTCAAATTGCGTTATAAATCTACAGTAATAATACAGTGTACTACCATAAAAACAAACATAGATGGATGGAACAGACAGTGAACCCCGGATTCTGATTTTATATTTTTAAAAAATATATACTTCATTTTAAATAGCCTGAACACATTTCAAAGAAACTTCTTTTGACTAATAACTTTATTACATAAAGAATCCAGTTAATTGGCTGGAGTAAATTAAATTTTTACTAACTCAAATAACCATAAAATTGAAAGTCACACACATTATATCAAGACAAGTTTACCAAAAATATTCAATGCTCTTGAGATTGTTACAAAACTGGGGCCCTGCTATATTCTTGAAAATTTCTTCTGTTGGTAAAATACTGTGGAAATCAGTAATGTGTGAATGTTTATGTATCTTCGAATATATTCTGTGACTGTAATGCGAAAATAGAGGAAATGTTTGTTTTCATGAACATGTGGCTAGGTTCAATGGTTTGAATCTGTAAGTAATCAGAAGACTCAAAAGTAAGGTAGTAAATTATGCTATTATTTCAGGACTATTAAATAATATGTTTCCATTTAAATGATCATTATAGATTCATGAAGCAACTAGAAATGCTCATGATTTGTGGTAACAGGAACATAATCAAAGATATGTGTACATATATTGAAAATGCCACATTACAAATTTACGCAAATCTGATGTGTTACTGTGGAAAGTGTTAGTATTTCTGTTAAACTAATTGGTGTTATAAGTAATTATTTTTGTAGAATGTTATAAAGGTAGTTTGGTAGGAACACATTAATCAAGGTCATAACTCAAGCTTCCTCTTTCAACTCTTCACCACCAAAATAAGCCATTATTCAATTTGGTGCTATTGCCAGATGCAGATTTCTCTTCTTTTCATTATCTTGCATTACTCCTGGCCCTATGTGGAAGCAGGGTTCCAGTATTGCTTGTTTTGATTGTTATAACTACCTTCATTTGCAACGTTCTTTCCCTTTTCAAGGTCAATCCTAGCCTTCTCCCCATAGATTCTATGTTGCTGCCTTAGAGAAATTCTTTCTACACTCTTCCAGATCATACTTTCTCACCTGTGAGTCTTCATCCTGCCCTCCGACTTTATAGCAGATCCCAGCTTCAGATCTCAACAAAGTCTTTCAGGGCCTTCTCCTGAAGTAGTTTGCTGATTCCATCTTATTACTTCCACTTCTAATTTCTGATATATGAATCCTACAGTCAATGTCTGACTATGGTTTTGTTATTCTTCCTCTAACTTCTGTTGTTGTTTGCACCTTCAGTTTTAATGCTCTGAATTTCATAGATGTCAATGATGGCAAAATTTGTATAAGAGGCATTTCTAATTTAACATGGGCACAGATAAACTCACTGTTTCCCACCATGTGATCAGCAGTCAGGTTTCCCTGCATGCACTGCTTCTCTAGGTGGCAGGGTGTTTACCTAGCTGGGTAGGCCACAAATCAAGATGCCACCTTTGTATCTTTGTTCTCTAAACAACCAACCTGAATACACTAGCAAACGCTTTTGTCTTCCAATTTTACACTCAGTGATGTGGTACCATTCTCTCCAGTCTGAATCCCAGATACCATCCTCTAGAACACTGAAATACCAGAGATCAAAATCCCCAAAGTCTAAAGTGTCTGAGGTCCAAAACCATAAAGATCAAAATCTGAAGTTTTAAAATCCTGAAACATTACAGTTCACATTGATTCAAAACAAATAAACATTGGGTAAAGGGAGGAGAAGCCATGTTTAGGGGAAGGAATGAGTGTACTTTCAGTCATCTTCAGGGTACAGTTGTGTCCTGTTAGGCAGAAAGGACTTCTCAAAACAGCAAAGCATTATCTTGTATGTCCATAAGGGTGTTTACAGATGAAACTGGCCCACTAAGTTAAATTGTCAAAATTACTATTACAATTCTCTATGGTGTGTATTTATAGACAAGTCATTACCTGTGCTTGTGGTAAAAATTTTGTCACAAATTTAAGGAGTTCTAGCATTTTTTCCTAAAAATGTACGTTAATGCAACATTGACTTAAGAATATAATTTGTATTTATGTAAAAATGGTGAAAGTTCTTAAATAAATAAAGAGATATTATTGTTAACTTCCTTTATAAAAGGTAAAATTTCTCAAGATCTCGGCTTCTGGATCAACTCTATGTTCATTGGTATCCTATTGTATTTTCTGATCAATGTCTTCAAAATATGGAGAGTTTCTGTCATATTATTTTATTAATTTATTTTTTTTTGGGTCCGGTCATAGGGCCTGAACTCTGGGCTTGGCCGCTGTCTCTCAGCTCTTCAGCTCAAGGCTAGCACTCTACCACTTGAGCCATAGAGCCACTTCCGGCTTTTTTCTTTTTGCTTATCTGGTACTGGGAAATCGAACCCAGGGCCTTAGGCATGCAAGGCAAGCACTCTACCACTGAGCCACCTTCCCAGCCCCTGTCATATTATTTTAGAGGGCCATAATTATAAACATTATACATAAAATTATGAATCATAGTGACATGTTTATACATGTTTCTTTATCCATGCTTATTCATGCTTTGTTTCATTGTTGTATACCTCAAATATATGTCATTCAAAGAATTTAAATAAATATGTCCACCAGAATTATAGTTTTGGTATTTTAATCTTCTAGGATTTTAGCATTCAGGATTGCTTCTTTGGAGATTATGATTAAAATTATTCAAGCTATCTTCCAGCCTATTCCGCGCCTCACCAATCTTATTCTCTTCTAAGCTATCTACATCTTCCTCATTTCTCTACTCAGTCACCATGGATTACTGAGAGTAATATTTTGAAAAAGTCAATTGACTGTTTTCATTCACCAGCATCAAGCCTATTTGTATTTTCCAGCCACATTTGGATCAAACATGCAGATTGAGTTGTGAACTCTCTCTGTTGTTCCTCTCACTTAGTAGCTACTGTGCTCAGCCATGTGCTGGTGATATTCCTAGAAGCAACCATGCTCCTGTCTTTCTCAAAGCTTTCCCACTTGCCTTTCCTCCTGCTTAGAATTCTCTTCTCCCAAGTCTTCACATTTTACTGCTTCCTATCACAGCATTGCATATCAAAATAACATTTTCCCAGGATCAACTCTTAGCCAGCTTGTTAAAGAAATAGATCCCTAAGTCCCAGTTCATTTTGTACTATTCAAGTTTTATTTAACTGTAAAGGTGATATACAGAGGGGTTACAGTTACATAAGAAAGGTAATGAGTACCTTTCTTTTTGAATCGTGTTATCCTCACTTCTCCCTCATTTTCTCCTGCTTTCCTTCCCACCCCCACTCCCTTCTGCCCCAAGTTGTAAAGTTCATTCCCAGCATAGTATCTAGTGAATATAACAGTTGCATTGGTTCACTTTTTGTCCCACATTTCTGTGATTCTCTGCTGTTCCACAAATCAGAAAAACATGGAATTAAGTTGCATGTGTTGTGTGCATGGACCTTATCAGCTTCATTCACTGATAATCCAAATCACTCATTATTATCTCTGACACAAAAGAAATGATCATTAAGTATAGAATAAGTGAATAAATTTTACTGTTGTAAACTTTACTTTTTGTTATTAATTTAGTTGGGTACTTCATTAAAATATAAATTTGCTTTATTTGTATGTATATACCAAGTGGTGCGAAAAGTGCTTTGAAGTCATTTTATTCCTTTGAAACTACTTGATAGAACAATGAGGGTCTATTCTTTTTTCATATATATATTTTTATTGTAAGATTACTGTACAGAGGGTTCACAGTTACATGAGTAATGAGTACATTTTCTTTGAGCATTGTTACCTCCTCCTTTGTTTTTCCCCTACCATCCCTTGCCTCCCACTTCCCCAACTCCTTCCTCCTGCACCCCCTCCCCCAAAACTGTAAAGTTCATTTTCAACATAGTGTCTTGTACATCTCATTGTTACAATGGGTAAACTTGTATCCTTATTTAAGTATTTTGTTATATCTTGTACATCTCATTGTTACAATGGGTAAAATTGTATCCTTATTTAAGTATTTTGTTATATCCTTTCCCCTCCCCAAATTATAGGGACTCAAGTGTTTTTTTTTCTTAATTGCTATTGTTTCTAACATATTTATAATGTATCCTGTGATTGTTTGTTGTTTTGTATGTTTCTCCTGCACTGTATAACCCCTGTTTTCACTGTATTTGATGTCAGTCTGATTTGGGGAGGGGACAGGGGAAAAAAACAAAATGCTTAAATAGGGATACAGCTGGACCCATTGTAACAATGAGATGTGCAAAATGCTATGTTGAAAAACAAACTTTACAACTAGGGCAGCCGGGGTGGTGGTGGTGGGGGTGGGGGAAGAATCAGGGGTCCTCGGGCAGGAGTGTAGTCCTGGAGATTGGAGGGCAGGGATGGTAGGGGAAAGAAAAACAGGAGGAAGCAACAATGCTTGATAACAAATGTACTCATTACCTTGCTCATGTAACTGTAACCCCTCTGTACAGTATTTTTCCAATAAAAATCTTACTGAAAATGTATATACAAGATGCAGAACACCGGAATCAAATACAATGAAAACAGGGGTTATACTGTGGGGGAAGAACTTATAAAAGAAACAAAAGAATTGCAAAGTGCAATATAAGTACATTAAAAACAATAGCAAGAAATAAAAAAAAACACTTGTGTCTCTGTCTTGGGGTTCATTTCACTTAACATCACGTTATATGGTCATGTGTATATAGCCTTTGACCTTTTCTGCTTGTTCTAGACATGGAGTAGGGAAACAACTGGACCTTTGTTTCTTTGGGTCTGGTTTACTTCACTTAATATAATTTTTCCCAAGTCTTTCCATTTCCTAACAAATGGGGCAATGTCATTCTTTCTAATGGAGGCATAGAATTCCATTGTGTATATATACCACATTTTCTTGATCCATTCATCTACTGAGGGGCATCTGGGTTGGTTCCAGATCTTAGCTATGGTAAATAATGCTGAGATAAACATAGTTCTGCTGGTAGCTTTAGTATGACCATGTTTGTGGTCATTTGGGTAAATGCCCAAAAGTGGGATTGCTGGGTCATAGGGGAGCTCTATGTAGAGTCTTTTGAGGAACCTCCATACTACTTTCCAAAGTGGTTGAACAAGTTTACATTCCCACCAACAATGCAGTAGGGTTCCCTTCTGTCCACTTTCCCTCCAGCATCTGTTGTTATTAGAGTTCTTGATTATAGCCATTCTAACTGGGGTGAGGTGGTATCTCAATGTTGTTTTGATTTGCATTTCTTTTATGGCTAGAGAGGTTGAGCATTTCTTCATGTGTCTATTGGCCATCCTTCTTTCCTCTTCAGAGAAGTTTCTCTTTAAGTCTTTCGCCATTTATTAATTGGGCAGCTGTTTGAGGATATGTTGTCAGGGGATTTAAATTTTTGAATTCTAAGTATATTTTAGATATGAGACTCTTGTCCATTGTATGGCTAGTGAAGGTCTTCTCCCAGTCCGTGGGCTGTCTATTGATCCTGCTAGCTATGTCCTTTGCCATACAGAAGCTCTGCAGTTTCATGTAATCCTATTTGTCCAACCTTTCTTGGATTTGTGTGCTTCTGGGTCTCTATTAAGAAAATTTGGTCCTGTGCTAAGGAGCCCTAGAATTTCTCCTGTTCCTTTTTATAATGTTCTGGGTCTCTTTTTATTTCAAGGTTTTTGATCCATTTGTAGTTGATTCTGGTGCAGGGTGATATATACAGATCTAGCTTTAGTTTTCTACAGGTGTTTAACCAGTTTTGAAAGGTCTATTCTTAACCCCTATATACTCTTAATTATTTCTATAAATAAAAACAGTTTCACTGTTTTTTCCCATGTAATCATGAAAGCAAACATTCCAAAATTTTTGTTCCTCAGGCTGGATATTATCTATTCCAAAATCTACATTGAAAATTGTCTGGGAAAAAGTCTTTAAAAGCAAGATTTGTTAGAAGTATTTGAAAGCTTTCTACTTCTCAATGGAAAGACATGTACAAAGAGCTTCTCCACATCAGGGCTGCCCAGTTGTTCTTGATTACAACAGTTGTCACTCATTTTTTATTTAAACTTATGGTTGCCTTTTGTCAAATAGTACCAGGCTATTTATTACAAATGTGACACACTTCAAAATGCTGACTCGTAAATTTGAGTTGAAAAGATGTTTTGACAGGTCAGGGTAATTAATCTTAAAGTTTCTGAGCTTTCCACTTTTAATCTGTGTCACTTATGTTTAAATACAGGGACTGGTTTCCAATGGTTGGCTGCCTGCAGGCAAAATAATTTTTTGAAACTTTTTTTTTTTTTGTCACTCATGGGGCTTGAACTCTGGGCCTGGGCGCTGTCCCTCAGCTCTTCAGCTCCAAGCGAGAGCTCTACTACTTGAGCCACAGCACCACTTCCAGTTTTCTAGTGGTTAATTGAAGATAAGAGTCTTAAGGACTTTTCTGCCCGGGGTGGCTTTGAACTGTGATACTCAGATCTCAGCCTCCTGAGTAGCTAGGATTACAGGCGTGAGCCCACCAGTATCTGGATATAAAACTTGGTTTTTAAAGAGATGGTCATCTGTAGAAAGCATATTAAATAGTCTTATTTTTTATTAGTTTTTTATTGTGAAAATACTGTAGAGAGGGTTACAATTACTTGGGCAAGGTAATGATTACATTTCTTATCAAGCATTGTTGCCTCATCCCTTCCCATCCCCCCCAGCACCCTCCTACCCCCTCACTCCCACACCAAAGTTGTATTGTTTAAATAGGGATACAGGTGGACCCATTGCAACAATGAGATGTACAAGATATTATGTTGAAAATGAACCTTTTTGTATATTGTATAATAAATGCTTCCTCTATGACTTTTATAAAATAAAAATTATACACAGACATAAGGTATGCAAGTTTGAGAGGATGATTTAAAATTTAATATTTCAAGATTTCTACCTAACTGCATTTGTGAATATAAATCTTAAGGACATTTTATAGCAAGCCCAAATGTACCAATAGAGAATACATTAACATTTGACTACAGAACAGGCAGATACATAATAAATTAATCCCACTTGATTATTGTGACAGCATACTAGATTGCCAGCCAACTTATTCTGGTGTCTTCAGAGAAAGAATTATCTTATTGACTACACTACTGGGTTCTGATAAGATTTTTGAGGTTAAAATTTTTCTGCATGTCTTAGAACAAGAAGAGTTGCCTATATGAGTGAACAAATTTCAATTAGGAACACTTAGATTCTAAATTGATTTCCAAAATTTCATGGGCCAAAAAGGCCAATCTAACAAGTATAATTTTCTCATACATAGCAAACAGTTGTAACTTAGTATTGTCTTAGACACTGGTGATAAGCTCACTAATAAAAATGGGTAATTCGCTGGGCACCAGTGGCTCACCCCTGTAATCCTCAGTACTCAGGAGATCTGAGGATCAGTTTGAAGTTAGCCCAGGCAGCAAAGTCCATGAGTTGATTTTCTCTAAATCAGCACCAAAACCTCCTGGAAATGGAGGTTTTGTTTAAATGGTAGAGTGTTAGCCTTGAGCAAACGAGAATAGGGACTACACACAAGCTCTGAGTTCAAGACCCAGGACTGGAACAAAAACAAAAACAAAAGAAAAAAATGAGTAATAATTTCACTGCTGTGCTCTGGCCAAGACTCATCCATTGTCCCCAGTAAGTAGATATCTGTTTGCTTGCTTTGAGTTTCTTCCTAGGCTTCCTCTGTTGCATTATCACCCTTCTGATGAAAAAGCCATATATAAATGATATTTTTATGATCCATCTAAATGCACACTAGTTTTCCCTCTTCTGAGTATTTAGGCAGATTCCTAGCCTATACATGCTTTTCTGTAAATATTTGTATCAATTGCACCTCCTTTCTTGAACCTGTTGCATCCAGGAAAAAGAAGCGAATTTCACTTTTTTGAGGTAGTTTTAGGAAAAATCTTATGAGATCTCAACTTAGAATAAAAATGCAATGAATAAATTTACAAGCTAGGCAGATGATAAATTCAGTTTCTTTAAATGTACATGTAAAATGTGCATTGTCTTGTATAACAGATGGAAAGCACATATTTCTACTATTATCTACTAAGAAAAAATGTACATATCTTTGCAAAAAGAGTCTTTTTGAAAAACATATTGAACTATTATTTTCTAGTCCTAATTTAAGCTTATTAATTTGCCTGGGGATACAATTGAGGATTATAATTTAATTAATCATGGTTTGACTGGCTTCTGAGTCACACATGGGAGTTTTAAACTATTTTCTGTAATAATGCTTGCAATAGTACTTCTGAAGATGATTTGTTGTTGAAAATTTTACTGTTAAATAGTAGACTGTTGTCCTCTGTGATACAGTGAAAATAACAGATGATTGAATTCAAATAATATCAAGATTGTTACTTGTTGTGCAACAGATGATCAAATTGCCTTCAAAGTTCCATGAGCTACAATTTTATAAGAAAAACTGCAAGTAATTATGCCATTGTTACAAACATTTCATACTTTGTTTGTCTCCTTTATATATCCAAGAACAAAAAATATGAGAGAACAATTTAAATATTTATTTGGGGTTCTGGTTTTAAAGGATTCTGCCCATGTTCCCATGACCCCTTTGTACCCGAGCAGAGAACATCATGGAGGTGGGGGTTGAGGTTTGTGGCATGATGGATGTTCTTTACTTCATTATACTCAAGATTCTAATTAAGAAAGTGACTGGGGACCAGGTATTAACTTCAAGGTCATTTGGCCAGTGACTTTTCTTCTCCATATAGGCACACTTCCTAAACCCTTCACATGATCCCTTTGAGGGATATCTCATATTCAAAACACAATATTCAGCATTCAATCCCCAAAGGCTCATGGCCATCTCATGATGTAAAATGCATTCAGTTCTCTTTCAGTCATCTGTAAAACCTTTCTTTTAAATTTGATTGTAAAGATGATGTACAGAGGTGTTACAGTTACATAAGTCAGTAGTGAGTACATTTCTTTTTGAGTAATGTCACGCCCTCTGTAAGTTTCTCCCAGTTTTCCCCCTCCAGGCCCCTGGCCCACCGAGTTGTATAGTTCACTTCCAATATAGAATCTAGTCAGGATCAGTGCTAAATTGGTTTACTCTTTGTCCCACTGCTTCTGTGCTTCAACTTCCACTCCATAAATCAGATCAACTTACAAAAAGTTAAAGAGTGCAGAAATAAAAAAAAACAAAATGGGAAAAGCAGAAAAAAACAAAAAGTAAAATAAAACCCACTTGTTTCCATTTCTTGGAGTTCATTTTGACAAGGATCATTTTATGTGGTCATATGTACATAGCTACTGAGCCCTTGTGATCCTCTCCAAAGAATATCCTCCATTGTTCTCACTGTGAGAATGTTTAGGGTGTTGTTTAATGAATCACATCTATGTGTAATTATTTGCCTTTTACAATCCATTGGCTTTACTTGTAGGTTTGTAGACACATGCTAGTCATTACAAACAAGGGAAACCATGCATTATGGAAAAGTCCAAATTCAAATATTCTCCTGAATCTAAGCCACATATTTAGTTGTGAGTTCACATGGAAATGTTAAAGCAAGTCATATATTTCCAAGATATAATGGCACAAAGTAAGAATTTCCAATAGGGAGGGATATGAGGAGAGTGATGAAGGAACAGATCAATGCAACATGAAAGCCAGCAAATCAAGCGAAAAATCCTGTAGCTCTAAGTATAGTCTCCACGGCCAATAATGACATGGGCAAATCTCCACCCAGCCTGGTCAGCCCCACTCTTGTGGTCATTTGAGCTTCAGCCCTCATGGCCCTTCTCTCTGGACAACTTCATCCTTCCCTATTGCTTTCCAAAATCCTAGCATCCTGGAGTTTTTATTGCAGCTTAGGTGTTACCCTCAAAGCTTAACATATCAACCTATAAGGATAGCCTGCACAGTGCCCCTCTTTTTTAAAAATACTTCTGAGGATACAATGTGAATAATACTGTGGAATTTGTACTATGGTGGGTGTTGTGATGATTAGGAAGGATTTCAATGAAGCACACCCTGCCTGAGCTGTCAGGAAATAGCCTTCAGCAGTCCAACCCTTTAGGCATTGCTTCTGCAGCAAAGAGCTCTCTCCCTCAAGGTCAAGTCTTTTCTTGACATGTTTCAATGCAAGGGACTTATCCATTAAGCCTGAGGAAGGCCTGGTTATCCCTACCCACATAGAACAATCATACTTGCTCCAGAGCTCTCCATTTTGTAGTCATCCTTTGTAGCTGGCCACATTGCAGCTTATCTTCTCCCACTGCCAAATTCTGCTTTCCACCCTTTCCTTCCATAGGTGTTACTCCCAAGGGCACAGCCAAATAAACACCCAGCATGATAAATTCTGCTTTATACTCTGCTGCCCTGGAAACCCAACCATGGTAGATCCTGGGTAGAAAAGGTTACAGTAATATGTACAGGTGCTACAATTGTCTCCCTGCCTGATTGCTCCTGATAAAAATGACCTCCAGAGGGAAACTATGCCCTTTATACTAAGCCAGTTGGGTTGCAAAATCAGACAAAGCAATTGTAGATGTTCCTATGACATTGGAGATGTTTCTGTACAATGTATATATATATATATATATTTTTAAGAATGAATTTAATGATAAATACTATTTCTTAAATGAACTTTTATTATTGGATTTACTATGCTCTTGTTCATAAATAGTTCATCATATTTTAAAGTAGATACAGTAATAATCTAAGCATACTTAGAGATTTTAATTTTTAATTTCAATTTTCTATTGAGACATTTTAAGTAGAATGGTATTTAAGAAGTACATAACTCAATACCAGGATTTTTTTTTTTTGGCAATGATTAGGCTTGAACTCTAGGCCTGGGTACTGTCCCCGAGCTCTTCAGCTCAAGGTGAGCACTTTACTTCCTGTTTTCTGGTGGTTAACTAGAGATAAGAGTCTTATGGACTTTCATGCCCAGGCTGGCTTTGAATTGCAATTCTCAGATCTCAGCATCCTAAGTAGCTAGGATTATAGGCCTGAGCCACCAGTGCCTGGCATACATACATATATATATATATATATATATATATATATATATATTTAGGGGGCAAGATAAGTCTTGTGATTGATTGTTTTCTTTCTCTTCCTAGAAACAACTCCCATGTGCACATGCACGCACGCACGCACACACACACACACACACACACATGCACACACACACATGTGCATGCTCACCAGCTCTACAGCTTAAACCTGTGGATTTTCACTTGGCTATTTTGCTCAAGACTTGTGCTCTGCCACTTGAAATGTACCTCTACTTCAGCTTTTTGCTGGCTAATTGAAGATAAGAGTCTCACGGATTTGTCAGCTTGGGCTCAGATATCAGTTGCCTAAGTACCTAGTATTACAGGTGTGAGGCTTCAGGTATGAGCCACCAGTCCTGGCTTCAAAATTTGTTTTAAAGTATTCATTTTGCATTGACAAAATTTCTTAGGTTCTCTGAGCCTCAGTTTTATTTTGTATAAAATATATGGAAGGTTTCAAAATTGCATGATAATATATGAAGAAATATAGAGCCTAGAGTTTATCATGAACCAAAAGTGTGATAAATTTTCTCTGCTTTATCCTTTGAGCAAATCTATAGGAAGGTCTTCAAGATAAAGTCTTTAAGACTCACAGCAAATCAAACCTAGATATAGTGAGGTCAGGGATGATATAATCTTGTGGCTATTAATTCAACTCCTATTTATGGGACAGATCTGTGTGCTAGATGTAAAATTATGTGTAAGATAAACTCTCAAGATTCAAATGGCTTACTCATTCATGGGACAACCAAACAATAATTAGAACCATGCATATAAGAAGAAAGAAATGGAAACAATTACATTCAGGTGGGGGCTGAGTTGTACCCTTGCGCTAATATGAAGTCAGTGTTGAGTATAAGTACATTCTTGTTTCCTGAACACAGATGAAATTCCCAGACTTAATAATAAAAGCAACTCAGGAGAAATTGCAAATCAGCTGTCATCCTCAAGCAGAAGCATTAACTGTACCAGATAGATGTAAGTCTCATATACTTCATGGTAGTGCTCTTAACAGTGGATAAATGAGGGCAAGAAAAGATCTAAGAGTTGCCACTGATAAAATAATTGCTACATATTGGGGCTAGGAAGAAATCATGTTTCTGAGAAATTGTTACTAAAAAACGCATGACTTGTATGAAAATTGAAGCGTATATACACCAATTACTTGTACTTCTCACCATACCCTCATTGTAAGTGACTACATTCAATGAAACAAATAGCACAAGTGAGCATTATAGAGATAATCTAATATTATGGGATACTCTTGCCTTTGAAATTGGACAAAATATCAATAGCCTGCCTGTTCTCTTACTGAATTGTGAAAAGCAATGCAATCTTATGAGGTAGTATACAGTGTCATTTATATAAAGAAAAATAATAATTTAGAAGAGATTATCCCTGGTTTATAATAGAATAATACTCTTTGAGATTTGGTATAACATGCAAGTAATAAAGTCAAGTCTTCTCTGATTTAACATTGAGAATAAAATGGAAGCATTCAAAACAAAAAACCCTGGAAAGGCAAAGAGAGATGGTTCTTTGTCAGAACACTGAAAGCAATACACACATTGTATGAGGATTGTAATGGGAGTGTATAAGAAGGAAAGTGGAACACAAGGTCAGAGCCTTAAATGTGTGTTTAGTACTTCATATGCATTCTCCTATTTACTCTTTGTAATATGTTACAGGTGAACTCAACACCTAGAGAATATGTTGTCTGTCCAAGCTTATAGCAACTAAGGAAAGATTTGGATTTCAACCCAAATCTACCACTAGTATGTTTATTCTCCTTTGTATCCCAGATGTCTGGGGAAAAATTCACTTCTTTATTTAGGAAATTAATATGTTATTCTATTGAATACTTTGGAGCGAATTTCTAATAAGTAATGATTCTAGTGTGTGTATCTTCAATGATTATCATAACCATAGAGTCAACTCAAGAAAGGCAGACAATGGGGAAGTCCAGATTGATGTTTGATTGGAAGCCAAAAATTGATCTTTCCTAGAAAAAGCTCAGATTTTCCTTGAGGAAATTCATTTCTTTGGGTTCATATTTTATGAGAAAATCTCTGGAGTATACTGTTCTTTTCCTCCATTTCTCAAATATGAGTGGACCCCTGCTGTTCCCAGCACTTTTGATTGTGTGATTTCTCACGCATGGAATGTTTTTCCCAAATCCTTTTCTCTACTGACCCATACTCAAATTTTCTGGCAATTCTTAGACATCTCTTTTCTTAAATCACACTGAGCTAAATAGCCTGACTTTGCAGACTTTTCCACTGCTGGAATTACATCGTTCTAAGCAGCCCTTTAAATCATAATAGAGTAGTAATTTTGTATTTATTCATGCAGGGTTTTTACCTTTACATCAAACTCATAAACTCTACGGAAGTAGAAACTAAGTAGTTGTGATATGTTGATACTTATCACTGAGCCTCTGCAATGAGTGCTTTATTAAAAACTCAAATGAATGGAGAAAAATACTTAATAATAATTTTGCCATCTCTTGCAAAACACCCTTCCATAGGAATTCTGGGCCATTCCTTTCTCATTTTTAGGATACACTTCAATACATTAAAAATATAATGAACATTGGCATTAAAATATAATGACTACTTTTTTATCTTATGAATTTTGAATATGTATATATATATATTTTAATGGCCATAGTCATTTCCATGCTATCTCTGCATTTGTTATTTATGTGTGCCTAGTTAGTCATTCCTAAACATACTGACTTCAGACAACAACAGTAATTCTGTCATTGTTGCTCAAGATTATAGGGGCTTAGTAACCCTGTGATATGTTCTTAGTCAGAATCTTTCATATAAATGTAGCCCAATGAGAGCTAAGGCCAGAACTGTCACAGAACTTATACATACATCTGTAGGCAGGGTGGAAAGCCTTGAAACCTGGAAGGTAATGTAGAAATCTCTATTTCTATGTAGTCTCTCCATACTGAAAATTCTTTTTTTTGTTTAATTTTATTTTCTTATAAAGATGCTGTTCAGAGAGGTTACAGTCACATCAGTAAGGTAATGAGTACATTATATGCAATACTAAACAACAAATCCTGTGATGGTAAAGAGATGAGAAGAAGAAGAATGACAGGGAAAGGGAGGGAAAGAAGTGATGGAATCCATGTCTATGTTTTTACTCACTTTGGAAGTCTCATATTTTCTTTAGTCCTACTATATAGCATCTGACAAAAGCCTTCCTGGTTAAAGGAATGAGATACACCTCCATATTTCCCATACTGACAAAAGAGTTGGCAAGTCTAGAGAAGAAATGACTGACAACATATTTTTGTGATCATCTGCTATAACTTCTGCTTTTCAGCTAAGAAAATGCAGATGGAGGGTAGCTAAATAGCCTTCCTAAGATGTCATAGTTAACAAATAGGAATTCCAGATAAGAGGCTGCATCTTTAACTTATTAATTTTTAGTTGTTACATTCTTTCTTCTCAGTTGGGTAAAAATGGCAAATTTTATATGCATTATCCACTTGCATTTTCTAATGGCCTGTTGTGACCAATAATACTTGTTATCACTATTTATAAATGAGGAAATACACTTAGAAATATAAACAAGCTACATAGATATGCATGCTATGTTAGGACTTTTTATAGCTGTGACAAAATACAGGAAGGAATAAGCCTTTGTGTTGGAAAGATTTGTTTGGTCATCTCAGTTTTAAAAGTTGCAGTCCAGCCCAACAGAATGGCATGTCAGTCAGAACTGTTTAACTCATGGTGGATAGGAAGTAAAGATAAGAATGGTCCAGGGTGTGAACAGCCTTCCCAAAACAGGCCCTTAATGACCTACTTTCTCTAACCAGGCTCTGACTTCCAAAGTTCCATCAGCTCCTAGTTGCCTCTTCCAAAGTGAATCCACGAGTAGATAAAATCATTCAGCAGGTCATATCCCTAGTGATCTAGCCATCTCTGACAAAACCTTCACAGACATACCTTAAAAGTGTGTTCCTGATCACTTATCTGCCTCTCAATCCAACCACGTTGGCAATCAAAATTACCTATGACATGTCTGATAATTTGAGATGTCAAGATTTGAGCACAGGTGGTATTAATTCAAAGAACTACTCAGTCATAGCATTTGATGGATGGAATATTTTATTATTAATTTATATCATGTAACATGCATTTTTGTCATATGCTTTAGTCCTTTTGTTTTATGCACTATAATTTCTATCTCAAGTTTAAAAACACAATGTATTGCTCCTATAATGTAAAACAAGCCGAGTGAAGTGAGAATAACTTTCTTATTACATTAGGACTGTTGTTGTCTCCTGTACAAACTTCTAAAACAGTAATTTGATGTCTTACTAGGGAAGAAGGGCAGAAAGGTGGCAAATAGTACAGTATTGTTAAGAATATGGACCTTTTCATAAAAAAGAAAGAAATAATAGGACATAGAATTGTTTTGTATAAGTTAAGTTTAGCGAAAGGAAGAACTTAAATTTATTCTATCTCTCAAGATACTACTGAGAAATGCTAATGGTTCAGGCTGGTCAATTTCTTATCAGAATAAAGTCTTATATTATGATAAAGATAGAGTAGCAATATGTTGCACTCCTAAGGAGAAAGCTTTTTCTTCTTTTCAAAAACAGGCCAGCTGGCTTTGGCAAGTATTGGAGGACTTCCACAATGGGAAAGTTTTCAAAAGTGGTTGCATGTACAATCAGGTCTAGACCTCAGATGACAAGTTTACTTTGTAATTGAAGAAACAAATCAATATCTTTCGTGGTACAAAGGGGTTTCAATTAAACATGTCAGTTTCTAAGTGCAATGAATCATTTCCAATGTTACTCCCTTTCATCATTGTTCTCCATCTCTCCCAACCCTATACATTCCCTCAATTTACCTAGTTCCATTTTCCCATATATACTTTAAATATTGTGAATGCATTTTCTCACCCTTCTTTTCTTCATTTATTTAGTCCCCCTCCCCTTGCCCTCACCTTCCCAATGCTATAAGTTCTAGCTTCCTGGTATTCATTTTGTTGGGAGTTAAACCACTGGAATCCTACTCTGCATATACCATACTTAATGTGTTTATGCATATATGCTTATGATCCTAGATCATAATTTAATCAAACTGCCACATATCAGAAGAAATATGTATCCTTTTCCCTTTGAATCTGACTTAATTAATGTGACATAATTTCTTACCAGTTCATTTGTCTGAAAAAGATATCATTTTTTCCTGATGGATAAGTAAAATCATATACATATATATAATTATGTATTATACTATACATAAATTCCATGTAATATATATATGTGATTTCCATTTTATATATATTATATAATACATCCTATTTTATATACAATCATATATTATTTTACTTATTCTTAATCTATTTGTCCATTGAAAGACATTTGGGCTGTTTCTATGACATTGTTATGGTGTTCACAAATGAACATGCTTGTACAAGTGTCTTTTCTGTATTCTGATCTGTAAACTTTTGGATAAATACCTCAGTTGTATTTCTGGTTCTTATTTTAGTTCTAGGTTTAGTTTCTGATGGACCGCCAAAGTGCCTTCCACAATGGTTGTACCAGTTTACATTATCACAAGCAGTGTGTGAGGATTCATTTTCTCCCATACCACTCCAGTACCTCTTGTTCATATTCTCCATGATGACTATCTTTTTATGTTGATAGAAACTCACTTTTGTTTAAGCATATTAATTGAATTGCATTTTCAGTGGAGAAAGCTAGGGTGCCAATCATGAGCTTCATAAGGTTCAGGGGTCTCATAGATAAGAGCCTTGAGATCGTACTCTCCATACTGAGAATTTTAGAAGAAGGTCCATGCAAATCTTCCTCTCTATGGAAGTCAAACAAGCAGTTTACAAAGCCATGTGTTTTAGTTAATTTCTTGTTCTTCCCATTCCCCGTATATTTACCACATAAATTTTATCCTTGGCTGTGGCTTGTAAATGTATTGGCATGCTTGGTCTTATCAGGATTTTCCGGAGGTAATTAAGCTTGATAATTACTTCAAGGTCGTATTCTTGTGTGTCAGAGATTACGCTTTGTCGACATTGCTTGCCTTGCATTCAGAAATAAATATATTAACTAGCCCTTAAAGCATTTGCCAATGTCAGGCCGTCTATAAAGCAGCTAAAATGTAAAATTTAAACATTACACCATGACTGTGTCTCTGTTATTATTTTATCCCTATTTTGGAGACACAAAAATTGTCATCTTCAGACAATATTTAACTTAAAGAATATATGGATAATAGTATCAATTCTATATAATATTCTGATTAGATCTCCCCTCCAATGATAAGAAGGAACACATTTCATGTATGGAAGAACTAGATACAAGAAAGATATTAACTACTTTAAGTACAGCACATAGCTGATGGCAAAAGTAGAAGCGAGTCTTTATTATACTTAATGCCTGCACCGTGTTCCATTCACTTACACTAAAATGTGCCTGAGAAAAACATATCTGGTCAATAAAATTCATGAAGTGACTTAAATTGTAAGAGTGTCAGAGTAGGGTTTCAGTGGCTTACAGTTAAAATCCTAACTACTCAGGAAGCTGGGATTGCTGTTTGAAGCTAGCATAAGCAGGAAAATCCAAGACTGTTTCTCCAATTAAGCAGCAAAGAGCTAGAAGTGAAGTGGCTCAAGTGATAGAGTGCTGGTCTTTGACAAAAAAAAAGCTCAGGGACACAGCAATCACCCTGACCCTGAGTTAAAGCCTCAGCACATGTACCACACACAAACACATGCATGCATACACACACTCACCTGCATTCACACACATACACATACCACATACATATAATACATGCATTCACACTCACATATACACATGCACCCACATACATACACATACCACACATACATACACACATGTGACCAGATGTAATACAGGGCAGGCCATGTGTGCAAATGCAAGAAGTAGGAGCAGCTTTATGGGTGCAGCAGCAGACATTCACCTATTGCTATTCTCCCAACTATTCTATCTGCAAACAGATCATTTCTGTTGATAGACAACTACAAATTAGTCACTTTAATTTTTAAAGCAAAATTCTTACAAAGACAACTAATACTGAAGTAATTTGAGACTGTGTGAAGATGGGATAAAGAATCTCAGTGAATGCTATTAAATAACACTAGGTAAAGGACAGCTAAAGAGGGAGTTATTCTAGTTAAAAATATATATGCACATGAAAGTACCATGGTGAAACCTTTGGTATTATTAATTCTATAATAAAATGAATAAAATGAATGGCAGGTAGAAAACTGGCTCTATTCAGGGTTGGAAAGAAAAAGAGAAGAGTGAATGGAGAGGGTGAAGGAGAGTGAACTTGGGAAAATACTTTCTATACATTTAAGAAAATACAGCGATGAAAGCTGTTGAAGATGTTTTTAGGAGGGGTTGACACTGTATATTATATCCCTGAGTGATATAACACAACGAACTCCCTCTTGTACGTTAATGTATACAAATAAAACATCTTTTTAGAAGATTATAGTACATAAACGAATGACATGAAAATAATATTTGAGGTTTCTCAGTGGGTCAAAATTATTTCAAGTCCTTTGCAGGAATTATCATACCAGTCTTACAGAACCCCAAGGAATTTGGTCTGTTTGACTCATTTTATGGACAAGAGACTGATGAACAGTGATAGTCGCTAAAGGTTATGGTCTGATGACAAGGTAAACTCTCTCATGTTCTAGCCATTCATTCATTAAAGTCGGCATATAATACAGGGAATAAAGGATGTCATGGTGTCATGTAAATGATGCTGAGAATTTAAAGTCAAATGCACACGGGATTTTACAGAAGTGTTTTGATTCAGTGAGTTTTGTTTTGTTGTTTTGTTTTTTCAAATACTAACAGAGGAAAAGGAACCCACCTGGGAAGCCTAGGCTTGTCCTCATGGAGTTCTAGTTGGAATAGGAAATTCTCACAGCTGCAAGAGAAGTAGTCACAATGCTGGGAAGAAGGAGACATCGGAGGCTGCTCAAAGGATGTAGAGCTTCATTATGCAGCCGAATGTCTACAAGTGAGCAGAGACACTCAAAGGATATTGTGCACACAGCATTGTGTGGGAAGATGATTATTTTCCTACAGGAAATTGGAGAAAGCTTTAGAATTAGGACAAGCAAAATACACTGATTGAGTATATGTCAGGAGTTCCATATTCACTCAATCACATCATATAATAATCATGGTAAGTTAATGGGGAGACTGGGGTATATAGAAGTCACATGCAGTGACCCAGGACACAGAATTGATACAGAACAAACTCCATTGGTCACTTCTTTCATTCCAAGAAGGTATCTATTTTCTTTTTATCTGTACATTCCTCAAATGAAATCATGTCTTACATAAACACTTGTACATTTTGGTGACCCAAACCTGTTATAATTCCTGATATCACAGGACCCTCAATCTCTGATCTAGGCCATTCCTGACATGCGGTTATCATCATTTACATTTCAGTATATGTGAAGACTCTGTCTCATCTCCCATAAGTCTTGTAGGTTCTAGATTGACAAAAGTTGGAAGGATTTGCTGGAACTGCTAGTAGGTAAGGTCCAAGATGGAGAGTTAGGTGGAGGAGGGGTCTCAATTGCATGTGGCAATCAATCTGGTACATTTTGTAAATGCTAAACTAAAAACAATTCAATAAGTTAACTGCAGTGGGACTGCTAGGGGGAAAATACCATTGTATGTAGTTAATTAAAAGGCCACACTGATAACTGGCAGTGTTTCACACTAGTGAGGCTTTGGAGGGTCGCATTATAGGAGAAACTGAAATCAGAGTAGAGAAGGCAAAGTAGTACCAAGTGCCATGGGCATCAAGGTCATCTAAAAGCATGAGCATGTGTGTATAGATTCCTGTCAACTTTATAATAAGGAGATTTTCCTATTTTTTCTTCCCTCCAAAGTGCCAAAGAAAAAGGACCAAAACCTAGACTGCAGTGGTGGGTAGTGCTAGCACATACACTTCCCTGATTGTTTTTTTCAAGAAAGCATTTGTACAATCCAGGTACAAGGATAGATTGGGCCAAAAGATTTTCATGAAATATTAATTTTCAAAATAAATATGGATTCTAAGATTTTCTTACCCAACTTGGCTTTATATGATCTTATCATCTGCTGTCCAACCTCTTAGATCTCAGCTCTCAAATTTCTCTGCTGCTTGGGTTAGTTCCAAAGCACTCTGGAAACCTGTATATTTCTTCAAAATTCTTCCTACCATGGGACTTTTGGACTTGTTTACTTTGTACTGCCACTAAGATTCAGTCATAGTTATCTGAATTGTTTGTCTGCTTGATAGTTGCAGGCAGTCTTATTTGAGTTTGGAACTCCACTCCCCCTTTCTTTGCTAGATCTAATCTATCCATAGTACAAATGATATTCAGAAGCTTCATATTTTATGTGTTCTCTTCATTATTGATTCTTTGGCTTCCCTAATGAAGCACGAACTAGACATGAACTAGACATAGAAAGGATTACTTTTTCTCTATTTCTACAAGGGAGCTCCAAGTATATAAAAACCATAACTCAGACACAACAAAGTCGCTGAGTTTTGGGAGAATGACAATATTCATTCATGCAAGTATGCTTAATATCAGTAATCATTGCAGAAATGTGAGTCCAAGATCATCATGAGTTATGACCATTCACTATTGTTTTATCTTTTGTTATTTTTAAAAATTTTATTTTATTGTAAAGATGCTGTACAGAGGGGTTACAGTTACATGAGTAAGGTAAAGAGTACATTTCTTGTTGTCGAGCATTGTTAGCCATTCTTTGTTTTTCTCTTTTTTTCTATTTTTAATGTTTTCCTATTTTTAATGATATTTTTATTTTCCTTAAGTAGATGTATAAAGGGGTTACCATTCAACAAATCATTATCTGAATGCATTGCACCTTGACTGATTTCTCCATTTCAACATTTTCCCCATCCCTCCCTACCTTTCCTCTCAGTTTTCTCAGTTTTATTTGCATTGAATATTATGAGTGCATTCTGACCCTCCTTCTGTTTCCGTTCCTCTACTTCTCTGCCATTGACACACACACACACACACACATTTCAAGTACCTGTTTCTTTTTATTCATTTTTAAATAAGTTTTTTATTGTGAAAATACTGCACAAAGGGGTTACAGTTACATGAGCAAGATAATGAGTACATTTCTTATCAAACATTGTTGCCTCCTCCTTTGTTTTTTCCCTACCATCCCTTCCCTCTACAACTACACTTCCCTCCTCCCCACTCCCACATAAATTGTAAAGTTTGTTTTCCAACATAGTGTCTTCTACATCTCATTGTTGCAATGGGTCAACCTGTATCCCTATTTAAACATTTTGTTTTTCCCCTCCCCAAATTACACCAACATCAAATACAGTGAAAGCAGGGGTTATACCATGGGGGAGGGACATACAAAGTAACAAAAAAATCACCTTATTAATATGTTAGAAACAATAGCAAGAAAGAAAAAAAAAAACACTTGGGTCCCTATCTGTGAGTTTATATTTCTACAGAATTACACTGCTTGAATTTTAGCCTGCAAATACTATATTTTGCTTCATGCATTATGTTGCATACAACCAAGTATACGTTTACTTATACTTGTACAAATTTGTTCTATCTTCCACAAATGAGAGAAAACATCTACCCATTTTCTCTCTGGACCAGATATACTTCACTTACCATAGTTTCCCCGGATTTCCCCTTTTCTTTATAAATGATATAATATCATTCTCCCTAATGGATGAGTGTGATTCCATTGTGAGTATATACCACATTTGTTTGACCTATTCCTCCACTGAGGGGCATCTGGGCTGTTTTTGTACCTTGGCTATAATGAATAGTGTAGCAATACACTTTCATTTGCAGGTAGTTTTACAGCTTTAGCTGAAAATATAAAAGAGTATGGTGAATGTGCCAAGAAATAAGAACTGTGCTTATTCTTGGGTCAAACATATATTTGTATTGTACACACTGATTGAAAGGCCTGGCTGCATCTGGCCTGGGCTTCATGCAGACTCCTCATGTCTAGTCCTGCTCTTTGCTCAGCTCTGTCATAGGGACTGCCTCTTTTTGCTGCCCTTAGAACATTTGCCATTGACCCCATGTGGGAGACAATCTTACCTTGGTTTCCAATGGATGGGCCTCCTCTCAGGGTAGATCAAAGCTTAGGCTTAGGTAAAACAATCAAAAACAAAACACAAAAACAAAAAATAAACAAGTTCTTTCTTTTGAAAAAAAGAACATACTCAGATTTGGATGCGCACATGAAGTTTTATAAAGCAATTTAACTGCAACCTTCACATACTTGAAAACAGGGTATTCTGATGCTTTTGGTCCATCTGTTATCTTTGTTTGTGATACATTTAATCACTAATTGATTATCTACTCTCAGCACTAACACATGAGAGCCAAGGCCGTGTCTCGATGTCCATACCATCTAAGCTACCGCCCTAAAAAATACCTGGTAATAAAATACACGTTCCATAGGGGGAAAAAAACCTCACAAAATACCAATGATTAGAATCAAAATTTTATAGTCTTCTTCGATCGCACACGCCAGTTTCAGAAGAAGGCAAAATGCATGTGTTTATATGTATGCTAATCACTGAATGAAATTGCAGTTTGAATCACCGTCATCAGATATGGTTCATCATACTTGCTTTGACAATGCCAGAATTTTCTGTGAGATGTTTTGCTAAGATAGTGTTCATCCTTTTAAAATAAATGGCTCTGTCATCCCCAAGAGGGCCCTGAGGCTGTATGTGGAGGTATATGGTGGTTTCTACTGGCAGGTATTTGCTAAACTGAATACACTTAGCTACCTTGTCAAGTCCTAGAGTTGTTTGATTTCTTGCAGGAAATGTTTGCCTTTGAAGGCTCCAGTGGGGAGCTTTTTTCACCTCTGCTTAAGAGAATGAGTTTAACATTGTCTGAAGATGAGATTCATCCCCTAAAGGTGGTACAGAGTATCTAATGAGCTTAGGAAGAAATCAGAAACACAGCAGAGAATGGATTCAAAACCCCACCCACACCTTGGCTTTATATCTTTAAAAGTCTGCTTTATATTTTTGCATGAGTGAACTATCCATTTACAGTACTTTTCATTCTGGGTACTATATTAGGTATGTATAATTATAAGGTGAAAACACCACTAACCACATTGTATATTGCAGATGGTATATGTTTTTGTTCCTTGGGGGTGGGACATTCTATTTAAATACTCATTAATATATTAACAGCCAAGCATGCAGCTCCATCTATTGACAAAAAGCTGAGCTTTGCTTCTGGCACTTTAGCTAGGGCAAATTAATTTAAACAAGCATACACACACACATACACTTCACACAGTGTACATAGGTCCACTGAAGCTATGCTCTTCTGTTCGTGTGTCTGAAACTCCTTTTTGGACTTCAGGTTGGACTTGTTTACAAGCTGCATCTTCTCTTTGCCATTAAGATGCTGTTCTACTGCCAGTACTTCTTTGAAATTGTATCTCTGAACACTGTGTTTCATTTGTTCCTCCTGGCATTGGCTCCTCAGTTCATCCTAATGGAT
Organism: Dipodomys ordii; assembly: GCF_000151885.1. Taxonomy (NCBI): domain Eukaryota; kingdom Metazoa; phylum Chordata; class Mammalia; order Rodentia; family Heteromyidae; genus Dipodomys; species Dipodomys ordii. Next base: position 9,842,783 of record NW_012267238.1, on the reverse strand, counting down.
TCTGGCTGGACTTGTTTCATGTTACTCTGCAGTGATTACTGTCTGTAGTAGAATGCTTGTTCTGATTCTGTTCTCTGACAACCCAGCTTCCAATTGTGATTCTTTGAAAAATGGTTTGATTATATATTTATATGTATTGATAGATTTATAGATTTCAAAGGAACATATAGTTTCAAAGGAACAGGTAAAGTTAAAAATTAGCTTTTAAAACAATAATTTGTACATTTATAATGAATGTGTTGAAATCAAAAGTGAAGTTTGGCAGGAAAATATTTTTGGGTGCATTTGGTATCTACCAGATCTTGAATTTGGTGTCACATGGACGTAGAATCAACTACTAGTGCTTTAGAACATGAGGTTTCTTTACTACTAAATGAGGGTCTTGGACTCTGGTCTGTCACTGCTAGACATTTCCTGGATTATTCGAGCTGCTTTTTGACTGATATCTCTGCTCCTTCCCTGACTTCCTTTTTAATCTAGAATTTATACAATTGCAGAATTATTCTCCATGCAAAGTCACATCAGGCACTCCTGTACACAAAGCTTTACAAACTTTGTGGAAATTCTGACAGTAACCTGAAATCACAACTCTTTGGATTCTTTTCTCTTACCTTGCTCCATCCACACTAACTTTCCTTTGTTTCTTAAATACTCCAGACACAAAAATGCCTTATGTGCTTTCTTTATCTATAATTGGTAGTCCTATAAATCTCTTTTTCCAGACACCTACATAATTCACTCCTGCACTTCCTCCAGGTCTGTCGTTAAAAATCAGCATTGGTAGCTTTCCAGTGTAGTTAAATACATTAATATCTGAGACTAGACTTTCTTCTACAATTAAGAAATAGAAAGTTAAACCATGTATATGCATAATGTATTTTGACAACCCTGGGGATGAAACACAAGATTTCACTCTGGCCAGGCAGGTACACTAGCTATACCTCTAGATGTGGAATATATATTAAAAATTGTTTACAAACATTCTCAACAGAGAGATGGCTATAATTCCTGAGAGAAAAGGAAAAATGGCATTTGTGATTTCCTTGGCTTTCTGCCCATTATGCTCTTTATGCTCCAGTTAAAAAGATAAATCCCAAATAAACCACTGTGGTTTCTACGAGGTAATGAAATAGATACTGGGGCACATCAGATCTCTACTGTATGACATCTTACTCTGGGGCGAGTATTACACCAGGCACGTTAAGATGCAACTCTAAGTGTGGCAAGGCTCAAACTTAAAATTATTATTATTTTTTGTCGGTCATGGGGCTTGAACTCTGGGCCTGGGTGCTGTCCCTCAGCTCTTCAGCTCAAGGCGAGCGCTCTACCACTTGAGCTACAGC
>NW_012267238.1:9824561-9838885 GCF_000151885.1 Dipodomys ordii | reverse complement strand
AAAGAAGGAGGCTACAATGCTTGATAAGAAATGTACTCATTACCTTGCCCATGTAATTGTAACCCCTCTGTACAGTATTTTCACAATAAAAAATAAAAAAAAATTTAACTCAAGGTGGGTGGGGACTCTGGCTTACTAGCCAGGTAGTCTACCTGAACCACATTTCTACCCCAGAACATAGGGAAGGAGAAGGAAGAGAGAAGAGGGGATATAAAGGGAGAGAAGATTACCAGTACTACTAACTCTTGTATGTAAAAAAGAATCAAAAGAGGCATTTTATAGTAATTTGATAAAGCTAATATTATGCTGATATGAAAAATTTTAAATGTATTAAAATAAAATTATAAGTGAAATTACTCATAATGCTAGACAATATCCTTTAAAAATTTAATAAATCAAATTGAGCAAGGTTAAAAGTGAAATAATATACCATCACCAAATAAAGTATATCTCATGATCCTGAAATGTAGCATAATTCCTAATAACATCAAATAAATTATATAATACATGCAGAAAGAATATAGGACATAAATAATGTCTCACTTATAAAAATAAAAATAATGGGAACCTGATAAAGAATATATATGAAAAGTCTACACCAAACCTTATACTTAATGGTGAAAGAATGAATTGTTTCCCTTAATATTAGAAAAAATGTATCCACTCCTATATGTCATTTTGCCAGAGGTTAGAATTAGTATAACAAAATTTTAAAATATGCATAGCAACTAAGAAGAGGGAAATTAATGGCTATTTGCAGGTAATTTAATTAGCTGCATGGAATCCTAGGAAATTTATTTAAAAATCTATTAGAAATAATGAATGAATCTAGCAGTGTCACAAAAAACAAAACCAAATAGAATTCATTTTTTCTATATAAAGTGAATTCATAATTAGAAACCAAAACCCTATCCAAACCTCAAAATTAAATTTTGAGAGAATTGACAATTCTCCTGAAATATATAGGATAAAATAATACTATGGGGGAGAGAAATAAGATAGGAATGTGTTCAATGCTGACTATCAGGATTTGTTCTAAGTCTACATTAAAAAAATATATGGTAGGGACTGAGAAGGTGGCTCAGTTGTAGAGTGCTTTGCCTTGTATGCCTGAGGCCCTGGGTTCTATTACTCAGCACCACATAAGCAAAAAGAAAAAAGCCAGAAGTGGTGCTGTGGCTCAAGTAGTAGAGCGCTAGCCTTGAGCTGAAGAGCTGAGGGACAGCACCCAGGCCCAGAGTTCAGACCCCATGACTGGACCCCCAAAAAATATATATGGTAATAATGTCAGGATAAATAGGGCAAGCAATGGGAAAGAATATAGTTGAAAATAGACCACAGGGAAATCAAATTATTTCAAAAACAAATCCTCAAAGAAACAATTGCCAGATAAAAAATTGGGCTAAAGATTTAAAGAGAAATTTCACTGAAGAGGAAACAAGAATGGCCAATAGTCACATGAAGAAATGTTCAATTTCTCTAGCCATCAAAGAAATGCAAATTAAAACAACATTGGGATTCCATCTCACCCCAGTTAGAATGGCTATAATCAAGAACTCTAATAACAACAGATGCTGGAGGGGATGTGGACAGAAGGGAACCCTACTGCATTGTTGGTGAGCATGTAAACTTGTTCAACCACTTTAGAAAGCAGTATAGATGCTCCTCAAAAGACTACACATAGAGCTCCCCTATGACACAGCAATCCCAGTTTTTGGCATTTACCTGAATGATCACAAACAAGACCATACTAAAGCTGCCAACACAACAATGTTTATTGCAGCATTATTTACCATAGCTAAGATATGGAACCAACCCACATGCCCCTCAGTAGATGAATGGATCAAGAACATATATACAACGGAATTCTATGCCTCCATCAGAAAGAATGACATCGCCTCATTTCTTAGGAAATAGAAAGACTTCGGAAAAAGGTATATTAAGTGAAGTATGCCAGGCCCCAAAAATGTAGGTCCCATGGTTTCCCTTATTTGCAATATATCTCTAGGACAAGCAGAAAAGATCAAAAGCTATGTACATATGACCATATAAGTTGATATTAAGCAAAATGAACCCCAAGAAAGGGACACAAGTGGTTTTCTTTCTTGCTTGCTATTGTTTTTAATGTATTTATAATGTACTATGTGATTTTTGTTTTGGTTCTTTGGTATGTTCCTCCCCCATGGTATAACCCTGTTTTCACTCTATTTGATTTTGGTGTCCTGCATCTTGTATATACATTTTTCTACTTTGGGGAGGGGAAGGGAATAAAACAAAATGCTTAAATAGTGATACAGGTTGACCCATTTTAACAATGAGATGTACAAGATACTATGTTGAAAATGAACTTTACATCATCTTTGGGAGTAGGGGGAGGTAGTTGGGGAGATAGGGAAGGAAGGGATGGTAGGACAAACACAAAGAGGAGGCAACAATGCTCATAGGAAATGTACTCATTACCTCACTCATGTAACTGTAACCCCTCTGTGCAGTATTTTTACAATAAAAATTGTATTTAAAAAAAGAAAGAAAATAAAAATAACCCTAGTATCTCTTAGATAATGCATCCAATAGAATCAGGGCTCAATTCCTGTGTTCTTCTATATCTATGTACCAATCTATCTACCTATCTATCTCAGACTTAGATGTATATGATGAACCTCAAATTGCAATTTGGGAGTATGACATCATTTATTGTCTATAAAGTAAATCATTCTCCCCCCCCCAGAAAAAAAGAAATCAAATTATTTTGCTAGGTAATGGAAGAGAAAAATGAATCTTTTCAACAAATGGGACTGAAACAAACATTTGTCATAGTATTATAGGCTAAATGTTAATGATAGTGTATTATCACAGCTCTATCAAAAAATAGAAGAAAATCCTCATGCAAAAGAAACTTAGGTCCCTTGGTTCCCCTTATTTGCAACAACTAGAATACATCTAGGATAATCCTCCCAAACAAGCAGAAAAGGTCAAAAGCTATGTACATACAACCATATAAAATGATGCTAAGCACAATGAACCCCAAGATAGGGACACAAGAGGTTTTATTTTGTCACTGTTGTTTTAATGTACTAGGGTATTTTTTGTTTATTTTGTATGTTCTTCCCCCATGGTAAAACCCCTTGTTTTCACTGTATTTGATTCTGGTGCCCTGCATCTTTTATATGCAATTTTCTAATTTAGGGAGGGGAAGGGCAATAACAAGGATACAGGTAGACATTTTGTAATAATGAGACATACATGACAGGTGGGAGGGGGGTATAGTAAGTGAAAGCAAAGGAGGAGGTAACAATGCTCAATAGGAAATGTACTCATTAACTTACTCATTTAACTGTAACCCCTCTGTACAATATCTTTACAATAAAATGTGAAAAAATAAATGTAAGTAGATTATATAGAACCTAAAGAGCTTAGACCAAACGAGAAATGAATATGATACTTGTGATATTAAAGAGGAGAACAGAACAAGTATGTCTACTCATGGAAAGTAGTTCCAAAAATATTTGGTAAATATTCATATCTAGGATATATAAACAGTTCATACATTTTACTTGTTAGATATGAGATAATCCATTAAAATGGACAGATACCACATAAGCAGTACAAAATAGTCAACGAACAGCAGAAACCATGTTTAATTTCATCTTCAGAGAAATGAAAATTAATAGCCTCACAACAAAATAATATGTCATCTGCTGGTGAGATTGTGAAACTTACAGAAATCATGCGTACTGTTAGGTGGAACATTAGTTGTTAAGACCACATCAGAAAATATTTTGGGTAGTTTATCTTTTATTTTCAAATTTTTCATTTTTAGTAGTTGTACAAAGGAATTTTATATGAACACAAGGAATCTTGATCCATGTCATCCCTTTCATCATTCTCCCCCAATCCCTCCTGGCTCCATCTGTTCTCTCCATTTTCTTAATTTTGTAGGCTATGCATTGAATATTATGGTCCATAGATTCTTTTTTTGTTTGTTTGTTATTGGTATTTTTATACATTTTTATTGTAAAAATACTGTACAGATGGGGTACAGTTACATGAATAAGGTAATCAGTACATTTCCTAGTGAGCATTGATGCCTCCTCCTTTGATTTTCCCCTACCATCCCTTCCTTCCCCACCTCCCCAACTACTCCTCCCCTCACACACACACCCACGCAGAAGTTGAAAAGTTTGTTTACAACATAGTGTCTTGTATATCTCATTCTTACAATGGGTCAAACCATATAACTATTTAAACATTTTGTTTTTTTCCCATCCCCTCCCCAAATTAGAAAAATATATATACAAGATGCAGGGCACCAAAATAAAATACAGTGAATACAGGGGTTATACCAAGGGGGAAGAATATACGAAAGAAACAAAAAACATCCCATAGTACATTTTAACTACATTAAAAACAATAGCAAGAAAGAAAAAAAAACACTTGTGTCCCTATCTTGGGTTCATATTGCTTAACATCATCTTATATGGTCATTTGTACATAGCTTTTGACCTCTTCTGCTTGCCCTAGACTTATACTAGTTATTGCAAATAAGGGGAACCATGGGACCTATGTTTTGGGGCCTGGCTTACTTCACTTAATATACATTTTTCCAAGTCTTTCTATTACCTAACAAATGGGGTGATGCCATTTTTTTCTGATGAAGGCATAGAATTCATATATATATATATATATATATATATATATATATATATATACCACATTTTCTTTATTCATTCATCTAGTGAGAGGCATCTGGGTTGGATCCTTATCTTAGCTATGGTGAATAATACTGCAGTAACCATAGTTGTACTGGTAGCTTTAATATGGTCTTGTTTGTGATTATTTGGGTAAATGCCCAAAAGTGGGATTGCTAGATCATGGGGAAGCTCTATTTGGAGTATTTTGAGGAACCTCCAAAGTGGTTGAACAAGTTTACATTCCCACCAACAATGCAGTAGGGTTCCCTTTTGGCCACATCCCTCTACCATCTATTGTTATTAGTTTTCTTGATTAAGCCATTGTAACTGGAGTAAGGTGGAATCTCAATGTTGTTTTGATTTTTTTTCTTGAATTGTGTGTGTGCATGTGTTTGTTTAAGAAAATACCTTATATGCCTTAAAAAGTGATCTTATTGTTAATTGCCCAAGAGGATAATTCATCAATTGTTCATCATTTGATACAATTCTTATGTGTTGTACATACACAGTTTGTACACAAATATTGTAGAAGGAAAAATGGGTGAAAAATGTAGCAGTGACACTCACTAGACACTGTGTTGAACATGAACTGTACAATGTGTGGTAGATGGTCTGAGGGGCAAACAGGGAAAAAAGGAGGGAATGGATGACACTGTTCAAAAAGAAATGTACTCACTACCTGACTTATGAATCTGTAACCCCTCTATATATCACCTTTACAATAAGAATATGAAAATACTCTAAATGTCTAACAAAGGTGAAAGGATAAACAGACTATTTCCCAAGTGAAAATAAACAAATCTAATTTATAGATATATAGATGTAGATTAGTACATATAATAATGTGGATGACCCCCCAAATTAGTATGCTACAAATAAAGCTGGACACAAAAGTATCTACTATAAGATGAAAATTTAATGCTTAATATATAACATTGATGTACAAATTAATTGTTTCTTATAGCACCATAGCAGCATTATTGGGAAAAGGATCAAGGGAAAATATTGTGAATTAGTGGAGAGATTCTGTATCTGAGCTTTAGTCTTGAAAATGGTAGGGCACAGACTAGTAAATGTATTGAATGCTGCATTTCAAATTAGTATACCTGATTGTGTAAAGGATCACTTAAGAAAATTTGTTAGTTAAAGTTAACTTCGACAGGGGGTTTTCCCAAACAGCGCTTTCCAGTTTGTCACTCCAATTGATGTTTCCCTTGCCATCATTAATATGAATTTTTAAACATTAACTCTTGCTAATGTGTTCTGGAATTTTACTTATTTTTTTTATTAATCTTCCGACTATCTTAGAACAGAAGCTTTATGAAGGCATTTCTTTGGTACTTTTTCAATAAAATAAATTTGAGAGCTAATTTAGTATGGTAGACTAGGTAATAAAATATCAAGGAAAACATGTTTTACTGCCACATAATTTCATTTTTGATCCTCACCTTGTGTGTTGTGAGTTCTTCAGTATTCTGATTGTGTAAACCCTAATGTAACAATGTCTTTGACCGACTATAAGAAAATTATGTCATATCAGGAGGCAAGTACTTCAATTGGTCTTTGTATAAATTTTATTATTTTATGTCTGTTACATCTTAAGTGCATAGTACTTGAAATAGAAGGGAAGACTTGAGGATTTTGCAAAGGCAGATGGTGAAGAAAGATGATGTTGTCCCTAGTAAACACTATCTCCCAGGACTTGATTCTTTCACAATAATCTCATGCATACTAGAGGATCCCAGGACTGTCATTTTATTTTAGGAAATACTTTACCTTCCTTTCCCAGATGTCAAGACATCCCTAGATATAGTTTCTTCAACTAATCCATAACTAGTTTCTCTGGACAACATGACATATTTTTTTTAAAAAAGGTCTGCTTTGGAGTTAGATAGCTCTTAAAATATTAGTTCCATTCCATCCCTTTGTATATGTTAACATCAGCCTTGTACATTAGTTCTTCAGTGTGACCACCTGAAAACAAACAAAAATTCAAATGTGGACTGCATCAAATGTGTGAAATAGGAAAAGGTGACAGCACTCTCTAACCGTTATTACCCAAGTAACTTCAGGTAGCCCCTAAAGCTCAACTACAGTCACTTAAGTGATCTAATACTTGTTAGGTCATAGAACAAGGCACTGGTGACTGGCTTTCTATGGAGATTGCCCCTGAGCATCCTCCTGTCCTTCTATGCAAACAGCTCATGCCAGTGTCCTTTCATGGAGATTCCCCTCATGCTTTCAAGTGCTATTTCCAACATGATACCCACAGTGTATGGCATTGACTAGAGGCAGAAACTGTATACCATGGTAAGAAACAACACAACAGTTCCCCTCACTAACATTACTTTCTTAAGATGTTAACCAGATTTGTATCACTATTCCATACTAAAATCACTGAGGGGAAAGTTCAGTCTCTAAAAGTTTTTAACTAACCAAAATACTCCTTGCATGGCCAGAGAAAAGCCTATCACCCTGCTTGAGACATGGCTTTCCTCACGCAATGCCAGAATCAAGGTTCCATTTGCCTGCATGAAAGTGGCTATTTGGTCAAAAACCAAGGAAGTGCTTACTTGTAGGGAATGCATCATCATCTGATGTTGGTTATGGTGCAATGGTTGACCAAGAATGAAATTGACACACTGATAATATGTCCATCTTTCTAAGAGACATAGGTCTATGAAGAATGTATGTGCGTGTGTAGGAGTATGGGAAGGGATGGGAAGGGGAAACAACGAGGAGGCAACAATGCTTGATAAGAAATGTACTCGTTATCTTGCCCATGTAATTGTAATTCCTCTGTACGGTATTCTCACAATAAAAAAAAGAATGTATGTGCGTGTGTATGTACGTGTATATATATATATATATATATATATATATATATTTAGAGAGAGAGAGAGAGAGAGACATACAATTAGTGAATGACTGTGAAAATGCATCCGTTTTGGCTTTTATTCTGACCCCAGGACTTTAGTATCTATGTGTTCTTTGCTAAATGAGGAATGAAGATTTGGAGTTGGTATGTAATCTGAAGATGTTTTCTGAGGTTCTTTCTCTGTGGTTTGAAGTTAACCAAGCCTTCAAATACTAGACTTGTATGGAATAGAAATATTTGCTTGGATATTCCTCAAAGAGTCAGGGACTTTGGCTTTTTAAAGTTTCTTTAAAATCAACCTGCAAAGTCTCAATTTCATTTATTTTTATAGTTGTTTTGTGAAAGTTATTGTCTACTGGGATAAATATCAAAAGTTTCTAACATCATAGAACATTCTACTGAACCAAATTATATTAATCCTTTATATTTCATTTCTACATGTTATACTTTGCTCCAAGTTAACCATTTTATGATTGTTTCAGGGGGATGGAAGCTTTTTTAAAAAACTACCAAGGGCCATTTGGATATTTCTAACATGATTCCTGGTCCACACAGTTATCAATACAAGCAGATGCCTGTGGGAACCTGATGAGAATCACACTAGAAGCATATGTGTCTGGCTTATCATGTACCAAAAGATTTCTCCAGATTTCTATGGCCTGGAGGATGGACAGTTCTCATCTCTCAATAGAAGTTATCTATGTGGCCTAAATAATATATTTGTATTTCATTTCTGCTTGTTATACTAACATTGGCGTCTAGGTTCTAGATGTTACTCATAAACTATTTTAGTTGATATTACACATGATTTTGCTTCCTGGTTTTCTTACACAGGATGTTAATTATTATTTTTTTAAGGCATTTGAATTTTTCTTGTTAGGTTGGTCAATGATTGGATTTACTGACAGATTCTTTAGGGACATTTTATTGTTGTCATAAACCCTTGCAGAGTTGGTAGTTTCAAGAATTAGAAGGAGTTATATGTATGAAGAATGCAGTGTATTGATTCACATCACTGACCGGCCCATGTGAGACATTTAATAAATGTGAAATGCTGTTCTTATTTTATTATAGAGGAAAAAGGAATTATGACACCTACATCTCTGGATTATTATAGAAATGCAATTAAATATCACCCACACAGCTGGTAATATATAGTACCCAGCTTCTATTCAGAAAACTCAATAAATGTTAATTTCATTCTTTTCTCTGACTACTAAACAAAACATCCAGAGCAGCAATAACACTGTCTTCATGATCTTACACCACCCCAGCAAAATAATTTCCTTTTCTTAGAAGAGAGAAACCAATAAAGTTCGATTTCAATTTATTTTGACTATTCTCTGTTTTGATGGTGTAAAATAAATCTCTGTTATGAAATAACCTTTGTGGTGATCTATGTGTAATGACCACCCATTCATACCTAGCTCTCTTTGGATAAATAAATGAAAATAACACTCAATTTCCAACTACAACTAGCATATCACTCCCCTGAAGGAACGGGGTAGAGTTACAGTTGGAGACAGTGCAAAGCTGGGTATTTATATCGCTGAATGTTACTTCCTGCCTGCAAGAATTTGCGATTTACTTCCAACTGAGAACAATTAAACTTAAATCCCAAAGCCACATTTCATATACATAAAAGTCAGGAGCACAGGAGTAATTGTGTTATTCAGGTAGCAAGTATCTTACTTTTGTAGTTTGTCAGTTGAAGAATATCATATCAATAATTATGTTTATCAAAACTGGGTAATTATATTTGCAGATTTGTTTTACCTGTTCCAAAGTCCCCCTTGTAGTGTGTTTCATAATTCCATGTGTATAAATGCCTATCTATGACTGATTATAATAAGATATTTTCTTAGCTCACCTATGGTATAAAAAGTCTAAGGCAAATTTCCATAAATCTCAATATTCTAGAGATTGAAGTTCAATGTCCATGCAATATGAGATTTTTTTTTTTGGTTGTAAAATATTGAGGTTCTGTTTTAGATTATTATGTGATGCTTCTAAAGAAAGAAACTAGAAAATTATTTTTATTATATTTTTGCCAGTCATAGGGCCTGAACTCTGGGCCTGGGCGCTGTCCCTCAGCTCTTCAGCTCAAGGCTAGTGCTCTACCACTTGAGCCACAGCACCATTTCTGCTTATGTGGTGCTGAGGACTCATGCATGCAAGGCAAGCGCTCTACCACTGAGCCACCTTCCCAGCTGTAAACTAGAAAATTATTGATAACCTTGGCATGCCGACTTATATCTAGAAAGTATGTTAATTATTGCGTTAAATCTCATCAAGTTATTATATCTCAATGAATGGTAGATTTTGCTTGTCTTGTCCTGATAATAAATAGAATTTGTTGGCTGTAGTTTGGCAATTAAATTAATTAGTGGTTTGTGGAAATCATGAGTGATGGAAGTTTGTGTTCATACATGAATAGATCTATTTCTGTGCTCTTTAAACAAGTTTGTAAATTTAAAAAAAGCACTAATATATTTCTCATAGAGGTTAACTGCCCCATGTTATTGTGATATTCAGGTGGTCAAATTATTATATAGGGCATTCAATTCTGTAATGAATATTCACTCTTACACTTTCATTTTGTAGTCTAAGCTTGTGGATACATACCTAGAAGAGTTCTAAGAATGTAATATTTGGTGAATAAGAGCAATAAAGTATAATGACTTTTTGTATTAAGGTTATATGCATTTAGCATGGTGACTGTTATATGTTACTAAGTTTGTCTCTATATGTTTTTATTTCATGACTTTGCCGGAGTGTGGTTTATTTATTTCTGTTTTTGAGACAAGGTCTTGATGTAAACCCAAGTTACATTCAAATTCCAGATTCTTCTGCCTCAGCCTCCTGACTGCTGGATTATTGGTATAAGCCAACATGCACAGCTCTGGTCAAGGTTTAAATATAAATTATCTGTTTGGCTGCTCCAGAGAGAAAATAAGAAGGGCAGTCTAGTAAATTTTGTATACGCATTCCCACGGGATATTTAAGTTTTCTTCATGTATCAGCTTATACCAGTAGGAAGTCTACAGTTACTTTATACTTGATGACTTTTGCTTCAATCTTGTAAGCTATACTTATAACTGCTTTTTTTAGGCATTATATGGATACTATCATGAGGGATGCTTTTTAGCATAACAAACATAGTAAATAAGTTATTAATTGTGTGAGTTAAATAATTTGCTGATTTTATAATGAGGAATGACCTTGAGAGAATGTTGGAGAAAGTACAGATGCTTTTCATACAGTATCCAGCTTGGCCCATTCAAGTTTTTCCTAAGAATATTCTAGAATCACAAACTTTGTTGTCTTTACCATTGTAGTCATCATCATTATCATCCTTAGAATTCTAGTCACTGATTATAAGAGTGTTATCCACTACATCCCTTGATCTCCCTTATGTCAAGTTCTGTTGGTGACAGATATCTATTAGAATTAATATTGAAAAAATGTTTTTTTTAATTTTTATTTTATTTTATTTTTTTTGGGTCCGGTCGTGGGGCCCGAACTCTGGGCCAGGGCACTGTCCCTCAGCTCTTCGGCTCAAGGCTAGCGCTCTACCACTTGAGCCACAGCTCCACTTCCGGCTTTTTTCTTTTTGTTTATGTGGGGCTGAGGAATCGAACTCAGGGCCTCAGGCATGCAAGGCAAGTGCTCTACCACTGAGCCACCTTCCCAGCCCGAAAAAAATTGTTTTATGAAGCCAACACAATCCTTTTGATTTGTGTTATTATCTCCTTATTATATAGCTAACAGGGAACAGACTAAATTTTAATTTTAGCTTCCAGTTCCAGTGATAATTCCAAAAAGAGATAAAAGTGATTCTTTTAAGACAAATTCATAGTTCTAATTTTCCTAATTCTATTTGCATGTTCTTTTTCTTTTTTGTTATTATGTATTAATTATTTTGAATTCTGGTCTTACTGTTTGATCTTGTTAATTGAATAGAGATTTGATGATATTGACAGAGTGCATGCTTTGCTTTGTTGTTTGCAAACTGACTTTATTTTTTTTTATAAATATATAGCTGAGGATTATATTCAAAACTATTTCTGTCATAAGTTTGAACCACCTAAGTTATCTGGTTTTGAACTCAAGATTTTATGCCCCATTGGACAGGTCCAGAAAGAGATTCCTATGTCTTTACATCAGAGTTATGAGTAAAGAGGCATCTTATTCAAGAATATTTTAATTTTAGCTTTAGGAAAACTTATTTGTCGATTAAGTAATTGAGAAGATCCATTCCTTTCTAAGATGAAGCATAAGTCCCATCTTTACATGTCTGTCAAGCCCAGCTACTTGTCAACAGTCCATTAAAGCTAATCTATGACACCAAAGGGCCAAGATATTCCATGTTTAAACACTGTACACTGAGTAACAAGCTTGTTGTATTAGTTCCAAATGTGAAATAAGGAAAGAAATGGGGAGTTTTTTTGAAATTTCCTGAAATGAGTGAAGATCACAATAACAGCAAATAATTATATGAGTACTTCTTCTACACCCAACTAGTCTAGAAATGTATATATATATATATATATATATATATATACATATATATATACATATCTATCTATCTGTCTGTCTGTCTGTCTGTAGGTATGTATGTATATCAATATACATTTATATATATATATATGGTGTGCATATATAGAACAATTCTATACCATATATATGATACTTTTCTATATGATATATATATTTCTATGCCAAATTTATCATAGTAATTACCACAGCAGCTCGAAAAATTTACTGTTATCATTCTCATTGGACAAAAAATGGAAAAGAAGCAGAGGCAATGTTCTCAGGGTCCCAGTGCTGGTCTAATATCACTGTAGTATCCATGGATAATTATTTTCACTTCTTCCCTCTAATCTTCACTCATGGAAGTCCATTTTCCTCAAAATTATAAAACCCATCCCCTGTACTCCAGCCCATTCTACTCCAAATGACCCAAACCTGTGCTTATCTCTACTGTTTATCTGACCTTATTGGACTGCAAGCTAAGTCACTAAAAATAAATAAATTAATTAATTAAGTAAGTAAGTAAAAAATCATTTTCCTTTACTGTCAGATCCCAATTGATTACATAAAATAGGGAATATAATGAATATTTAATAGATGACTACTGATCAAATAATAAACAAGTGAATGTATGAGTATACTAGTAGAACTGGTATGCCTACCAGGTGTCCTGACTATTTATTTGCCTGTTCACCATGACCAGTTCCTCCTCATGGTTGATCTGTTTACTTCTCTGGATGTACAGGTCTGTGAGCCAAACTGAGCTACTTCCAAAACTACAAAAGGGAAATGATGATTGGTCATTTAGCTATCCTGATCTTTTAACTTTCACCAATCTCTACTTAATGGTTCTTCTGTGTGGGTCACTTTTGCATGCCCTTCCTCTTGTAAGTTGCCAGAGGATGCTGTATATATTGAAACCAGTTTTGGGGAGAAAAATGAAGAGATAGCACCCAGGTCCTGAGTTTAAGCTCCATTACCAGCACACACTGAGAGAGACATACAGACAGATGAACACACACACACACACACACACACACACACACACACACACACACACAAATTGTATGGGTCTCTGGTCTGTAAGGAGTTAATTCCGAACAATTCCACTGCCTGGAGGCTCAGTTTGAATTATGTTATAATCACGGCAAACTTCTACTCTCCTCAGACGTCACCGTCTCATTTAAAGACCTAACTGAGAAAGCAGAGTTCAAATGCTAAAATCCTCTCCACCATTCCAAGTATATATTTTACATTAAAAACCCTTTTGAATTGGCCAAAGCCACCATAATTGAAGCCAATTGAATCTGAATTTGAACAGGTCTCAGTCATGATAACACAGCCAGGCCTGCAGGTACCACAGACAAAACCTAGGCAATATAGATTGTTTGGGAATATAAAGAGAGTCTTTAAAAAGCTATTTATATTCTGTAGATTGGAGGAAATAAGACTTTGGAAGAAGATCTAATTACATTTTTGTATTGATATTTTAGGAAAATTTGTAGCAGCAATATATTGGCACATAAAGAGTCCACCAATGAACTAATCTGAAGTTTAAATCAAAATAGCTTGTATTGGTCTGTTCTAATTTCAGAGGATTCATATTTTTGAGGTTTGGAAAAGCAGCAATATAATCTCTTTTATGTAACTAGTTTAATTTTTCATAAGCAACCCTAAGATTAAAAAAAAATCAGAGAACATGCTGTAATTGACTCATCTTGGAAAGAGAACTGCAGAAAGTAATGAAGATTTAGGTGGGAATGGATTTCACACTTTATCTCCTCCTCCTACTTTTCTTTGCACTCACATAGGTGAAGCTGAGATTTCTGGTTAGAAAAATCAATACAAATTCACAGCAAACATTGGAAAAATGCGCTGTGATGTGACTAAAGCATTGTAAAGGCTGTTGTTACTTAGTGTTGAAGCAACTGCAGTCTATGGATGGGAGAAGGCACAGATGGGTTAGAAAAAACATGGGGAATGGGGGTAACTGAGATGCCTTGGTGAATAATTATAAGGGTATTCTCAGATATGGGTTTTTCCCTTTTGTCTGTTTTTGATGCAACTACTTCATTCATTCAAACTTTGCTGCATAGCTACCATGGTCTACCTTCGCTCAGTATATATACATTTACATATATATATGTATATGTATACATATATGATATATATATACATATGTACATATACATATATATACATATATATATGTGTGTGTA
>NW_012267238.1:9822434-9824511 GCF_000151885.1 Dipodomys ordii | reverse complement strand
TCGGTCATGGGGCTTGAACTCTGGGCCTGGGTGCTGTCCCTCAGCTCTTCAGCTCAAGGCGAGCGCTCTACCACTTGAGCTACAGCACCACTTCCGGGTTTCTGGTGGTTTATTGGAGATAGGAGTCTCATGGTCTCTCCTGCCTGGGCTGGCTTTGAACCGCGATCCTCAGATCTCAGCCTCCTGAGTAGATAGGATTACAGGCATGAGCCACCAGCGCCCGGCTCAAACTTAAAATTATTAATGGGGCATGTCTGGGTGGCCTTTCAACTCTGACAAAACACAAAGGAAAGTACTAAAAGGTTTATAAGAGATGCAAGAAGGTCACATCTTAATATTCCTGTGCTAAAATATCCTCAGATTGAACACACATAACATTAGCGAAGCTTATACTTAGTAAGTTAACTTTCTACCAAACCAAGGTCAACATATTTGAAGGAAAGATTAAAAAACTGTACATGTGAATGCCTAAAATAGACTGAAAAAAATTGGAAAAATAAAGATGGAGAGAATATGTGCCAATATTAAAATATAGGCAATAAAGAAATTTCATAGAAAAAGATAGTACTTATCATAAAAGGATGCTAAAATGATTGTTAGAACCATGCTTGTGAGTTAAAGAAAAACACATTTAATGAAGGAGGGTATAAATGTTAAAAACAGACCTAAATGGTAGCTTTTCTTCTGCAAATATAAGATCTGAAACAGAAGGGAATAAAAAACACTGTTAGCACAACAAAATTAAATATTGCAAATGCACAACAATGAAAAGTTTCCAGGTTTAGCATTTACATAAATATATCTATATGTATATATATACATACATATATATATATAATATTTTGGCCCAGGAGCAATATAAAGAAATCTAATATTGTAACCAAGAAGAATAAGGTTAGAAGGCTGGGTTGTATACACATTGAAGAAAAATGTGGCTGACATATTTTCCAAATTTGAAAAAAATCTAAATTATAATAGAGCAAAATAAACTAGGTTCAGGACAAAGGCCACATATTTTCTCTCATATGAAATCTAGTCCTAAAAGATGTACAAATACATACAGAAGCACACACACAATTCAAAAATACAAAGCCATGGTGTCTCAAGGAACCATAAGCAAAATATTCATAAAAAGCATATTGCAATCAAAATTCTTAGTGTCAGTAATAAGAAGTAATTATATAAAGCTATCCAGATAACAGATATTATGAGCCAGGCACTGGTGGTTCATGCATATAATCCTAGCTATGCCAAAGTATGAGATTTGGAAAAAGAAAATTTGAAGCACCTTAGGCCAGAAGATTCCAGGAGTTTCCAAAGTAACCAGCATAAAGCCAAGCTAGAAGTGTGGCTCAAAAGGTAAATTGATTGCTACCCTACCAAGCAAACAATCCACTGATGAGTTTGCACTTCATACTTCATTACTGGCAAATAAAAGATAATAATAAAACCTATAGACTTTATGAACCCAGAAAATAAGAACATATTCAATGTTAACTTGTCACCTAAAGCCATATAATTGAAGGTATTTAAAATAATGTAAATTTCTACCAAGCATGTTGAATTTAGAAAAAATGTGTCCTAAAACTTAGAGCAAAATAAATGGAGTGTAAGAAAAAAGTTATATTACTACAAAGAATGTTAATGAGCTGGGTACTGGTGGTTCAGGTAACCTAGACAGAAAAGCCTGAGAAATTCTGTCTGTAATTAATGGCCAAAAGTTAATCTGTAGGAGAGGTACAAGTGAATGGTGGAGTATCAACCATCGTGGAAATATAAAGGAAAAAACAACAGCAGCAGAAATAGTAATAGTAAGGATGAATTATTATTATTTTGGCAGATGAAACATAGAGAAGTAAAATATATTACTTATATTGCACAATACACAAAGTATTGCATTATTTAATGGTAAACTTGTTAATGTATAAATACCTATTATAAACTCTGCAGTCAATAATTGTTTTCCTGTACTTAAGATTGAACTTGTTCAACCACTTTGGAAAGTAGTATGGAGGTTCCTCAAAAGACTCCACATAGAGCTCCCCTATGACCCAGCAATCCCACTTTTGGGCATTTA
>NW_012267238.1:9770769-9817079 GCF_000151885.1 Dipodomys ordii | reverse complement strand
TATATATATATATATGACCGCCCAAGAATTCCAACTTCTCATAGCACAGGTGAGATCAACTTAAAAACACAAGATGTGTCTTGATAGAGGAGATGTGCTGGCTCAGCATTCCCTGGTCTAGAGGAATCCACGAAGGAATTCTGCAGAAAGCACTATAATATGTAAACTACATCTTTGTAGTAGAATATTCTGATTAAAACAGTAAGCAGAGGAAGCATTCTAGACAGAGACATTAGCACCTGTAAAGAGTTTAGCCTTACATCAGATAGAATTAGGTTTGTATTTAAATAGCAGAAGTACACTAACAATACTTGATTCAAGAGAGACATATTTCTATTTCATCTAAAATTTTAGGGTTGGCAGAATCTGTAGAATTTTCCTTCTTTTTTCCTTCCTCCTTCTTTCCTTCCTTGTTTTCTCCCTTCCTTCTTTAGTATCAGTGTTTGAACTTAAAAGTTCTCACTGTTGGCTCTTGTCAAGTCAGTTGCTCTACCACTTGAGCCATTTCCATTCAGCCTTTTTGCTTTAGATATTTTCCAGATAAAGTCTAAAAAGTTTTGTCCTGAAGTAGTTGTTGTTTGTTTGTTTGGGGTATTTTTGTTTTGTTTTGTTTTTTGAATTGAAATCTTCCTATGAGCCAGGATTACAAGCTTGTGTGGTACTACTTGTTTATTTGCTCAGATAGGTCTTTCTCTTTTTCTAAGCTGGCCCCAATCTCCACTTCCTGATGATGTGTAATCATAGGTATAATGTACTGTGCCCAGCCTAAGAAAAATTTTCTAAGTAACTCTTTTGTTATCTCTATGCATGGCTCTTTGTCTTCAAATTGCCATGTCTATATAGGTGGAAACTTTCCAAAAAAAAAAACAAACACAAACAGGAAAAAACTAAGGAGCAAAAGTGCATATCCTAGGTCCATGTTAAAGAAAACTACGGCAAGTCACTTGTGACTTTCTCTATTACAATTCATTTCCCCAATTCACTGCCATGCAGCCTCTCACAAGGAAGCAATCTGTAACCCATGTTCCTAGAGTACCACATTACCCAGGAAAATCACATTACCCAGGAACATCACAGAACTGTGGCAGATGAGAAGACTGGGATTTGAAGGACAACAATAGCTTTGGCTATAAGCAGGGAATAGTAGCTCTTCAAGACATGGCAAGTACTTCCACATGACTGATTTTGGTAAAGGCAGAGAAGGGCAGAGGACAGAGAGAGATAAGGGTAAGACAGAATTGGGGGCATAAGGATGAATCACATATATTGAGCTATTCCATAAATTAACAAATTATAGCTGGTATGTATTAATTGATTATACATAGAGGCCTATGAGGTACAATTCTTTTTCTTACTTGTAATGACAAGGTAAATTGATATTTAGACACTTAGGTTCAGGGCTACCATTATGTATCTAGTATGTGTAGAGCTGAAATTTGACTTTAAGTTTATATGAGTGCAGAGACTCCTGAGGAGTCAACCATACCAAGAAACAACCCGCATATCTTCCTCTTTTGTTTACCCAGCCATGGAGATTTTGGTTTTTTTTCTGGAAAGCTTCTTGGATCCAGCAAGCAATTCTGAGTCTAGTCAAAATAAAGTTCTGACAGAGTCAAATCAATTGAACCTGGACATTCAGGATTCAAAACAAGAAGCAAATCTGAAAATCAAGGGTTGGCATTTTACCTTATCTTTTCACTAAGGTTTTGTTGTTGTCGTTGTTGTTTTTGTTTTTGTCAGTCATGGGACTTGAACTCTGGGCCTGGGCACTGTCCCTCAGCTCTTCAGCTCAAGGCTAGCACTCTACCACTTGAGCCATAGCACCACTTCTGGCATTTTTTTTCTTTTTGCTTATGTGGTGCTGAGGAATTGAACCCAGGGCCTCAGGCATGCAAGGCAAGTGCTCTACCGCTGAGCCACCTTCCCAGCCCATGTCCCTCAGCTCTTTAGCTCAAGGTGAGCACTCTGCCACATGAGCCATAATACCACTTCCGGTTTTCTGGTGGCTAATTGGACATAAGAGTCTCATGGACTTTCCTGCCCTGGCTGGCTTCAAACCACAATCCTCAGCTTCCTGAGTAGATAGGATTATAGGCCAGCAAGTTTTTTTTCATGCATTTTTTATTGTTATTATAAAGATGATATTCAGTATGGTTACAGTTACATACATCAGATGAAGAATACATTTTTTAACAATGTCATATATAAAAGTAAGTGACAAGGTGTTTTAATCTCATATGATAGGTCAACCAAATCCAAAGTATTAAGGCAATTCTTAATGTAGTATCACATACATTTGAACAGTGGATCAACATAAGTCATAATGTTTCATGATACTAAGATTCAGTTATTTCCAAAGATAAGTAAGCCTGAAGAGTAGGCTGCCTTTATGCACTGTAAGCAAAACTAATTCTGCTCTAGATAAGCTGTGATACTCTCTGTGGAACATATTAGACCTATTTTTTGTGCATTTTTATTGTAAAAATACTGTACAGAAGGGTTACAGTTACATGAGAAAAGTAATGAGTACATTTCCTATGGAGCATTATTGCCTCCTTTGTTTTTCCCCTACCATCCCTTCCCTCCCACCTCCATAACTACCCCCCCACCAAAGTTATAAAGTTCATTTTCAACATAGTATCTTATACATCTAGTTGTTACAATGAATCAACCTGTAACCCTGTTTAAGCATTTTGTTTTTTTTTTTTCCCTTCCCCTCCTTGAATTAGAGAAGTGTATATACAAGATGCAGGACACCATCATCAAATACAGAGAAAACAGGGGTTATACTGTGGGGGAGAAACATACAAAGAAACAAAAAAAATCACATGGTACATTATAAATTCGTTAATTTTTAAGTAGTTTGTATTTTATATGTATTTGATTCAAAACACATGTTCATTCAAGAAAATCTGATAAGCATAGAAGGCTGTAACATATAATTGCTTTTTTTCATTTCCTAGAGTACATTTTGATAAATATGATTTTATGTAATTGAGGTATATGGGCATTGTGCTTTGTGTTCCCACAATAAGAGTACCTTCCTTTGGTCTTACTGTGTGTGACTGTCTAGAGTCCTGAATAATTTATCATGTCCCAGTGTATTTTAGATCTAGCATCTGCATATGAGAAAAACCATGTCCTGTTTTAAATAATATCACAGAGAGGTGTACCACTCAACGAGTGCTATTATACTTTTAATAAATTTCCTTCTGACTTTTAAGACTTCACATCTAGTACTTATTTCATAGGTTACACTTTTACTGCTTACATTTTTATTTCTATATTTTTAATAGATTACATTGCAACTATTTTCATGACATTAAAAATATGGATGAATGTAGTTTGAATGTTCATATGATAGCTGGTGAGTGTACGAATTATGTTTCATTTGGGAATACTGCAGGTTGTATGTTTGTGTGGATGTAGGTCATTGTGGCCAGAAGTCTGGGAAGCAAACATTTCTGTTCCATAGTTAGTAATTTGAATATGCAAATGAGCCCAGGTTTTATACCTTTTTGGAGTATTCTTTTGTTTTTTCATCCCCCATCTTTTTTAAGAGGTTGAGTTTGTCCTTTTCTTCAAGCCTCCACTTCATGTTCAAGTTTCAGACCTATCTATTCTGGTGCTGTTTTTGTTCAAAGCCATTGCATAAAGGATTCAGATGACAACATGGAGCCAGAGATCACTCTTACTATGGCTCACAATCATACAGTCTACTATCCTTCCATTTGATTTGGACCTACGTAACCATTCTTCTAAGTATTTTATTGGGCATTTTATATCCTACATTTTGCTCATGTTCTGTCATCTGTCATGTCACATAATGCTAGTCATCCTTCACATCTCAAATCCAATTCAGTGCCATTTTTTTCTCTAGGTTAACCTCATTTTTTCCTGTCCATTTTCCTAGTGCAGATATAAGTGGAATAACTTGAGAAGGTCCTCTTTCCCAATCTCTCTTCTTCTCTCCTTCCCTTCTAACTATCTTGCCTCCCTCCCTCAATACTTACCTAATCTTTAGCATTTATTTAATCCTGAGTAAAATACTTTTTTCTTTCTCTATGAGTCATTCTTGCCACTGCAGTGAAAATTTCTGATGACAGAGATTCTAGCTCCTTGTCATTCTCTTAATCTCTCATGCCTGGCATTTTACCTGCCTTACTGATTATTGAGATAAAGCAAATTTTACCTTAGTTTATTTTCATTTCTAAAATATACAGTATGATCCCAAACTTTCCAAAAATATTTTAAGTGCATGTTTTGGTCCTTTTTTTGTCAAGGTAGAATTCCCAAAAGGATGGCCAATAGACACATGAAGAAATGCTCAACCTCCCTAGCCATAAAAAAATGCAAATCAAAACAATATTGAGATACCACCTCACCCCAGTTAGAATGGCAAAAATCAAGAACTCTAATAACAACAGATGCTGGAGGGGATGTGGACAGAAGGGAACCTTACTGCATTGTTGGTGGGAGTATAAACTTGTTCAACCACTTTGGAAAGCAGTATGGAGGTTCCTCAAAAGACTCCACATAGAGCTCCCCTATGACCTAGCAATCCCACTTTTGGGCATTTACCCAAATGTTTACAAACAAGACCACACTAAAGCTACCAGCACAACTATGTTTATTGCAGCATTATTTACCATAGCTAAGATCTGGAACCAACCCAGATGTCCCTCAGTAGATGAATGGATCAAGAAAATGTTGTATATATACACAATGGAATTCTATGCCTCCATCAGAAAGAATGACATTGCCCATTTGTTAGGAAATGGAAAGGCTTGGAAAAAATTATATTAAGTGAAGTAAGCCAAGCCCAAAGAAACATAGGTCCCATGGTTTCCCTTATTTGCAGTATCTAGTATGTATATGAGTCAAGCAGAAAAGGTCAGATAATGTGGTTAGGAAAATTAACCCTTAGATATGTATTTAAATATTTTTTTTCTTTCATTCATTAGTTTCTAACGCATTTATAAGATTATTTCTTTGTTGCTTTGTATGTCCCTCCCCCACAGTTTAACCCCTTCTTTCACTATATTTGATGTCGGTACAATTTGTGGAGGAGATGGGGAAAAACAAGTTGTTTAAGGATAACTGTGGAGCCGTTACAACAAGGAGAAGTACAAGTTGTCATGTCAAAAATGACCTTTACAACTTTGGTGGAATTGGGGGAGGATTGGGGGGGGCAGGGGGAGGCTGGGAATGGATCTGAAGGGTAAACAAAGGAGGAGGCTGCAATGCTTGATGAGAAATGTACTCATTATCTTGCTCATGTAATTGTAACCCCTCTGTATAGTATGTTCACAATAAAAATAAAAATTAAAAAAATAAAAAAATATCTGAAATGTAATCTATTTGCATGGCTCCAACTGGTCTTTGACTTGCTCAGTTTTTTTTTGCCTCTAATTATTTGACTCTTGTCACTCTACATAATTGTTTTTATAAGTACAGGGATCAAGAAATACCATAAGTTTGAGCATCTATGACTGAACTGAAATAGATAAATTAGAAAGGGTTAAAAATTTACAATTATATTCAGACACATTGATTTGATTTTCCAATAAGACAACTCTCTTGAAAATTTCTGTCAATAAAATTCCTATTAATACCAACACAATGGGGATTTAGGGAGAGCTAATAAAATATGTTTATAAATCATGGCAAAGATGATTAATAACTCCTACTTTAAATGCTTGACTTGGTGATTCCAAAGTACATTCA
Organism: Dipodomys ordii; assembly: GCF_000151885.1. Taxonomy (NCBI): domain Eukaryota; kingdom Metazoa; phylum Chordata; class Mammalia; order Rodentia; family Heteromyidae; genus Dipodomys; species Dipodomys ordii. The sequence continues at coordinate 9,811,352 of NW_012267238.1, read as the reverse complement.
GACATGAAATTGACTATTCCAGAGGGAGAGATTAAGATTCCCCAGGCCACAAAGTATTATCTCTTGTATACAACCACATAGCTTGTATATTAATGACTCTCCCCTTGAAATTAAAAAGAAGAAAACATAAATTTACATTTATTGATTGTCTTCATTATGTCCAGCATTAGCAGGAACAGAGTAGTACAGGTCAACCAAAATCAAGAAGTCAAAATCTATACTTGAGTTGTCTTAGACTAAGTATTCTCACAGAGGAGAATGCTAAGGCTGAAAGGGGGGAGGGATAATTTAATCTCTATGGATCAATGGGTTCAGTCTGACCTTTTCAGAAACCATGAGTTGAACTGGATTTTGTAGGATAAAAGGAAACCTTCTGGAGTAGCAGAGTGGGAGGTGCATACCCACAATTTCAACTCTGAGAATCGAAAGCTGTCTGACAGAGCTGGATGCCACAGGGTGAGTCTGAAAGTATCAGGCAATGAGTCTTGGGAAATTTTGAGAGCAATCAAGACCAATGTTAAAATGTCCAGCTACAGAATTTGACAATAGTGACACAGATAAGGGTCAAATGGTTTAAGAACTGGATGCCTGTAGTTCTGTAGTTTATAAAAATCTGTGTTATCTTCTGAAGTTAAGTTATTCTGTGATAACAAATAATCACAGATCTATAATATCAAGTATTTCAAAACTATTGTTTCTTCTACCACCCACATTTTCAAGCTACTTCATTCTGTATCATCCTGTCTTTGAGAGCCAAAATGACAAAGCAGCCCCTACCTAGAACAATTCTACTTTAGTGGCAGAGGGAGAAAGAGCCAGTGAAAACCATGAGCTTCTTATAGAGATGTCATATACCGCTTCCACATTTTGTTTGTCATGCAAATGGTCTGACCCATTGGAGCATGGATGTATGTGAGTTTGGCTCAAAGCAACAAACCTGGAGGAGGCAGCAAATATTTTGAGGAATCTTTCCATTTATTCTAGAAGATAATATTCCACATTGGGGACGTCTCACAAATAATTTGGGGATATGCTAACATATGTAGAGAGAAAATCACACAGCATGAACAGATAACTTTGACTACAGGTAATCATTTAAATGATTAGCATAGGACTGTTAATGATAATCATAACCAGATCTTAGGAAATATGCCTTAGCAATGCAGGTGTTTTCCACTTTGTGTTTTATAGTCATTAGATGATAATTATCAGATGATAACTTAAATCCACTACATTGTCCCAAGTTATACTTACTCCAAAATTTAAATATTATATTAGGAGCATATCCTACAAGAAATGTCTTATACAAAGCAAGCTTTCACTTAGGAAATTTAATCAATGCTCTGATAATATTACCTTATTTTAGCATAATTTAAAAGGAAGTGTCAACATTTCTCAGTCATGTTTATCTTTGGTGAGATCCAAGTTTATTCATTTAGAGTTATAATGATTTATAGCCACTACTAGCCCACTGGGAGATCATACTACTTCAATTACATAAATACCTTAAAGATTAGCTATTCAATAATTTTTATATCATCCAATGAAATTTTCTAACATCTATTCATCATGAAATTGTCTAAATAAAAAATAAACACTAATTGTACAAGTTCTATCAACACACACACACACACACACACACACACACACACACACACACGGGGTCACATGTGGCCACTGGGCTCACAGAACCCCTATCCAAGGCAGGGAAGCAGGTGAGAAAGTCATGATGTCTACTCAGTACAAGTGCAGTGCTGAGTGTGCAGGTGTTATGGGGGGGGGGCTCTCGTATCCAGTCCAAACCTTGTTATACCACAATTTATCTCAGATAAACTCTCTTCTGTGTACCAGCTTGGTTTATCACCAGTATATACTCGTGCTAAAAGTCCCTCACTTATTATGGCTGCATATGTGGTTTCATCACATCCCTCACTGTTTAGATATGGAAAACGAAAGCCCAGAGTTTGAAATGACCAAAGCTCTATGAAGTAGTGAGGTAACCTTTAAGATTCCATTACCTGAGCCCATCTGCAATCACTGGCTGTATGGAAATTGGAGCACTATCAATTATTTTTTTCCAGTGCTTTGTTGAGTCTCTGGTATAATTTCTGAGAAATTCAATTACAGTTTCTCTAGTTAATGATGAGATCAGGTCTCCTGCTCATTAAGAACTTGCCTGCCTCCTGCTGTGATGAGGGCACTGATTGGAAGAAGAAAGTGTTGATAACCCTCAAGGGAAAGGCTGGGAGCCTCTCCAGCCAGGGTTCTGATTTCCCATTCCATGGACCAGTGTGTGAATCTCTTTAGCCGCTTAGATTTTTGTTTATTTTGCCATGATAAAAGGTACAGAGATATCTCATGTAGGCTACTTCACAAATACCCTCTTAAGTGCATAAACAATGATTCCTCCAGCAAAACAAAATGGTTTTTCTTTCTTGTTATTGTTTCTAACATATTTATACGGTGATTTTTTTGTTGCTTTGTATGTCCCTCCCCCATGGTATAACCCCTGTTTTCACTGTATTTGATGTTGGTATAATTTGGGGAGGGGAAGGGAAAAAACACATTGTTTAAATAGGGATATAGGTGGACCCATTGCAACAATGAGATGTACAAGACATTATGTCGAAAACGAACTTTACAACTTGGGGAGGGATGTTAGGGTTGGGATGGTAAGGGGAAACCAGGAGGCAACAATACTTGATAAGAAATCTCTAAAAATAAATACAAATTTAGACTTCAAAAGCCATTTTTAAAAAGTCGTGGTAAGAACATAGACTTAATTGGGACAGACAGGCATGTTAACTGCTATCCTTTTTCTTTCTTTCTTTTTTTTAATGTAATATACCTGGGAGTCTGTGGGAAGGACTTCCAATGATGACTAGGGCAGGGGGTTCACTGCAGCTGCTGTGACACCAGGTCCCTTCCTTCCTGGATGTCCAGAAAGGTTGAAGGTGACAGGCTACTCTCTCCATGTCCAGTCACTGTCCTGTCCACCCTAGCACTCACGGAGAAACAGGACCTGTCTGCAGGATGGACTGCTGCCTTCCTGTTCTCAAGTAAAACCTTCAATGAGTACTCTCCTGTTTTGTTTTTCTTTTTTTTTTTTAGGGTCAAATCTGGGGTCTCCTACTTGCTGGACAGACATTCTACTATTTGAGTCATTCCCTCCACAAATTTGTTGTATTTGTCAAGGAGGGATCTTGTGATTTTGCTCTGGGCCTCGTTGGATTATTCCTATTTTTAACTCCCATGTGGCTGGGATGGCAGCTACGTTTATTCAGATGAGGTCTCTAACTTTTGTCCTGGGCTGACCATAACTATAATCCTCCTGATATCCATCTCCATAGTAGTTGTGATCATAGGCATGAGCCAACATGCCTAACCAACTTAACACTTTCCTAAGCAACAAAATCCATGGCTCTTCTGAGCTTAACCCAAATAAAAAGATTTTAAAATTCAGAAAAGAATACCACAAACTATACATTAGAAACAATCACAGCTACTGTTTCTAGTGATTAATAGGTGTTTGGCAACGTATTGACATAGTTTTAAAAAGTGTGATTTTTTTCCAATTATTTATTCATTCATTTATTTATTATTTATTTATTTTTGTGCCAGTACTTGAGGCTTGAACTCAGGGGCTAAGCAGTATCCCTGAGCTTTTTTGCTCAAGGTCAGCTCTCTACCACTTGAAACCACAGCTACATTTCTGGGATTTTGGATGGCTGATTGGACATAAGAGCCTCACAGATTTTGGTGCTTGGCCTGGCTTTGAACTGTGATCCTCAGATCTCAGCATTCTGAGTAGCTATGGATCATAGGTATGGACAACTGGCTTCGAGTTTTATTATTTCTCTTCTTCTTCTCCTCCTTCTTCCTCTTCTTCTTCCTCCTCCTCCTCCTCCTCCTCCTCTTCTTCTTCTCCTTCTCCTTCTTTAAGTAGTTGTATAAAAGGGCTTCAATTCAACATGTCACTTTGTGAGGTAACTGCATCTTGATCAATGTCATCCCTTCTATCCTTCTCCCTATCTCTCCCTCAGTTTACTGAGTTCCATTCTCACATGTGAACATTGACACTTATGATTGTATTTGCTCATGATTCCACTCCACATTTGGACACACTTTGTAGATACAGTTACCCAATGTCCTAAGAGCTTTTTAATGTAATTTTATTTCAAATTTTATTTTCACATATCTAAATGTAAAAATGAAAGTTTATGTAGCCCTTCCAATGTCAAATAGAAATAAAAGCCAAGATTTCACTTTGCACGCCAGCATATTATATAATTATACAGTATTGGCACCAGAGCACAGATGGTCACAGGGTTCCAGCCAGAGTTCAGTTCTAATTGTCTGCTGGTTGACCACAACTCTGGTAAGAGGCACAATGAGTGTCAAGGTACTTTCATCCAACCTAGTTTCAGCTCTAATCTTTTCTTTTCCTTCTCAGCCTTTCCTTATAATTCAGTTTTCATTTAAATATTTTATTGTCTTTAAGCAGTTGTACAAAGAAGTTTCCATTTAACAGCAATTTATGGATACAATATATCTTGATCAAGTCAACCCCTTCAACCTTCTCACCCATCCCTCCCCAACTCATTGCTTCCCTTCCTCTTCTTGATGTTATGGGTTGTATGTTGGATTCTTGACTGTATTGTCCCCTTCTTCCCCTCTTCCTTCCTCTGCCCCTTTCCCCTTGACCACACCCCACCCCTTTCTAGTAACCACCTCTTTATATTTGATTTTGCCGAGCTTTGATTTAGGCTTTCTAAGGAATTGCATTATTTGAGCTCTCTATTGAATTTACTGTTTTTCAATTAATACATTGTATACACTTGCATACCACCCAAGGTGTTTATGTGTGAGTTTGTAAGTTAAATCTAGTTTTGACATATATGGAAAAAAACATGCATCCTTTGTCTCTCTGAGCCAGATGTACTTCACTTAGCACTATTTTCCAAGTCTTTGTTTTTCTTTATTAATGGTATAATATCATTCTTTCTTATGGATGAATAAAATTCTAGTTATTTCTTTACAAAACCTTGCCCTTCTGAATCTTAATTCTCTTGTAGTGAAAATTTAATTATTAGCACATTTTAACTTGGGGTAGAGGTAACATGTATTAGGGATTTTGTAAGAAATAAATTAATTCTCTTTTTAATGTTTTAATCAGCTGGGAGAAAACTAATATATATATATGTGTATATATATATATATATATATATATATATATATATATAATGAACATGTGTTCTGGAAACTGATTTGTTAATAAACAGTCTAAATTATTCCTCATCGTTACTGGACAATATGGCAATAGCCCTAATTTTAAGGGGGGGAATAGGGACAGATGTGGTAGCATACACTAGTAATCTCAGCTGCTTGAGATGAAGAGGTCTTTCAAGGACAGCCTAGGAACTAAGTAGGGGAGACACCATCTCAAGAAACAATCCTGGTGTACTAGTGCTGTAGGCCCATAATCCCAGCTACATGGGAGTTGTAGATGCAAGAATCATAGGATAAAGTCACCTGGTGCAAAAAGTGCAAGACTTCATATGAAAACATCATATGAAAGCAAAAAGGACTGGGGGTGTGGTTCAAGCCTAAAAATAGTGAAGATTTGAATGCATACTTCCAAATGGCCACTAAGGAAAGAGAAAAAACAGGAATGAAGGAAGGAAGGAAAAGAAAAAAGGAAGGGAAGGAGGGAGGGAGGGAGGGAGGGAAGGAGGGAGAGAGGTTGGGAGGGAAGAGACAGTAAAACAAGTTCAATATATTACATTATCTTAAACTCGTACAGTGTCTAAGTAACAAATCTGGGAACTACACTTGAGAACTACACTCCTTATTTGCAGGATTTCCCACTGTCTCCATCATGTCTGGCTTCATATTTACCATGGTGCTGTGTGGAATGGCAGTCATGGAGAGCAGGCTATGATCACTGATAGGCAAGGGGCTACAATTGTCTCCACCTGATAAACACACAATCAGAAATCTGTTCTGTATGTAATTTTTCAGGATTAAATTACCTCAGATGCCTCCAGATCAAGTTATTCTTTTGTCCTCTTCCCATTCTCAAGGGATTCAGAGATGCAAAATAGGAACTTTCCCCTTTACATGAGTTTGATTCCATGTTTAGGCCAATGGAAGGAAATCTATGCGCTTTTTTCTTGTGTTCCCTCCATGAAACAATAAAATTTAAGTTCTCCTAAATATTTCAATTCAAATGGTACAAGCACTCCTTTAAAAAAATGAAACAATCAGTAATTGCAGATGCACAAACAAGTGCAGTCATGGTACTGAGTAGACACCATGTGGAAAATGAACTATGCAACTTGTGGGAGGGGGAAATTTGGGGAAAGCAAAGTTAAAGGTGATTTTGTCCAAAAAGAAATGGACTCATTGCATGATTTATGAAATAGTAGCCCTTCTGTATAACACAATAATAATAATAATAAGCTATATTCTTAAAGACATTCTGTATTTTCACAGATCCAAAAGGAAAGACTAATCACAAAGCTACAAAAATCACACAATTGTAATACCCTCTTAGTTTTGAAGAGAACTCATCCACCCATTTTTATAGAAAGAGCCTGCATGATCAGGAGATGCAACCTGTTGTCTCCTGTCTCATTCTCTGCAAGTACTTTGCCAAAGTAACATCCACACATGCTGAGTGCTAGAATGTGCACCAGTGGTTACTGTCAACTCCTCCCATAGCAGGGGATGATGGTGTCTCAGTTCCCAACACAAACACATATGATAGTGGTTACATGGATAGTTTTCTTAGTAACAGTGTTCATCTATTTTATCAATAAATTAATAACTGACAATATTAAAGACAATTTCAAAGAAGCCTCACTTATTGTTGGAGGGAAAAATGTGATATTTTGTAATCTGTGAAATGTGATAGATAAGTTCTCAAAAGTCTAACAGCATTTTTGTAGATTTATCAAGCTATGTGTCTATGTATGTGTGTGGGATGTATGTATGTATGGATGGATGAATGGATGGATGTGGTGTGTGTGTGTGTATGTGTGTGTATGTAATTTATCATATTTCCCACTGTAACAAAGACCTTAATGTGCAACAAAATAATATAATAACAATGTAATCACCTTTTCTTTAAAAGAAAACAATAAAAAAGGACTTTACCATTGTAAAATGGGCTTAGTTGTAATTAAATTATAAGCTATTGATGCCAGGTACAAACACACTAATTTTAATACAATATTTTAGCATTATAATATATGTTTATAGTTTTAAAAGCTCATTTACATGTTGTATGTTCACCTTGGTATAAAGGATTGTAGTGCTAACAATTTGGTCTGGGAACATCCAGTAACCAGCATCTGTGCATAGGTATATGTGTTCATTACTGTGTATGTACAGGTGTATGAGTGCGTGTGTTCATGCATGTGTTGACATGTGTAGGTGTGTATTGTGTGTATATATGTATATATATATATATACTTGTGTAAGCATGCAGTATGAGTTTATATGTGACTTTAGATTTGCATATGTGGATATAGATGCTTAGGTGTTTACATTTCTGTATGTAGGTATATATATATGTGTGTGTGGTTACATATGTATGTATAATTGTGTGTATCTATATATATGCATATTTTTCTAGGAGTTGTGTGTGTGAGTGCGTGTGTGTGTGTGTGTGTTGGTAAGTTCATTTTATGAAAAGGGAAATCTTCTCTTTGCTATAACAAGTAGGCTGTGGCTGCCAGGTTTTGGTGAGTTGATACATGGGTAGGCTACAATTGGTTTAATACTTAACTTTCTGTTCTCCACGTTGGATCTGGCTCTTGTCTTAGCTAAGATTCTATACTGCAGGCCTTCCCTCCCCCAGGCCTTAGTTAACAGGCCATCTTAGTGAAATGATTACATAATAGAAATTAATGTTTAGTTAACCATGATGATGTTAGGCACTTTGCTATACACTTTCCATTAAGCATGGCTTCACTCTTGAAGGAGTTCTGCCAGATCACTGCTATTAACTTCTGTTGTAAAGGAGGAAGCAGAAGTCAGAAAAGTTAACTTATTGTCTCAGTTTTAAAACAATATAGCCTCCAAATGTTTTCAAGCTTCTCTAATTCCAAAGCCCTGGCTCTTTCCATTACATGACAAGAGTATTAAAAACATAAACCCTGTGCTAATTTTTAATTGTTCATTGCAACCCTTGGTCAAAAATATATGGTATGCTAATACAAAGCATTTGGATATTTATTGCTTGAAAACTCATTTCATGCTTGAAAATTTCTACTACAATTCCTATTTAATACCTAAAACCTTTGAAAACCTATATTCATTCTATCCTACTGTATGTCAATGATTTCATGTATTTAGTCTTTATCTATACCCTAATGATACTAAGCTTTTTATAAAGTTAACAATCATTTCTATATTTTATATGAAGGGGTGTCCATTCAAATCTTGTGCTTATTTTAAATTAGGTTTTTGAACTTTTACTTTTAAATTTCAAGTGTGCTTTCTATCTGGACAAATATGTATTGGTAATATCTTATGTTTTTGTGTATCCATGCTTATCATCTCTCACATATAATTACTAATACTTTTAGGAATTAAGAACACTAATAATAATAAATCATAGGAAAGATTAATTAAAAAAAGATGGAATACTTAAGTATCCAACTACAGATTGAGTGTTAAATTATATAGAGTAAATCTATACTTTTGGTGTTAACACCAACTTACTATTCCATTAGAGTAGCAAAATAAATTAGGATGTTAGTTTCAGTCCTTGTTTTTTTTAAGTATTTTGTGATAAGGACACTTTTTGAAAATTCTTCCATTAATTTTGTCCAGTAAATAACCAAACCTCATTTTACCTCCCATCAATTTTTCCCCATGTCTAGTATTCAAGTTTACTTTTCTAGAAATGCTGCTAGTGATTTCTTTATGGTTCATCTACGTGAAGCATTTACTAACATGTGTTCGTATAAGCTTTTTTAACAATACAATATTTCTCGGTTGTTTTTTTGTTTTTTATTTTTTATTGTAAAAATACTGTACAGGGGGCTTACAATTACATGAGCAAGGTAATGAGTATATTTCCTATCAAGCATTTTGCCTCCTCCTTTGTTTCCCCTAGTATTTCTGTTTTATACACAAATGTAGGCAAAAATGAGGATTTAAATTCCCTCCCCAGACTCATCCTCATAGACTTTTTATGGTCTGAGCCTTTTCATGACAGTCTTCCACCCTCCTCTAACTAGATATTCTTCATTTTGTGGGGAAATGAGGTATGTTTAGAATAGAGGTGGACAATATTCCTAACAGAGATCACCTGAAGATACAGAGATTTAACAAATATAAGACAAAAATTATGAGAAACAAGTCAGAGTTCCTAGAGCATGCAGTGGAGCTAGGTGCCACAGAGAAAGTTGAGCAGGCAGAGCAGTTCACAGTGACTTTAAAAGTAGAAGATCAGCATAAAATGCTCAGTGTATAGTTTAGGAAACATAAGTGTATGTTTAAATATATTTTTATCTTCAAGAAGTTGCACAAAGGAATCACCATTCAAAGAAGTATTTTTAATGTGATGTATCTTGATCAATATCCTTTTTATCATACCCTCCCATTCCTACCAACCCACCATTCCCTCAACTTTCTTAATTTTGTAGGATATGCATTGAACTTTATTATTATTCCACCTTCTCTATTATTTACTAAATTCTGTATGTTCTTTAACATTTGAATCCGGAGACCTGGAAATGACAGACTAATCTTGATTTGCCAACCTCGACCTGTATTTACTTATCAGATTGTTGCTACATAATCCGTAAGAAGATAAACTTTATTTTACCTTTGCTCTAAATGTGTTTCTGTTATTCTTGGTTGAGTATTTTACAATGTAGAATATGTGCTCAGTATTTGCAAGCAGCAGACCTGGAGTTCCTCAAAAGAAAAAAAAATTAGTTTCCTTTTTTTATTTAAAAATGAAATCTTTATATTGTAAAGAAATACAAACTTAAGTAGTATTTGTAACAAGAAACAATATAAAGAATTATAGTGAGTTAATAGCAAGAATTATCTTCCTTGTTAGATTGGAGAGTTTTATTTCTGTATGGTAGATGGAAGGGAATGTTCTAAGCAATGAGAACATATAACTCATAAAGCAAAAATTCAGAGGTTTTAAGAGGCATATGATACACAACAATACAGAAATTGGAAAAAAATAATAATCTAGTTCTATTATATATCTATAGAGTCTATCACTGAAGAAGAGCAGAGTATACATTAGTTTTAAGTTTACATATAAGGTTTTCTAGGTTAGAGTAACTATTAATAACTCATAAAAATCTCAAAACATGCATAAAGATTAAAACCATTTCAGGTACTTATTTCTCATTTTGTTGGATATTGACTTACTTGACTTAGACTTTTTTTAGAATTACACTGTTTGCTCTCTCCATAGAGTTTATTATACGTCAGTTAATTCATTTGTAACCACTGGTTTACCACCCAGTGTGTTTATTTGTGGATTTATAGACACATTTTAGCTTCCACAAATGAGGAAAATTATGCAACCTATGTTTCTCTGGGTATGCTTGCTTCACTTAATATGTTTTTTCCAAGTCCTTTATGAATGCTACAAAGTAAGTACCAAAGTGTAGGGTGGAACCAAGCCTCTAAAAACAAACAACTGCCCCATTAATAAGTGGGCTAAAGACTTAAAGAGAGACTTCCCTGAAAAAGAAATAAGAATGGCAGATGGAAACATAAAGAGATTTTCAATATCTTTGGCCACAAAAGAAATGTAAATCAAAACAACGTTGTGATTCCACCCTACTGCAGTCAGAATGTCCATTATCAAGTAAAGTAATAATTACAGATGTTGGCAGGCATGTGGCCAACAGGAACTCCACTACACTGTAAGTGGGAATGTAAACTTGTTCAACCTCTCTGGAATGCTCTATGGAGGTGTCTCAAATGACTAAATATAGAGATTCCCTATGACCCAGCAATCCCACTCCTGGGTATTTACTCAAATGGCAAAAAAGCAGGCCACCAGCGCAACCATGTTCATTGCAGCATTGTTTACCATTGGACATCAATTAGAAGAAAATGAGCCATTTTTTAAATGTGAAAATGCTGTACAGAGGGGTTACAATTACATGGGCAGGATAATGAGTACATTTCTTATCAAGCATTGTAGCCTCCTCCTTTGTTTCCCCTTCCCATCCCTTTGTTGCAATGGCTCCACCTGTTTCCCTATTTAAACAATTTGTTTTTCCCCTTCCCCTCCACAAATTATACCGACATTAAATACAGTGAAAGCAGGGGTTATACTGTGGGGGAGGGACATACAAAGCAACAAAGAAATAATCTTATAAATGTGTTAGAAACAATCGCAAGAAAGAAAAAAAAACATTTGAATACATATCTTAGAGTTCATTTACCTAACATCACCTTATCTGACATTTTCTGCTTGACTTAGACATATACTGGATATTGCAAATAAGGGAAACCATGGGACCTATGTTTCTTTGGGCCTGGCTTACTTCACTTAATATAATTTTTTCCTAACAATTGGGGCAATGTAAATGAGCCATTTTTGACAGGTGTGCATACTTGTTTTGATACTAAAACTTATTTATTCATCTGAAAAGAAATTTTCCTAAGCTAACCATTGGATAAATGTCAAAGCAAGATTATCTATTTTAAACTCTATTGCCAATAGCAGCAATTTTAATTCCTTTTGTATAATGAAATAATTACTTGCTAATATACATTTCAATTGGAATATCAGCAGAAGGGAAAGAAGTACACATTATTTAACTATGATTTAAACGTGTGTTAAGAAGATTAAAAAGTGTCAAATAAGAACTTCCCTTCAAAGAAAATGATAATTATGAAGACTAGAAAAAGGTAGGATGCAGAGACTCAATAATACATATTAGCTTTGACAGGATATCTTTATTTTTCATGGTTTATTCTTATTTTCTATTTTCTCCTGCTGTATATTGTAAAAACAATTATAATTTATATACTTTTCTAAGAATCTTTAATAAATATGCCTGTTATCCAATTTAGTGTCTAAAAGTTGTTGCTAATACTGTTCCTTTTATCATATTTTTTATTTACTAGATAGTGAGCCCCTTATTTCCTTCCCAGCTTTAGTAAACTGAGAGTACTCTCATTTTGTATTTGTCAGTCTAGTGAAAATATTCATGATTTTGTTAATAGAGAAACAAATTCTTAGTTTGTTTATTGCTTGTCTCTTTACCAAGTCATTTATTACAATGTAAACCTTTGTTTTTTGAATGCCAACCCAACTTCCACAGTGTCTCTCTTTTAAATATATTGGTTCTTAGTATTTCACTGCATAAATAGCACAATGATATATACATAAATAAAAATGTAATAGAAAATTAAAATACTGAGGTATGCAGAATTAATCCAATATTGATTTTCTATTTATTGGAATTTTTTTCATTTTGAAACATTGCCAAATTCCTTGAAATCAACACTTGCTCAATAGATAGTACTGGCCAAATATATCAGACAATTGCCTTTGATTCTTTTGTAAATTTTCTTTAACTTTAGGCTTAGCATCTTTCTTCTTTCTGCTTGGTTAATTTTGGCTTACTCTTCAGAACTCTGAACTTGTATCACCATGGAATTCTCCACAAACCCACCCAAGTGCCAGCAAACAACACCGACAATTAGTGAATATTCACTTCTCTAGTGACAGTTTTCACACCACACGATATATCAGCTTGTGCTACATTTCAAGTATTTACCATAGTACTGGGACTATGGTATTATACCAAAGAAGCACACTAATTTCACATATTTTCTTCTCCCACTGATTTTTATGCATGTTCTTTTCCATTTACATCTTCATTTTCTTAATGTATACACCTTGCTTCTTTCTGTAAATTTTAAGTTTCATGTAGATAAGAAATATGTTTTTTTATGATGAATATAAAAGGAAATTCAATATGCTTACATTTTAGTTGAAGTAGTGTAGTTTGATTTATTTGAAGTGTTTACAAGATACCTGTGGTTTGGCAGTATTTTCACGATATTTTCTCAGAGAAGAAACAAATAAGGTTTAACAATGCGATGTACAAAACACTATGTTGAAAACAATCTTTACAACTTCAGTTGGGGGGGGCTAGGTGTGGAGGTGGGAAGAAAGGGATGATAGGGAGAAAATAAAGGAGGAGGCAACAATGCTCAATAGGAAATGTACTCATTGACTTGCTCATGTAACTGTAATCCCTCCGTACAGCATTTTTACAATAAAATGTACAAAAAATGAAAAAAATAAGCAGTCAAAATCATACTATAAGCTAGAAGCAGTACTCAAGCCTGCAATCCCAGCTACTCAGAATGATAAGGTAAGAGAATCACAATTAAGACCAACTAATTGATTCTGAAGTACACTTTTTCTTGTAGTTTAAACAATTAGTTTTCTAAATCAGTTGAGATCCAAACTTCTGTGACCAAATGACCTTATACATTATACATTAGCTAGATACATAGATAAGTAGGTAGATAAGTAGATAGGTAGATGATGAAGATAGGTATTGATATATGGACATATGGTTGATAGATTGATATTTTATATAAACATATGTACATATATTTCAATCATGATCTATTTTATGGATTTTAGTCAAATAAATAATTGTTTTATTTTAGTAGCAATGCATTTAATATAATTTAATTCAAAATAATCAGGAGTATATGCTTTCATTAAACAAGTTATTTTTAAAATTAGCATTTTTAGGTGTAAAGTAAATTACAATATAATCTCACAGGTAGAACCATCTTTGATATCTTCATTATAAAATTAATATATGTTGATATTAGAAATTGCTAAAATACAGAAATATATAATTGTATGAAATAAAGAATAGTAATAATTATAATATTTTTAATGTTTGTTTCAGATTTATTATTTGTTCCCATTCTATGACACTAATGCTTAATCACAAGTTGTGGGAAAGAAAAAGATAATCATTCAGAGGTGAATTTTTATATTATTAGTTGTCCTTAATATAATTAGAAACCAAGCTTTTCATTAAGGTTTAAATTGTTTTTGCTAAAATGTAACAAATGTATAATGCAGCATATTATGAAAATCCAGTTCCATTTTGTTTTGGTGCTCCTTTCAATGTTAATTGAATTCTTCCAATTATTTTCACTTTTTTAATTTTTAATTTCAAATGTTAAATAGATTTGATTTAAAATTTAAAATTTAGGGAGCTGGGAATGTGACTCAGTGGTAGAGTGCTTGTCTTGCATTCATGAGGCCCTGGGTTTGATTCCTTAGCACTACATAAACAGAGAAAGCTGGAAGTGGCACTGTGGTTCAAATGGTAGTGTGCTTGCCTTGAGCTTAATTGCTGAGGGACAGCACCTAGGCCCAGAGGTCAAAACCCACGACAGACAAAAAATAAAATAAAATAAATTTTAATGTACTTGATTTCTTTAAAAAGAGTTTATTTTGGGCTGGGAATGTGGCTTAGTGGCAGAGTGCTTGCATGAAGCCCTGCGTTCAATTCCTCAGTACCACATAAACAGAAGAAGCAGGAAGTGGTCCTGTGGCTCAAGTGGTAGAGTGCTAGTCTTGAGCAAAAGAAGCTCAGAGACAGTGCCCAGGCCCTGAGTTCAAGCCTTAGGACTGGCAAAAAAAAAAAGTTTATTTTTTCTACTTATAGAAATTCTGAGGTACTTAAATCAAATATGCTAAATTTAAAAATATGAAGAATGTAATATGCTAAATTTAAAAATATGAAGAATGTTAGGTTTTCTCATTTGTCCCCAAATTACATGCAAATTTTGTAATATTTGCACTAAAAATTAGAAGTAAAGAAGTTATTAAATTATACAGGATAACAGCTTCAGAAAAAGAAATGTTTTTCTAATTAGGCAAAAATCCTATCCTAACTAATATTTAAAATGTAAAATACCTACGGATTTCTTCTTATCCACCAAATATTTAATGTACTGGTTTAATTTTTTATTTTTATAAATATTTATCAACATTTATTTTCATCAATCATTTTTTTCAATTAAGTATATTTGTTCATTCATTCATTCAGTTTATGTCAGTTCTGGAGAGTGAACTCAAGTCTTTGTTCAGTAAGGTCTTTGTCACTTGACCTACATCTCCAGCCCCGTTGTGTCTTATTATTAATTTGTGTGTATGTGTGTGTGTGTGTGATGCCTGGGCACTGTCCCAGAGCTTTATTGTTTAAGGATATCATTCTGTCACTTTTGCCACAGCTTTACTTCTGGATTTTCCCTGATTAATTATAGATGTGTCCAGTGATTTTTCCTCTTTGGGCCACCTTCGAATCAATCCTCAGATCTCACCCACCTGAGTAGGTATGATTATAGACAGAAGCTACTGGTACCCTGCTACCTTGATTGTTTTTTGAGTTAGGATATTGCTTTATTCCCTGTGCTAGCCTGAGCTGCTCTCTGTGTTCCATGGGGTATATCTAATGTGTATAATCTATTATGTATATTTAATGTGTATCCCATTGGGTATATCTAATGCCCAAGCATTGGATGAGATGGGATGAATGGATAAGTTTAGGCCCAGGATGACCTGGAGCTGTGGTCCAATGATCTATTCCTTCAAAGTATGGAAGAGTACAGGCTTGATTTATTGCATATGTAGTAATTGTTATATAACACATACAATAATATTCATTATATGCAATATGTCTATATGATGAAATATATTTGATATATCTTATACAGAATTCTTTAAGTCTATATATAGCTATACTATAAATACTTATGTTGTCTTGTATATGTTCAATGTATGGATTTATGAATGCACAATGCACACAGTTTATTGTAGAATATACTGTGTTGTTACGTATAATAATACAAATACAGAACAGTTTAATAAATATAATTTAATATATTTACATATAATAATATGCTTTAATATTGAATATATATTCATAAGATCTATCTGTAAGTATGTATATGTATATCTATTGTTTTTAGTGAAAATATTGGATTTAGACAGTTTAATGCCCTGTTAAGTTCACATGTACATCTGCTAAATATCTCCCCTTAGAAAGGCTTTCTTTGTAGCTTTACTTTTCTACTTTTATCATCTACTGTTAAGAAGCTTCTAAGCTTGAAGTAGTATCATTTTTCATTGTTCTTTTTCTGCTTTTGAGCCCTGGAATTATATTAAAAATTTCTACCAAAAATATTAGTCTTTACACAATAAGAAAATAATTTGACATTTACTTTGAGTGATTGACAAATTTCTCAGCAAATAGAATTTGGATAATAAGTAGTGATTTTTGCCCCCAGTTCTGTTTGATTTCAGGTCAAGCCTTTGCTAAGCTACACTGCTAATCTACGTTTTCATTTTCATTTTCATATATATATATATATATATATATATATATTCATGTTAAAGAGGGGTTTGCTTTGAAGAAATCTTGTACCTCAAGGATCTAATCTACACAGGGGAGCTTTTTTTCAACCTATTTAGGCTGCCATTCTTTGTTTAGCTTCTGTGTCTCTTTGGTTAGGATATACAATTATCCCCTCCCCGGTCCCCATAACATTGACTGAGTGTCATTGAGACTTCTTGTCTAAGAAAGGATGTTATTATTCCTTTTGTCCTGGAGAGATTATGCTCACATTTGTCTCTTCTACAAATATATGTTTCCATGTAAACTATATTAAATAAATGACTTTAGATTTTGTTTTTACTTAAGTGAAATAAAAATTTTCTTCTAGGTAGATTTCCAGAAGCAATCTACATTCTACCCTTGAGCCTCAACATTAATGAATGCTTTATATTTCTCAACTTATTATTTGTGTTGGAATACTATCATCTAAAACAATGCCAGACATAAAACATTCACAAATTTTGTCATGTTGAATAAAGAAAAAAACAGATACACAGAGTGGAGCTGATTTTTGCCCATAATGTACTGATAATCAAATGCATTGGAATTTTCAGTTTATATAAGATTTTTATATGTGTGTTAACATCTGTTCAAGTCAGAAAAGTAGGCTTGTGGCATATTTCTCAAGCATGGATTGTTCATGAACACTAATAACTAATGATTTCCTCTCTGATCATTAATCCTGCTGAGATTCTTTACACCTTGATTATTATTGCATAATAAGGAGAGCCTGGGATACAGAAAAAAACATTAAAAAAATCAGTGAAAGATCACCAGACTGCTATATGTGAAAGCCAAGTCTCCACAAGACTCTATATTAATCAACTCAGTAACATCTCAACTGAAGGATGAACAGAAGGTGCAGTTGATTGATTCCTAGCAGCCACTGTGTTTTGATAACCCTTTGATAGTGATTTGACTCAGGCTCCTGTCATCATAAAACCCCCTATCGTGTGAACTAATTGAAACCTCACAAAATGGTATCACATGAAGTGCATTACTCCTGGCTGATTGCAAGCAACTCTAATTCCCAATGTCAAGATCACATTTCACTTCACAGCTATATGGGTCTCAACATGAAAAGCATTAATTTCTGGTTGATTACCCTGGGCTGCTATAACATGAAACACACTTCATGGCAAGTGGGCTCTTTGCATGCTTGTTTGCCTGCCACATTGGCATTTGTGTGTCAGTTCTCTGAAGAATGCTAATAAGTGTTCAATAAAAAAATAACATCCACATGAATTATGAGCCAATGGCCCAAGGCCCAACTGTTGTTAAAAA
Source organism: Dipodomys ordii (assembly GCF_000151885.1). Taxonomy (NCBI): domain Eukaryota; kingdom Metazoa; phylum Chordata; class Mammalia; order Rodentia; family Heteromyidae; genus Dipodomys; species Dipodomys ordii. The sequence continues at coordinate 9,793,626 of NW_012267238.1, read as the reverse complement.
GATGTGTTTTGTGAGAATATGCATGAATTTGTGTGCATTTATACAGGATTAATTCAAACAATTCCCTTGTAAATTTCTCAACATGAAGTATAGTAATCAGTTGATTCAGATAGATCTTTTGTGGATTGTAAGCATTTAAGAGAAGGATTTATTTATATTGGTATAAATAAAGGGATTTTGAATAACAAATGTCTTCAAAAGGTATCCAAAAACACCTGTAACAAGAGATCTTGGTATAAGACTGCTATAATCCGTAGTACGTAATATGAAAAGTGGGAATAGTCAGAAGATATAATAGTTTAAAATTATGTTAATCTAATTTGCATATTTGAAATGATTTGCAAGATTCCACTGAACTTGCAGACATAAGGTTTTTATTTAAAGGCAAATGATGTTTATCATAATAGAAAGTAGTTCAGGCAGGAATCTTCATGAATAAATATATCTAGGCTCCTACTTCCTTGTTTATTCATGCAAATTCCTTGTCTACAGACTCACCCATCAAGAACAGTCCTAGTGAATCTTGCTATTAGAAGACATGAAGGTGGAAAGTTTAGATGAGCCTTCCCCCTTACAAGTAGTCAAGTGGGGCTGTCTAATAATGTGCCAAATGAAGCCAACAGTTTAAAAAATAGTCACTAGTAGAATTTGGATTTTTGTAAGAATATGAGTCATATGCACTGTTGTTTTGGCCAGTACTCAAAATCAGACATCTAATCAAACTCAGAGACAAGCATAAGACTTACACAGTCCAATTATAAAATAACTGTCCTCTGCAAAAGGCAGTGATGATAATAATAAATAGCTCTATTGGTTTTTCAATGCTGCTCTCACAAACCATTGCACACTTATGTGTCTGGAAACCAGAAATCCGAGGTCATTTCTGAAGAATGTATGTATGTCTGAGTGTTCTATTAATACATGAAATGAGGGAGAACTTTTGTACCACTTTAGGGTCGTCTAATATCCAACTATTTAAAACAATTCCAGGAATTATAATCTGTAAGAATAGTGTTTATTGATATATTTTTTTTAAACATTTTAGGATGTAGTTAGTGTAGTTCCTTTTAGTTTACTGTAAGTTAGTTTGAAAAATCAGCTGTCATATATGCAATGTCTTTACCCACACATACATACATGCCTACCTGTATGTGTAAATACACAAAATACAGCTTTCTTCTGGGTGGATATATCTCTTTATAGGAACATCATAGCTACTAATACTCAATAATTCTATAAAATAACTAGAATAATTTGGGTTAAAAAAGCATTCACAAACTACATTGATTTAAGGAATTATGTTGACATTTGCTGACCCCTTCTTAAAGAAATTCAATGCTAAGTAATTCCAAGTAATTTCCCTGAAAATGTAGAGAGATATTTCGTGTCTCATTGATTAGAATTGTATGCCGCAGGTAAAAAGCACTAAATGAATGCTTTAGAAAAGCTATAGAATTTCTGCTAATTTTATAAATAAGGTTTGGAATATATTATCTCTTCAAGGTCCACTGTTAATTTTCTCTTGTACTGCTGTCATTATGGGCCTTGACATTTATGATTAACATGACTGTGTATTCACTTAAATCACATTTTATGAATATGCTTATTTTTGCTTCTAGCAAAACTATTAGTGAGTATTTATCCAGCCATCTAACACTATGTTGAGTCAATAACTATATTCTTTACATTTTTTAATTCAAAAGAAATTTTGTTTATCATTTGCTTCAAAAAATTTAAAGGGCTCAGCAGCCAATTTGAATATGTCACTGGTTTAACTGAGCAAGGATTAGCAAATTAAGTCTTAATTAGCTAATTTTTTGCATAATTTTAGGGAAATTATATGCTTTGTGCAGATGACAGGTGGGAGGTAAGGCATTTAACTTGCACTGAATTAAAGTTTTCCTTGACTTTATGAATTTTAATAGAAAAATAACATTTAACAGTTAAAATATGAGTCAAACAGAATAGATTATATCAGAAGACACTGAAATTAATTTGTGTGTGTGTGTATGTGTGTATGTGAAAGAGACCAGTGATAAACATTTAAGCATTCCTACTGATAAAGATGTAAGATTTATTTTGCAATTAAAAGGGGATTTTTTTTCAAACAGGTTTTATGGTTCATTAGTAAGCATATTTTCTGGTTTGAATGTGATGATAAGTTGGTGGAATATGAATGCTAATTCATGGTTTGCACATGGATTTTCAATCACAATACAGATGGTGTTAACTCTATACATGTGCTTGATGGTTTTGCAGTGTCATCTCACATATGCAGGGGTCTAGAGTTAACTCTGTGGCATAAAGCAGCCTCAAATCCTCTTATCAGATGTTCTTGGGATTTTTCTCTTTTTTAATTTTAATTTTATTGTTAAGATGTTATAAGAGGGGTTATAGTTACATGAGTAAGGCAATGAGTACATTACCTGTCGGTCATTGCTACCCCCTGTCCCTTCCTTATTATCCCACTATCTCTTCCCTCCCCCATCTCCTACATTTGTATCCCCCTTCCCTCTCACTGCCCTAAGTTGTAAAGTTCATTTCTAATATACTGTCCAGTAGGTATCTTCATTGCAATAGGTGATCCTGTGTTTTCGTTTCAGCGTTTTGTTATTCCCCTTCCTCTCCCTAGATTAGACATATGTATATACAAGATACAGGGTATCAAAATCGAGTACAGTGCCAACAGGGGATATGCCATAGGGGAAAGAACATACAAAGGAAACAAAAAAATATATAAAATCACATGGTACATTTAAAACAGTAACAATAACGACAGACCTCTTGTGTCCATATCTTGGGGTTCATTTCACTTAGCATCAACTTCTATGATCATTTATACATGGTTTTTGAGCTTTTCTGCTCATCTGATAAGATTATCCTATGAGGATACTAATTATTGTGAACAAGGGAAACTATGGGACCTAAATTTCTTTGGGACTGGGTAACTTCACTTAATATGATTTTTTTCAAGTCTTTCCATTTCCTAACAAATTGGGTGGTGTTGTTCTTTCTGATGGAAGCATAGAATTCCATTGTATATATGTACCACATTTTCTTGATCCATTCATCAACTGAGGAGCATCTGGGTTGGTTCCATAACTTAGCTATGGTAAATAATGCTTCAGTAAACATGGTTGTGCTGGTAGCTTTAGTATGGCCTTGTTTGTGATCCTTTGGATAAATGAATCCTTGGGGCTTTTCTTCTATTTGTGTTGCCCCTTCTTTCTGGACAGTATTTCTACTACTCCTCTTCATAATTCACCTTTCTTTCAAATCATCTTCCTAAGCTCCTGACAAAGCATCTGTGGCGAGGTCTGTATGGGTCCTGTTCTATCATACTAAATATTGGACACTTCTCTTCTTGGTTCCCATTGTTCCATGAGTATTCTTTTCATGGACTTTCCTGCCCAGGCTGGCTTTGAACTGTGATCCTCAGATCTCAGCCTCCTGAGTAGCTAGGATTACAGGAGTGAGCCACGAGCGCCCGTGCATGAGCATTCTTTAATCGTCACATTAAACATACCATGGTATAATTGCTCAATCATCTATTCATATATTGTGACCAAGTATTATCCAACTTTACATGCTGCCAATAAAACTTTATGGAGTAAATTAAGAAAGGATCACTTAGATGGTTCTGAATTTAGTTTATTTAAGTTCAGTAAGTTTCAAAAACATTGATACATGATACATGAATAAATGTCATGCATTTCATAGTTTATTATGAGAACATGTTTCTCATCATTTATAGGTTTGGCTTCTATAGCTCTCATATCCCCCTTATATATTCTGTTCATCCTATTGGGTAGAATACCAGGATATCAGACATTATTATTTTTATGAGTTTCTAAGAAATTAGACAAAGCATAATTATGAGTCAGGCTAAAATATTCTCACTGTGAATGGTTATAAATAGTTATGATCAAGCTCAGAAAATAGCAATTATGCAAATGATTCATGCAAATTAGTTCATGTTTTAGTATGTCAATGACATTTTGGATAATTATGTATAGATGTATATGTAAATATATGCCAATGATATCTGAGATAATTATGTATATATGTACACATATATCTACATGTATGTCACTAGCATTTGAGATTTATATTTATATTATATATGTGCATGTTACAGGCACACACACATACACACATATACACACACATACACACACACACATATACACACAAGATCAAACCATCTAATTTGCCGATCCCTATTTTTAGCTCCCATAGCTTCTGGAAGAGAACATTTTTCATATTTTCCTTATGGGGAACAAAGACTCTATAATAGTACATAGTTACAGAAAAACACTAAAGCAGGGCAACATAGTATAATTACAGTGGTATTCTTTTTCACTGAACCTAGAAAATCAGTTCTTCAATCACAATGACTTGATTACATTTAAATTCTACAGTTATTCCTATTATCTATATGAGTTTGGGAAATCTATTTAACCTTCCTTTGCCAAAGTTTGTACTAACATTATGAGATGGGAGGGCAAGGATGATAAGGGGAAACAAAGGAGGAGGTAATAATGCTTGATAAGAAATGTATTTATTACCTCGCTCATGTAATTGTAACCCCTCTGTATGGTATTTTCACAATAAAAATCTTATTAATAATAAAAAATTATTTAAGTATGAAAAAATATTTTTACTAACAGCTATATAAAACCTTATATAGGGCTGAGGTACAGTGTCAGAGTATTTCTCTGGGATATGAGAAAGTGTTTGATCTGAAGCACTACAACATACAAATACCTACCTACCTACATACCTACCTACTTACCTACATACATATATGCATACATACATACATACATGCATAAAATATATAGTCATGTTGCAGAATGAATGGTTTATTACTGTTATTATTCTTAGGAGAGATGTTAGCGTAGGGCTGATTTTTAGTAAATATCAACCCCTGTGGTAACTGAGAAATAGTCCTTAAACAAACCCATCCTAATCCACAGGTCCTGTGAATACTTTCATTTGTTGTAAAGGGAAGTTTGCAGATGTGCTAAAGTGAAGGATATAAATGTGGGTGTTTAGGCTATGGTACTTTGAGAATCCATTGTAGTCAGAAAAGATCTTCCAGCAAGGACAGAACAAGATAAGTGTTAATAGTAGAAAATTTGATGATGGGAGCAGGATTTGGAGGTCATATGAAGGAGATCTGTAAAGTCATGGCTACTAGTGCTGGACAAATGCAAGGAATTAGGTCCCCAGGTCAGAACCTCCAGAGGTAACCAGGCTTAATTATAGCCCAATATGACTGACTTTGGATTTCTGAACTCTGGAATCAAAAGAGGATAAGTTTGAGCCCATAGCAATGATGTCTACAAAAATTTCATTCCCTAGCTTACCGAAAATGAATACAACTCTTTATAATCACTGCTATTAAGTACAGCAGCCCATAGACTTTTTATTCAGTCTGGTGGATTAGGACTTGTAACTAGGCAATGAGGATTCTCTCAAGCTATCTCCGATTCTCAGACTGATCTTCAGTAGATGACACCTTTCTTTTCTGCATCATTCACACTTTCTCCTCTATTTGATCATGTTTCCTTTGACAAGTATGTTACTCTGCTGTATAACTTCAAATAATAGAAACAAACTCCTCAAAGCCTCTCCTGTGACCCCCACTTTCCATTTTCCAAGTTCCTTAGAACAACTACCTTCTCTTGGTTTACATCTTCTCATCTGAGTTTCTCTTGTACCACCCCGTATGAAACTTTCACCTTAGTGTCTTCTGAAGCAACTGTTTCCAAGGTCATAAGTGACCTTTTCTAAGTGCACTGGAATCCCTTACTGATCTTGTTTGAGGTTCTCACAGAATTGATCAATCCCTCTCTAGACAGATACCCATCACATATCCATTGGGAGGGTACAACATCTGGACAACGTTCTCTAGTCTCTCACTTCTTGCTTTACTTACTATTCCTTTACATCGTATTTTGCTGATTTCTCTTTATAAATTCAACATATAAATCTTGGAGAAAACCTAGGGTTTCATCATCTGTCATATCATTATCTCCATAGACATCATTCCTGAGTGATCTTCTCCCTCTCTTTTTTTAATTTTAATTTTATTGTCAACGTGATGTACATCAGGGTTACAGTTACATAACTAGTGAGTACATTCCCTGTAGAACTTGTTACCCCTCCATCATTTGTCTCCCACTTTCCCTCCCCCTCCCCACAAGTTGTACAGATTATTTCTAACATACTGTGTTTTCAATAGTTTAATATGGTGAGAGTTCATTGCATCAGATGGTAATTAATCTACATCTCAACTTCCTTCTACCTTTTGAACCCTCTATCTGTTGGCTTAATGAGCATCTTTTTGGATGCCTCCTGCAGCTGAAATTCGCAATGCTCATCCCTCACTTTTAAATATAAGCTTTCTTCTCCTGTTGTATTCTGTACTCTGAAAATGGCAAAGCTATTGCTTCTATTGTTCAGTCCCAAAGCCTTACATGCATTTTTATATGTTTTTCTGATATATTGTCTTATGCTATTAGTTCTAGCATAAATATATATTTGAAATTTGACTTCTTTTCATAAGCTATTCTAGTCATATTGAGCCAAGCAGTTACTACAATATAATGTTTTTCTGCTATTTCTGTCTCCCCAGGCCATTTTTACCTCTAAGCTATGTCAGGATCTATTCTCAACAGAGCAAAAAGAATCGTCTTAAAAAAACAAAAAAAAACCAAAATATTATATCATGACTAATTCTTTACTCACTGATATTCAATGGGATATTTGGGGCCCTCTCTTTCTCTCTCTCTCTCTCTCTCTCTCTCTCTCTCTCTCTCTCTCTATATATATATATATATATATATATATATATATAACTGTAAAGAGGGGTTACAGTTACATGAGTAAGGTAATGAATCCATTTCCTATCCAGCATTGTTACTCCTCCTTTATTTTCCCCTACCATCACTTTCCTTCCCACCTAACAACTCCTCTCTCTCCTACCCCCTGCCCCTAACTACAAAGTTGTAAAGTTTGTTTTCAACATACTGTCTTGTACATCTCATTGTTACTATGGGTCATCCTGTATCCTTATTTCAGCATATTGTTATTTCCCTTCCCCCTTCCCAAATTAGAAAAATGTATATACAAGATGCAATAAAACGGACTCAAATACAGTGACAACAGGGATTGTACCATGAGAAGAACGTAAAAAGAAACCAAAAATCATGTAGTACATTATAAGTACATTAAAAAGAACAACAAGAAAGATAAATCTCTTGTAACCCTATATTATGGTTCATTTTACTTAGTATCAGGTTATAGGTCATATGTACATAACTTTTGACCTTTTCTGCTTGTCCTAGACATATACTAGTTATTGCAGATGACAGAAGCCATGGGACTTATATTTCTTTGAGTCTATCCTACTTCATGTAATATAAATTTTTCCAAATCTTTCCATTTCCTAACAAATGAGGCAGTGTCATTCTTTCTGGTGGAAGCATAGAATTCCAATATACATCTATATGTAAATATACATATATATATATATGTATATATATATACCATGTTTTCTTGACCCATTCATCTACTGAGGGGCATTGAGGTTGGTTCCGTATCTTAGTTATGGTAAATAATGCTGGGATAAACATGGTTGTGTTGGTAGCTTTGGTAAAACCTTGTTTGTGATCATTTGGTTAAATGCCCAAAAGTGGGATTGCTGGGTCATAAGGCAGCTCTTTGTGTAGTCTTTTTAGGAACCACCATACTGCTTTCTAGAGTCCTCAAACAAGTTTACACTCCCACCAACAATGCAGTAGGGTTCCCTTTTGGCCACATTCCCTCCAGCATCTGTTGTTATTAGAGTTCTTGATTATAGCCATTCTAACTGGGGTGAGGGGTAATCTCAATGTTGTCTTGATTTGCATTTCTTTTATGGCTTGAGAAGTTGAGCATTTCTTCATGGGTCTATTGGCCATTCTTATTTCCTCTTCAGAGACGTTTCTCTTTAATTCTTTAGCCCATTTATTAATTGAAAGATTGTTTCTTTGATGATTTGTTGTTGGGGGATTAATTTTTTTAGTTCAAAGTATATTTAGATATGAGACCCTTGTCCGTTGTATGTCTTGTGAAGATCTTCTCCCAGTCTGTGGGCTTTCTATTGATCTTACTTGCTATGTCCTTCAGGAAGAAACTCTGCAGTTTCATGCAATCACATTTGTCCAAATTTCTTTGATTTGTTGTGTTTCTGGTTCTTTATTAAGAAAATTCTGGCTTATGCCAAGGAGCCCTAGAGTTTCTCCTATTCCTTCCTGTAATGTTTTCAGGGTGTCTGTTTGACTTCGAGGTCTTTTGTCCATTTGAAGACGATTCTGGTGCATGGTGATATATGGAGATCTAGCTTAATTTTCACAGGTGTTTAACCAATTTTGCCAGCACCATTTACTGAAGAGGCTGTCTTTCTCCCATTCTATTTTGTTAGCTCCCTTATCAAAGATTAGCTGGCTATAGGTCTGTGGGTTCATTTCTGGGTCTTCAGTTCTATTCCATTGGTCCTGGGGTCTGTTCTTGTGCCAGTACCAAGCTGTTTTGATTACTATGGCTTTGTGTTTGAAGTTTGGTATGGTATTCTTCCAACACTGTTCTTTCTGCTAAGGATTTTTTTTTGCTATTCAGGGTGTTTAATTGTTCTATATGAATTTTTGTATTGCTTCTTCTATTTTCTTGAAGAATGATGTTGGGATGTTGATAAGTATCACATTGAATTTGTACATAGCCTTTGGCAGTATTGCCATCTTCACGATGTTAATCCTCCCAATCAAGGAGCATGGGAAGTTTTTCCACTTCCTTAGTTCTACTTTATTTTCCTTTTTCAGGTTTTTAAAGTTTTCATCATAGAGGTCCTTCATTTCTTTAGTTAACTCCTAGATATTTTATTTTATTTTTGTGGCTGTTACAAAAAGAGTTGCTTTCCTGATTTCAGCCGTATTCTTCTCATTATTGGCATACAGGAAACCCATTAATTTTTGAGGGTTAATTTTGTATCCTGCTATTTTGCCAAAATTTCAAATCAGCTCAAGTAACTTGGGAGTGGAGTCCATATGTTTCTTTAAATACAAAAAATCATGTCATCTTCAAAGAGGGAGAGTTTTACTTCATCTTTCCCTATTTAGATCCCCTTTATGTTTGCAACTTGTCTTATTGCTCTTGCTAGGCATTTTAATACTAAATTGAAGAAAAGTGGAGAGAGTGGACATACTTGTCTTGTTTCTGAGTTTAGAGGAAATGGTTTTAGCTTTTTGCCATTAAGTACAATGCTGGCTGTAGGTTTGTCATACACAGCCATTATTATATTGGGGAATGTTCCATGAATTAATATTTTTTCCAGAACTTTCATCATAAAGAGGTGTTGGATCTTGTCAGCTGCTTTTTTTGCATCTATTGAAATAATCGTGTGATTCTTATCCTTGCTCTTGTTGATGTGACGAATTATATTAATTGATTTGTGTATATTAAACCAGCTTTGCATCCTTGAAATGAATGCTGTTTGATCATGGTGCATTATTTTTTTGATAAGTTGTTGAAGTCGATTGGCCAAAATTTTGTTGAGAAGTTTTGCGTCGATGTTCGTCAAAGAAATGGGTCTATAGTTCTCTTTCTTTGATGAGTCCCTTCCTGGTTTTGGGGTGAGCATTATGATGGCTTCATAGAAGGAGTTTGGTAGTTAACTTTCACTTTCAATTTCATTGAAGAGTTGGAGGAGTATCGGTGTGAGTTATGCTTTGAAAGCCATGTAGAATTCAGCTGTAAATCCTTGCGGTCCTGAGCTTTTCTTGTGTTGGAGGTCTCTTATTGTTGTTTCTATTTCAATGCTTAATATAGGTCTGTTAAGTTGATTTAAATAATCTTGGTGTAGTTTGGACATGTCAATGTTTGCTAGAAATTCATCCATTTCTTCTAAATTCTCAAACTTATTAACATAAAGTTTTGAGAAATATTCCCTTATAATGTTCTGAATCTTGGTTGTTTCTGTGGTGATGTTACCATTCTCATCTCTGAGTTTGTTTATATGAGCGTGTTTTCTTTTTCTAATAAGACTTGCTAAGGGCCTGTTAATTTTGTTAATTTTTTTGAAGAACCAACTCTTTGTTTTCTTCATTCTTTCTATGGTTTTTGGACTCTAATTAATTTAATTCTGATATAATTTTAATTATTTCTTTCCATCTACTGTTTTGCGGTTTAGTTTGTTGCTCCTTTTCAAGGAGCTTCAGGTGCCTTGCTAAATTGTTGATTTCAGATCTGTCCAATTTGTTGATGTGGGAACTCAGACCTAAAAACTTGCCTCTGAGTATTGCCTTTGCTGTGTCCCAAAGGAGCTGGTGGTTTGTGTGTTCATTTTTGTAAATATAAAAAAAATGGAATTTCCTTTCTTATCTCTTCTATAACCCACTCTTGTGGTTCAACAGTTTGTTGTTCAGCTTCTATGTGTTACAGGATTTTCTTTGGTGGCTTTTGGTGTTGAATTCTAATTTTATTCCTTTGTGGCCTGAGAAAATCCAGGGCATAATTTGAATGTTTCTGAATTTCCATGAGTCCCTCTTTAAAGTGAATATTTCTTTCTTCTAAAGCAAGTCATGGACATCATTGCTTTTCTGTATTCCTGGATGTAACCACGAGATACATTAGGTCCAACAAATATAGTTGTCGATATCCATTTTGTGCCCCATTAAAGATTATTTTATCTAGATTAAACAAATATTTGCTTACTTAATTACCTTTCCATTGCAATAGCAGTGACTGGTCTGTTTGGGGAAGTATTTCTTCAGAGCCCAGACCATCACTTTGTACATAGAATTTAAGTAGTGTATTGTTGTTAAAAGCATGAAAGAATTGTTGAACAAAATATGAAAGGAAGGAGGCTAAGAGGAAGGAAAGAAGAAAGGAAAGAAAAGATGAAGGAAAAGAGGGAGGAAGGGAAAAGAGAAAGTACAAGAGGAAGAGAGGCAGAACAAAAAGGAGGAAGGCAAGCAGGTAGACAGACTTGCCTGTCATCATCACACTGATGACAAACTATTATTTCCCTTATTACTGAGCAGAATGCTCCAGCATGACAGGCACTTACTGATATTTTATTGATTGGCAAAATGTATACATGAATATTATTTACTGTTTCTAGTTCAGAGCAATGGAACAGGGTATAAGGATGCAATTATAGAAATAGATTGTATAACATATTTCAGTTTTACATACTTATATTTTCTATAGTAAAATCTAACTCTTACCCTTGAGTCATGGTTTTCTGACAGCAACATGTTGTCTTTAACTCTACATTTTTGTTTACAATTTCATTCTAACAGATAATTCTTGAAGAGATATTTCCATTTTTGAAATAAGTATTTTTGTCATACATGTTAGTCAGATACTGTGTTTGCTGAGTCTCCTTTGCTACTTCTATATTTGGAAAGTTGGCAGTAATTTCCATGTTCTTGCCTCTAACTGTGCATAAATGCATTTGTCTTTTTTCCCCTTGATGGAGGCAAATAAACCTTATTGCTTCTGGTATGCAATAAGAATTTAATTTAAAATATGTGAGGAAATAGCCCCAATATGTTGGTTTTAGAAACATGTGTCAACATTTGGCATTTAGGTATTCTATGCAAATGTGAGCTTTTAGCAGAATTCCAATGGAACAAATTACAGTTTTGATAATTTATGGAAACTATGTAAATATCTATAACTTTATAGCCAGTGTTTCTTGAATTCCTCATGAATTACTAATTGCCTTTTTTCAGCTACAGGACATGAAAATATATTTTCACATAGAAGAAATACTGACGGGCTTTTTGGTTAAATAAATAAATAATGACATGCAGTGTTTTACCACCAGAAGAAGGGATGGTTTTTTTCTTAGATCTCAAACTTAGTTTAATGGAACTATTGTAGTTTGCTGAAAATTGTAAATTATGAGAAAGTAGTATTAAATTCAAATCTACTCTGAGCAGTGGACGATGAGTGAACATTTTTAGGAAATATCACTCAACATCAAGCACTTGAATTTGAAGCTCAACAGATCTGGCTCACCCCAATCTCTCTTTACTCTAGAATCTTAAGCAAATAGTTTTAATGCTTGCAAATCTAGTTTTCTTATCTGCAATTACTATGTAACAATAACTATCTCCATTTGCAGTTAGTAAGTTCAATTAGATTGCTGATTCAGGGTAGACAATTCAAAATACTTTGTTTTGATGTTATATGGATATTTCTGATGATTTGATTGGACTTTGGTAAGAAGATCTAACTAATAGCCTAACAAAATTTTCTTGTGCGTAACATACTAATTGAAATTCTTCTGCATAGATGCATTATCATTGTGATTTTTACAATGAAAGAAAAATTCATTGCATTGATGTTAATCTAACTGCAAGAAGAAAGATCTAAGATTCACAATAATAGCATTAAAATATGTTACATTCTTCTTAAGTATCACAGGATATGGAAAAATATGGCTTTAAAATCAGAATATCTGCAATGAGAATAGGCTCCACTTAATAACTTGGTGGCTCTGAAATTTTTCAAGTCACTTATCTCATCTGATTCTCACATTACAAAGCCATTAATAGGAATATGAATAAGAGAATAAGAATAGACTTAAGAGTAAAATGAGGATATGAATAAAATAAGGATAATAAGAAATATAATGATAATAAGAAAGAATGCTAAGAAAATGAAGTTTGTTCATCATACCAACAAGCACGTATAGCCCCCTTACTGTGAAATCTGTGAGTCTTTCCTTCATGGAGTTGATGGTATAATTTATAGTCTATCTTCATAAATTTCTTGTTGTTATATACTTATTCCTTTTTATGGCCATATTCAGATGCCCCTCAGTAGATGAATTCTATGCCTTCATCAGAAAGAATGGCACAATCCCATTTGTTAGAAAATGGAAAGACTTGGAAAAAATATATATTTTAATAGATTATTTCTTGTTTTGTAGATGCAACTATAGCTCTGTGTGTATGTTTAAACATGTGTTTTTGAGTGTGTGCATAGAATCCTTTGAGCAGATGTGTCTAGACAATTCCAATGCAATTGTTTTTTTCCTGTTCCCATCACTAAATAGATATGATATTGGGAAATTCAAGCACTTTTTTCCTTTATCCAATTATAAATTTAACTATTTATTTTTTTCTTTTTGTTTTTATTGTAAAAGTGAGGGGTTACAATTAAATAAGTCAGGTATTGAGTACAACACCCAGTTGTTTTTTCTCCTAGTTTTTTTTTCCCTCCCACTCCCTTCCCCTCCATGTTGTATAGTTCATTTCCAACAGTGTCCAGAGAGTATCACTGCTGAATTGTTCTTACTTCATACCATCATTTCTGTGCTTCCCCTTTCCCTCCCAAATCTTTGCATATTTTTGAAAATTGATTTGTATCCTGATTCCAAAGCATGTTAATTTATCAAGTCCCTGGCTGGGATAAATATTTTAGTTTGGCTCAGTCCAGAGCTATCATTTCCCATTCAGGTCAGTAGATAAATCCTTCTCTTAATATTTCATAACTGCCAGCAGTTAGTAGTACTGAGATAGCATTAAACTAATCTCTTTGCTTCTTGACACAACCTTTATTTTATTTCTGGCCTCAGAAGGTTTCACATTTGTAGACTATATTTGTGTTTCATTTGAAACAGTAAGCTAAATTTTCTTCAGAAATACAGTACTCTGTGATCATGTCTTAAAAAAAACTTTATTGTAAAGGCAATATATAGAGGGGTTACAGTTATGTAAATAAGATAATGATTATATTTCTTTTCTTTTCTGTACATTTTTATTGTAAAAATGCTGTACAGAGGGGGTCACAGTTACAAGAGCAAGGTAATGAGTACATTTCCTGTTGAGCATTGTTGCCTCCTGCATTGTAAAGTTCGTTTTCAAGGAAGTGTTTTCTACATCTCATTGTTACAACAGGTCAACCTGTATCCTTATTTAAGCATTTGTTTCTTTAACATCCCCTCCCCAAATTAGAGAAGTGTATGTACAAGATGCAGGGTACTGACATCAAATACACTGAAATCAGGGGATATAAAATGCTCAACCTCTCTAGCAATAAAAGAAATGCAAATCAAAACAGCATTGGGATTCCACCTCACCCCAGTTAGAATGACTATAATCAAGAACTCTAATAACAACAGATGCTGGAGGGGATGTGGACAGAAGGGAACCTTACTGCATTGTTGATAGGAGTGTAAACTTGTTCAACCACTTTGGAAAGTAGTATGAAGTTTCCTCAAAAGACTCCACATAGAGCTCCCCTATGACCTAGCAATCACACTTTGGGCATTTAACCAAATAATCATAAACAAGACCATCCTAAAGCTACCATCACAGCTATGTTTATTACAGCATTATTTGCCATAGCTAAGATATGGAACCAACCCAGATGCCCCTCAGTAGATGAATGGGTCAAGAAAATGTGGTATATATACACAATGAAATTCTATACCTCCAACAGAAAGAATGACATTGCCCCACTTATTAGGAAATGGAAAGGCTTGGAAAAAATTATATTAAGTGAAGTAAGCCAGGCCCAAAGAAACATAGGTCCCATGGTTTCCTTTATTTGCAATAACCAGTACATATGTAGCACAAGTGAAAAAGGCCAAGAGCTATGTACATATGACTATATAAGATAATGTTAAGAGAAATGAACCCCAAGATAGGGACACAAATATCTTTTTCTGTCTTGCTATTATTTCTAACATATTTATAATGAGTACATTTCTTTTTAAACACTGTTATCCCTCTCTCATTTTCTCCCACTTACCACTCCCCACTCCTCTCTCCACCAAGTTGTAAAGTTCATTTCCAAGATAGTGTCTGAGTATCATTGTTTATTATTGTATTAGTTGTTTTTTTTTTTTGTCAGTTATGGGGCTTGAACTCTGGGCCTGGGCGCTGTCCCTCAGCTCTTGAGCTCAAGGCTAAGCTCTACCACTTGAGCTACAGTGCCACTTCCAGTTTTCTGGTGGTTTATTGGAGATAAGAGTCTCATGAATTTTCCTTTCTGAGCTAGATTTGAACTGCGATCTTCAGATCTCAGCCTCCCAAGTAGCTAGGATTACAGGCGTGAGCTACCAGTGCCTGGATTGAACTGTGTTGATGTGAAAATTTTTGCAACATTCAGAAAGCCAAGTCTTTCAGAAACCAGAAATTTTTCATCTGTTAACTAAATATAAAATTTTCAACTTAGGAAGCTAGTAAGTTAAATTATGTGCTATTTACAGCAACCTCTTCTTCCTCATGTTGGAGACTGGTTCTCATTAGTAAGTCAGGCAGATGAAGAAAAACAATCTGTTGCAATTTTTTTATCAGTTTTGAATCATATATCAAATCACCTGAATTTTGATGTGATTTTTACTTTTGTTACTTATTGCTTTATTGGAGTCTTAGCATTTACCCATGGTTTTGGAGATTTTCTGTCTGTCATTTATTTTGTATTTATCTATTTTTAAACATGTTCTTACTATGTAGGCCAGCTTGGTTTTAAATTCCTAATCCTCTGCTCTTCTGGCCCTAGTTCTAGAGTGATAGGATTGCAGGAATATGTTACCATACCTGACTTCTTTCTTTTTGGCCAAAACTTTTATTTGGGAGATACTACCACAGTTTTATAATAAAAAATCACATAGGTAAAATAATTTTTATTTCTAATAGACAACTAAATGTGTGCATTTAAAATATTTATATCACAATTCTTAGAATCAGTATATTTGTTTCAGTTTTGAAATGTGCCTCCTCTTGCAATATACCTACAATAAAAAAGTTAAAAAATGAGGAATACTTACTAGTTCCCAAATATAGAAGTAGATGGAAACTAATATATATATATATACATATATAATTATTTTAGAATTTGAGCTCCAAGTAAGACAAAGGACTGGTATTATAGGAAGGGATATTGGATTTAGGGAGCATTTTCTGGCATTTTCAGTGAGAACTGTGGACCAGAACATTTGTGATAGCACATGTGTCTAAGAAACACTGATTTCTTTGCTTCTCTTTTATTCCTGTCTTTACAGATGCTTAGCATTACTTACCACCAAAAGACAGGATTTAGTAAACCATCCTTCATTTGATAATTTGCTAGATACGTTGTATATTCTAAAAGAACCATACATGCTAATTTTGTGTATATTATGTGAGAAGTTCAAAACCTCTCTGTGAACTGAAAAGTCTTACTGAAGTCTAATGAAAGAAGATTTAATTTTTAAAATGTTATTGAAGTACAGGATATAATAGTTTCCAATATTTGCATGAAAGTTGATCAGGCTTGCATGCATTGTCCAATGTTCACTATTGGTGTGCCATTGACATTAAGCCCTCTATTAAAAATTACTTTTAGGACTATGCATGTAGCCTCACAATTGAGGTGCATACCATCTTCAGCACTGGAAAAAAAAAAAAGGAAAACTCCTGCCCCACAAAAACAAAAACAAAAAAAAACTGTGGAAACATTCTTGTAATACATTATAAATTTAGGTAAGTTGGAAGAAGATATCTTGACAGTTTAAAAAATATGTTTTAAAAACAATTAAAAACATAATCTCTTAAATTGTTGCTAAACACTTATTTGTAATTGGAGCATACAGGATTGCTATCTGTATACCTGTTAACTTCTGGTATTTTATTACGCTGGGCTAACAAAACTGTAATCAAACTATGATAATCAGTTATAGTTGCTTTGATATCTTATCTACACCTTGCTAAAAACAAACAAACAGAAGTTGAATACTCTGTTCTTATCAGCAAAAGTGAGTTCTCTAAAAAAATTGTATTAAAAGAGGTCCAAAATAAAAACATAAATCTTAGATTGTACTCTTAGTTGTGTCAGTAGCTAGACCGAGTGGCTTTACATAGGCCTTCAACTCTTCTATTTATAACAAAAAATGTTTGCAGAAGATTCATCTAAATATTTCTTAGCTTAAAAATTGTTACAGATAAACATATTCTCTTGATTTTAAGTTTCAAACACAAGGTGGCACTATGAGTAATGATTTTAATTTAATCCACACATAAAACCAGAGAATTTTAAGATTTTTATATCTCCCAAATATATCTGAATTTCTAAGGATACACACACACACACACACACACACACACACACACCCGCATCACAGGTTTTGTTGATTGCTATTAACATCTGGATGAATGCTCAACAATTCAACCAACTGTTTACTTGACACCAAAATGTTTGATTGATTCTTTTTCATTTCCATGAGAATATTTCAGTGTTAGGCAGGCAGGCAATGAAGATATATTTGCCAAAATGTGTGCAATATAAAGATTGATAATGGTATGATTTCAACATAAATAGGAACTCTTAAACAAGATATATCAATTTTATAGGATATGGGAAAAGGTGTTGAAATGCATAAATTGTATAAGTGTGAGCTTGCTATTAAATGAAAAGGAATGCATGGTGGTGTACAGACAATCTTCAAATAATATTAAAGGCACAGATTTTTTTTAAAAATGGAAATGGTATAGCTCTCATAGATAGCTTAAAATCTAGCCTCTCAAACATGTTTGCTAAGATCTGCTAACATTTTACTGCTATTTCCTGAAACGCTGTATATATTCTGGGATTCAAAAATATTTGGGGGATAAACCAATAATGTGATTTTTCTCTGATGATAAACATTTTACCTAATATCTGATTTTTCCCCTTGTTGATTTGATAGCTCTCAAATTAAATCATTCATGATTAAGTTCAAATGCAATTCTTTTCCTTGATCTACCAAGAATTAGTTTCTCCTAAATGATTTATAAATTCTTGTAATTAGTATTAGAGATCTTAGCAATCATTTAGATTACATTCATTTAATTGATGAGAAAATGGAACTCTATGGGAAATAAGAGAGCAAGTGCTGGACATTGGTGACTCACTCCTGTAATCCTAGCTCCAGAGAAGGTTGAGATATGAGAGTAAGTCCAAGAGACTTATCTGCGAATATACTGGTTATTCGGAGATAAGAAGGTTTGGCTCAAATGTGAGAGTGTAGGCTACTGGAGAGCCCTTAGTATCAGTCCCTTAAAATAAATGAACAAACAAAACAAAACAGAGGACAACCATAACATCAAGATCAAGAAGCCATACCCCTGAACTGTGACAAAGTGGTAATCCAGCCCTTGTTTTATTAGTATCAGTCACTATTAAGTAGTTATGATGACAGTCTTTTGTACCTAGAAGGAAGTACCATGTACTGTCTGACCTAAACTGCATATTCCTTTTAGAAGAGTTCTTCCCACCTTAACCCATCTGTCTGAGAAGATACTCTGTAGAAGATACTTGGTAATCTAGAGTTCTCAAGGCATAATTTTAAATAAATAAATGATTAAATGCAGCAAAGAATTTTAATCTTATACTCCTTCCACATTTATTTGGACCCAGACTTCTCCTAATCTATGAATGTTGAACTTGACATATCTTTAATCTATGACTCAAGTGACTTTTGTATGTCCTGGTAAGTTTCATGTATGCTAAAGTCTAAACTTCCATTTTCTCCTCTCACCCCCTTTTTGATGTTTTCCAACATCTAAGACACTTTGTGAAGGTTTCTAGACATCACTTTTGGTTGGCCAGGTGTCCACAAGGAGAAACAGATAAGGTAAACACTCCTCCACACTGCAAAATGCTTAGCACTTGGAAATTTCTACACTAGGAATTGATGCTAGGTACATCAAAGCTGTTCCTGGAATACTTAGTACACTGGAGGTAGACTGTGGTCAGCACACACTTGTAGTCTGAGTTTCAAAAGGGAAAGTATTCCTATTGTGACCAGGCAGAATGATCTCTTTGTGAAAGATACCTCAGCTTCCAGGCAAACACTTCTTCAAAAGGCTGAGGGGAATACATTGTTCAATTCATTGATCAGTGGACCCAGCTCTGAGGAAACACTGGTGTGCTATCTTTTTACTTTGTGGTTCTGTAAGAGCTATCATCCATCCAACTCAATGGGGTCTCCTTACGTAGCACAAGAGAAAAATGTACTCAGATTACCCTAATTACTTTTGTGGCTAAGCCTGTAAGTATGCAGTTTTCTAATGAGACTCAAATGATCACTGTTGTATTAAACAGAAAAGAGGAAGTCAGAATTAAATTATAAACAATGTACAAATTCAATGAGAATATGGTTAATAAAATGATGAGATACATCAAGGCACCATGATTCAAGAATATTAACATCGCTACCTGGAAGGCCAGCTTAGGCAAAAACAAAAACAAGAACAAAAAAAACATTCTCTGGGCTGGGAAGTTGGCTCAGTGGTAGAGTGCTTGCCTTGCATGCATGAGGCCCTGGGTTCGATTCCTCAGCACCACCTAAGCAAAAAGAAAAAAGCTGGAAGTGGCGCTGTGGCTCAAGTGGTAGAGCTCTAGCCTTGAGCTGAAGAGCTGAGGGACAGCGCCCAGGCCTTCAGGCCCCATGACTGGACCCAAACAAACAAAAAACGTTCATCTTACTAATAGTTGGGGACGGTAGTGCGTGTTTTCAACTGGGCTCAAAGAGAACACTATGCCTGTATTTGGGAGCATGTGCCTGTCATCGTAGCAATGCAAGGAAACATAAATTGGTTGGTGTCACCTTCAAGGTCAGTACAGTTATGAAGTGAGATCCTAGCTTGAAAATATCTAAGGCAACAAAAGGACTGGGTGTGGCTCTAGTGGTAGTGTGCCTGTTTAGCAAGGGCAAGGCCTTGAGTTCAAACCCAATACCACTCTATAAATTTAGCTCTCAGGTTCTGTATCTATAGCTATATATTTTTATTTATGTCATCTACATTATCTATCTCTACCAATACATATCTAAACCTACATCTACCTAAAATATCTATTGCTATATCATATATATATTTCTATAATGTTTATATCTATAAATATCTATATCTATTTATGTATATGGCATAATTATACTCAATATAAAATCTAATTTGATATGCCTCAAATTATTATAAATAAGTATAGTAAAATTAGCTTTGAAAACTAAAGACTGAAACAGGGATTTAGAAGAAAAAGAGTTAATACAAGAAATTAACAAATAAGAAAACTAAAATTACAAGTAGGAATTAAAGTGGTAAAACATGTTACTGTTAAAAATGATTTAAAAATGTCATCTCTGAAGACTAACAAAGATTTAAAAATATAGAACGCACACATGATTAGGAATGCAAAGTATCAGCTATGACTATAGATTCAAGTTCAATTAAACAAAGTAATTTTGTTTGTATAAATAAGCAAGTAAATTTGACCTACATAAAATGGGTCATTTTATAACAAAATATAAATTATTGAAATTGGCCCAGTTGCACATTGATACATATCAAGACAATTACATTATAAAAAATGTGGCAATGTAAATATTTCTTCATAATTCTAGGATGCTAATATAATTTCAAAGCAGAAAATCCTGTTTTATCATACAGAACATGAATATAACAAAGGGGAAATACATTTAACTACCTGTGTATTTCTTTACTTTCTTTCTTTTTCTTTTATTTTTTTTTGTTAAGTCTGGGGCACTGTCCCTGAGTTCTTTGGCTCAAGGCTAGTACTCTACCATTTTTAAAAAAGTATTGTGAAAATACTGTACAGAGGAGTTACAATTACATGGGTAAGATAGTGTGTACATTTCTTATCCTCCTCCTTTGTTTCCCCATACCATCACTTCCCCTTTCCACCCCCACCTCCCTACCTCCCTACCACCACCACCCCATCCTCCCCCAATCCCCCACCCCACCAAAGCTGTAAAGTTCGTTTTGATCCACAGCTCCACTTACAGTTTTCTGGTGATTAATTGGAGATAAGACTCATGGACTTTACTGCTCTGGCTGGCTTTGTACAGCTATCCTCGGATATCAGCCTCCTGAGTAGCCAGGATTTCAGGTGTGAGCCAACTGGCGAACTATGTATCTATTAATGAGAACATTTAAATAAAAACAATTTTAATATGGCTCCTCATCCACACATAAAATTAAAGTACAATGATATGCATAATGTGGGCATATGGTTTTAAGGCAAATTGTATATATGTCAACTTATTTTCTTAAGATAAGTCACATATATGGCTGCATATATGAACAAGCCATTATGAAAAGAAGAAAACTGAAAGACGTATGGCATGAGAAGGTACTTAAATTCATTGCACAAATTCAGGGAAATACAAATATAATGCTGAAGACAAGTACTGCCTGGCTTCATTCACAGGATGGTCTGAAAAGCTGGATCCCATGAATGTTGAAAGTAGAGAAAGTATGTGATGCTGAGAGCAGTAGTGTGTAACAGTTAAGAGTAAGATGTTCTACTCTGGCACATGTGGCTCATGCCTACAATGTGAATAAACAAGGAAGTTAGAATCTGAAGATCACTATGCAAAGCCAGAAAAGTCCATGAGATGCTTATCTCCCATTAACCAACAACATGTAATTCAGATGCTTGTTACAGTAAAACAATGATATCAAGTTTGGAAGATTACTTAGGGCAAAGAAGGATACCAAAAATACTAAATATTATCCAAGTATACTTTCGACTTCATCTTGATTATGTTTTTAAAGTCTGATTTCCATGTTGTTGAACTCACACCTGTACCCTTCTTATTTATGAGTCTCCCCTGCATGAAATGATCACAGACAATACTTCAGGCAGTTACACAGTCCATTAAGAGTTTCCTGGGCAGTATGTTGTACAAAATAAAATTTAAGAAGATAGAATACAGTGTATTGTATGTAATAAGGCACTAGAATATTGCATTATCACATACCGTTTTGGCTTTAGGTGTAAGGTTGTACACACTAGATTGAATTGTAAAATGTATTTTTTATTGTGATTCAATGACAAGATATTTGAGTGACATGGGTCTCTAACCCAGGCTTAGAAAAAAAAACTAATGTCATTTGTAGATGACTCTGAAGTTCAAATTTATAAATATGGTTGAGAGTGGTCTGAGGGAAGATATCATGTCAACATTCTGTTATTTAGCAAAATATTTTCAGATAGTAAAACAATTTTTATTCTGTGGTGACTACTTTAAAATTGCACATAAATATATATATATATATATATATGATTGAGACTTTAATGTTATATTTTAAAATGATATGCATGGTGATGTTATCCCCCAAACCATAGAATAAACATTGTTAATGTTAAATAATTATCATAATCTTACTAAAACTTTTGAAGTCCTATAAACTTGAAAGATAATAATATACAAGGCTGTAAAGTGGCTCCTCACTTGCAATGGTCCTGGCTCCTTGTCTTAAACCACTTAAAGCACCCAGCTATCCTACTTGTATGTGCCAGAGGAATTTCAGCAGAAGCCTTGCTCTCAGTGGTGGTAAGGTGGAACCTGGCAGAGCCACGTAAAGTCTCATTGAGAATAGAAGGTGGTCTTTGAATTGGGCATGCGTGAACATAGAAACTCCTTGCTACAATGGGCAATTTTGTTTCAAGAAGACATATCCAGCTCACCTCAAATACTGGGATTTTAGTAAAGATAGGCACTGAAAAATAAAAAAGTCAATAATAGTATTAAAAAGAGTAAAACTCAGAAATATTATAGAAGCTCAAAAGTTTTTCTGCATCTCGAAATGGAGCTTCATAGAAAACTATACAGTTAATTCTGAATCCAAGGCAAACAGGTAGTTTGGGTTTTTGTTATGGAATCTTATGCAAGGGTGATGTTATTTTTCCTCACTACTTCTTCAATTTGTAAACCTCACGGTTTTCTGATTTTTTTCCCTTATCACTTTTTCCCATTCTTTTCCTTTCCTTTCTTCCTTCTTTCCTTCCTTCCTTCTTTTCTTAATTTCC
>NW_012267238.1:9756977-9759554 GCF_000151885.1 Dipodomys ordii | reverse complement strand
GGTTTATTGGAGATAAGAGTCTCACAGACTTTCCTGCCCAGGCTGGCTTTGAACTGTGATCCTCAGATCTCAGCCTCCTGAGTAGCTAGGGTTACAGAATGAGCCAACTCTGCAACTATATATATATATATATATATATATATATATATATATATATACACACACACACATATAAATGCATAGAATTTCATTGTGTATATATGTATATATACCACATTTTCTTGATCCATTCATCTATTGAGGGGCATCTGGATTGGTTTCATATCTAAGCTATTGTAAATAATGCTGTGATAAATTTAGTTGTGCTGGTAGCTTTAGTATGGGCTTGTTTGGGATCATTCAGATAAATGCCCAAAAGTGGGATTGCTGGGTCATAGGGGAGCTCTATGTGGAGTCTTTTGAGGAACCTCCATACAGCTTTCCAAAGTGGTTGAACAAGTTTACACTCCCAGCAACAATGCAGTAAGGTTCCCTTCTGTCCACATCCCCTGCAGCATATGTCTGGATCTAACTGCTGCATTTGTGTGTATGTGTTTCTTTCTGTGTGAATGTGTGCATACTCCTGGATCTTGAACTCAAGACCTAGGTGCTGTCCCTTAATATTTTTTGCTCAAAGGGTAGTGCTCTACCACTTGATCTTCAGCTCAGTTTCTGGTGGTTAACTGAAGATGAATCTCAAAGACTTTTCTGCTGGGGCTGACTTTGAACCTTAGTCCTCAGGTCTTAGCTTCCTTAGTCACTAGGATTATAGGTATGAGTCACTTGGGCCTAGCAATTTCTGTAGCTTCTGCACTTTGAATTATCATGTTGATCATTTATCATTGGATTGTTGTTAATTCCCTACACAAGTTTAGGAGTTCTCTTGCTTGCCTTTGCACCTCTAGCACTGAGTGTAAGAGAAAGGAATTAATTAATATCTAATGGATAGACAGATGGACAGAACAAAAGACAGACACACTAGAAATGTTTAGAAGTCAATGAAAAACTGTATTTACTCCAGGTGTTTCTTGTTATCTATATAGTTGCCCCAGACACTAAGTTAGAAAATATTGAATCACGAGGTTAGTTTAGGTTCTTGCAAACATCCAGATGTCAATTTTGCCAGCTGGACATATATACCTTATTATGTGTATATCTCTGTTGAAATCCCCCCTCATTAAAAATGTGCTGTTCATTCATTTGCAGTCTCATCAGCAGCACGCAACTCATGACTAGATGGAGATTGATACACAGCTTTTCCACACAGCACATCACAGATTTCTTGTGTGTATGCATACTAGATAGCAGTCCATCATGATTAGTGACTATTTTACACAGTGAACTCACAAAGAAAAAGCACCAGATGTAAAAATCATGCCATGCAATCTGCTACAACCAAGCAACTTGTTTTTTTATGTGAGTGCGTAGACAAGAAGGAAGAACAGTTTTAAACAACACATACTTGTTTTCTTGCTATTTCCTGGGGCAAAGATAAAAGGTAAGTCCTCTGCTTGGGTGTCACTAGGCTACAAAAAAAAGCCTACCTGGCCCTCCAATATTGAGGGATTTACAGAATTTGGTTCCTCTTCTCGGAATATATGTGCATGTAAACCAAATTTTTGTTCGTCTTCACATAAGCACATTTGTGAATGACATGATTTTGGATTTTAAAGTATAGGATTTAGGATTTGGCAAAGCAAATTATCTGCATATAATGAGGACATTATTTGTTTTTAAAATATTAAGGCTTCTATTAACATAGTGTTTATGGTCTAATTAAAGATAGAAAACAACAACAAACAACTATACAAAAAGTGAAATGGCGGTAGGGATAAATGGAGGAAGTGATAAAGGGATTCAGGAAAGATCATGATCATCCTTAAGTAAGGCTTCATGGTAGAGCAGTAGACATAGTCATGAGCAATGCTTTGAAGGATAAATAAGATTCCAAAAGGGAGAACTACACGAAAAGACAGATATGGCCTTGAAAATCAAGTAAATGTCCCACAATACTTCCTGTTGTGCTGTGAATGTCTCCTCCCAAAAAAGAATGTCTCCCCTCAAATGCCAATATCCTAACCCATAGCATGGGATGTAATTCCTTTGAGTTGTGATTGGGTTACAAGAACAAGATGCTCATGAGCACCATCAGTATTCTTACAAGAGACTCCTGCAGTAATAACTTCCAACCCCCATGACAAAGGTCCACATTCCACATTTGTTTTTAAAATCTTGCTAGATCATATAATATCTACCCACACATAGGATTTCTTCTATTCTGGGCTTCAGCTGTATCTGATCTCCTGATTTGGAGAGAAAGCAAAGATCATTCCTGATGTGCTTGTTCCACACTAGTTTCCTCTCTAAGGTTCACTTCTGCCTTCAGTTCAAATCACAGGGTAAATGCTTCCCCAGAGAGTCCTAGCATAACCCAATCCGACACAGCCACCTGGTTACCATCTCTCAAAGCACCCGTATGTTAATGCTCTAGCACTCATCCCCATTGGCTAGATCTTTTTCTTTTATTTTATTTGTGAAAATACTGTAGAGAGGGGTTACAATTGCATGGGCAGGATAATGCGTACATTTCTTACCAAG
>NW_012267238.1:9751713-9756927 GCF_000151885.1 Dipodomys ordii | reverse complement strand
TTCCTTCCTTCCTTCCTTCCTTCCTTCCTTCCTTCCTTCCTTCCTTCCTTCCTGTCAAATCCTCAATTTAATGGTTTAGCTGGGGCTGTACCACTTGAGGCATGCTTCCAACACACTTTCTGTTAGTTACTTGGAGGAGATGCAATCTCATTGGATTTTTCTGTCTCAATCTCCTGAAGAGCTAGGATTTGTAGGCATTGGTCATCTGCAGGTAGCCTCTTCTTTCTTCATATTATATTTTTGTGGGATTTTTTGGCTATGTCTTTCATATGCAATGTCTTTCTTAGCCTCTGTGGTTTTATTTTCTTCCTGACAACCTGTTTGCAACCAAGACTGATAACTCTCTGTCACCTCAAATAGTACAACTAGAGAACCTCTCTGAGAAGTCTGGCTAAAGATGTCATGTCCTGCTCCCACTGAACATGGTCATTAGGAGTACAGATTCTGCAGCTTAATGGCCTGGTTCAAAGTTTAGGCTTTGTAACCCTGAGCACCAGGCTTGTAACCTTGGGAAATCTACTGAAGGTTTTGTACCATAGTTTCTTCTTGTAAAGTGGTATTTGTCAAATAGGATTGTTGAAGAATTGGTAAATATCACATCTCTGTAAAAAAAATGCCTGTGCTGCATAGTAAGCACTGGAAGAGGTTGGGAAATCAGTTTTGCTAGACAAGCTATAGTCATGACCAGTGTGCTGGGACCACAATGTGTGCAACATTATTTCCCAAGTCCTTCTACATGTGTACTGGGTGCCAAGCTCACCAGTAAGGCTTCCATACTGACTGATGAATATCGAAAACATCAAGTGAATTCATTAATGTGTTTGTGTTATGGTAGGGTCATCCCCTGAATGGTAGTGACAAAATATTTCAGTTGATCTGCATGCCTGGAAGACCTTCTCTAAGACTGAAGTGGAAAGAAAGTTAGTAGTAGATAAAGCAATATTGGAAATAAATTCATGAATCCAACTCATGATGAGCCAGGAGCAGCATGATTGGCCATGAAATAAAGACAATGAAGACAAATAATGAAGGAATGTTTTTTCAAGACTATGTCTCTGTTGAAAATACAAATTGTATCTGTACAATGTCCTAAGTCAATGGTGAGGAGACTATATGATTTATTTCACTTTTTTAAAGCACTACTTGCTAGGTTGTTGGTGGACAGAAATGGATTCCTGGAGTCCTAGACAAGTATACAGTAGCCTGAAAGATGATGATGGTGTTGGGTTGGGTGGATGGAAGAATGGGAAAATAAGAATTGGATGAATTTGCAATCTATTTTGTACGAGGCAGAGTCTAATGTTCAATTAGATTAAGAAGAGAGGAGCAATTAAAGAAGACATCAGATATTTGGGTTAAGCAACTAAATGTATGCAACTAATGAAATGAAAATATAGAAAAAACAGAATTTGGTGTGTGTGCACCAGGGATCAGAGATGCAAATGTAATATTTATTTGAAATGACAACTCAATACCCACCAAATGAAGATATCAAGAAGTAATATTTCTGGAACTTGATTGAGTTCAGAACTAGAGACATAAGTATGTGTGCACCCATTGCCTGTGTCACCAGATGAGTTCATGAAGGAAAAAGGTGGAATGTAAGTAGGGGCATGTACAGCAATCATGCAGTATTCAGAAATCAAGCAGAGGAAAAACAGTAAGCACTGGGGTTTATAGTAGGCAAATGAGGAAAGATTAAAAGCAAGGAATAGGGTAGGTCATGTGTGCTTATAAGGACTACTGCCTCATACATCCAAATTGGACCCTTTGGATGGGTGTGAGAGTGAAAATAATCTGAGGGCAACATGGCCTGTTCATTCCTGTCTGGCTGTACAAGCATGAACTTCTGTTTCCCAAGGTTGGCCATGTATTTTCAGTCTTTGGTGATGTTAATGAAGTGTACCTTGTACAGTCATTATGTTGGTTATATCCACAAACAAGTTCATGGGGATATTTTAATGATACATATTTGCCTCTAGGCCTGTAGCAATACATCAATATTTCTTGATGGTTTTTAATTTCTTCAAATCCTTTTTTCAGTTGTTACATTCACTATCCTTCACCTAGTAATTAATCAATGAATTATCTACCTTCATAAATGACATCAAATGATTGACTCAAATAAGAAGATACTCATTTACTTTAATGGAAGGGATTTGCTCTAACAAATCCCATAATAATACTACATAGGAAAAGGGTTGCATAGCGGTTTAATTTTGTAAGTCACACATTCAGTGATATAAATGCACTATTATATATTGTTGGTGGAGGGGAAAGCAGGATTCTAATTTTGAAATAAGTTAACTTCACTAATGTTAGAGTATAAAGAGTACATATAAATCAAATTTGTAGATATACAAAGTATTGTTAGATCTAATAACTAGGGAAATGCATCTGAGTGGGGAAAAGATGAAGCCAGATAGAAAAGCTTGAGAAAACAAGACAGTTGCTATGTCCTTCCTTTCTGATTTTCCCTGTTGTTGTCTATGTGGGAATACAAACTCATGTAAATGTATTATATTTCCTCTCTTCTGTCTCTCCTTCCTCCCGCTTCCTCCCTTCTTTCTTTCTTTTCTTCATTATTTCCTTCCAACTTCCTCCCTTCTTCCTTCCCTACTTTCCTGTCTTCTTTTTTATTGATTGATTACTTATGATAATGTGCTTGTTTATGATATGTATCAAGTGTTGTCAGAATTAATAAATATCTTTTAGACACTTAAACATGCTTAATCTCATGTAATCATAAAAATTCTTCTTGGTTTAAATTAAGGTCTCTTCTCCCAGTCAAGGAGCTCATGGTACAAGAAGCCTGTAACATTGAGAGAGAATGGTATGTGGCTGGCTCCCAATTTCTCTCTGCTCTGGTCTGTCTTTTTCTCCCACTGACCCTCTGGGGCATGGCCAGACATCATCTATTGCCATTCTGTGCACCTACAGCTGCTCTAAAATAACTCAAAACCTTGTTTCAGGAGCAAAGGTCAGCCATCATGCAGCAACCATGCTCTTGGCTTCACAGACTAATTACCAACAAGACATCTCTCCTACCTCCTTTGTCCAGGTGGAAATCAACCTCTTTTGATATCTGTAATATCTTCCCAAGAAAAAAACCTAATTGTTATTTTGCTTGATTGGTTGTTTTAATGTGTTGTGATAAGACCAAAACTGATTTTCCACAAAACCTGCCACTTGCTAGAGACATATCTTTCTTTCCCATTGGCATAGCTTTTGATAATCATATTTTTAAACAGCACAAAGAGCCTCCCTATTGAATTCATACATGTGGTGCTTCCCATTTCTACAATTAAGCCCTGCAAAATTGACTTGAAAGAGGGCTTGAGTTCATACTTGCTTGTCTATTTCATCATGAATGAACAAGTACAAGTTAATTCAATGCATTATTGCTTCTGAAGGTTCGGGCATTATATATATATATATATATATATATATATATATATATATTGAAGAAGTATTACATACATTTGTTTACATGTATGATAAGCTCTTACTTTCAGAACTATTAAGAAGTATTTATTACTGTCCTCAATTTTGCAAAGGAGAGAGGTATTCAAAATTGAGACATAAAGCACAAGGCAATAAACTATTCTTTTCTCCTGGCAGAAGTAGAGACAGCCTTGTTAATTGGATAACAGATCACATTATAACTGCTTCCAAGACAAAAAAAAAGAAAGAAAAAACCAACTCTATTCTTGATTGTTGAAAAGAGAGTTTTGTTCTACTGTGGACTTCTCTTTCTTTTTTATCTTTAAAAATTAAACTAAATCTTCCACATGGAAAGTCGAAAAGTTCCCTTCCTGCTGAAATAAATAACAAATCTAGAGTTTTAGCCACCTGATGTTCTTTAAAATGTCAGTTTCAAGGGAGAAAATTAGTGTTGGAAAGCTTGGGACTAAATTTCAACTGTGCCTTTTTAAATTGTGCATGCAAATGGGCAATTAGACCTGAGATGGTTAATTGCATGCCTAAGTGAACCCTTCCAGAGGAGCTGAGAAGCTTACTTGAAGGTAGAATTTGTTGAAAACTTTAAAATTTCTCTCTCCTGCTAAGACAGCCTATGGAAGACCATTCTGTTTTCTGCTTCAATAAAGGAGCATAGCTGTTCTAGACTTTTCTCAGCAAACCATTTGAGGAAGTAAGAGTCATAAAAAGTATACAATTTATGTTTTGTATATGATGCAAAATATTTTGAAAAAAATCTTTAAACCATATAAGTTGAAATTAGTTTAAAATGGAATCATTAGTAAGAAACTGATCCATCCTGAAATACTACTGTTAATATCTTTCTCCATCATCCCAATTTTATTAATATATTCATGAAATATTTTATATATGCATAGTGCTACAATATATTTCTTAGATTTAGTAATGAAGTTTATAATGAATATCCTTCCATAATCAGATTGCTATCATGCTTTTCCATTTTATTATATCTCAATATATGGAAGGCACATTGAAATATGTAATGCTTAGGTTATTTTAATTTGTACTCTTATAAATATGCCATAATAATATGCAGTGGTAAATACTAATGTTGCCTGATTCACTGATTTTTTTTTTGCAATCACTTCATTCTTTGGCAGTTCTGAACGATATTCTTTTGTTTTTTGTCTCCCATATAAAAATTAACTCATATCCTAGATTTCCTATGTGGTCATTATTTGTAAAGGCTGCCCTTACCACTTGTATTTTCTTTTCTCTCTCTCCATTTTACCAAGTAACATTTATTAACTATCTGTGAAATGACTATGCTAGGTAACGTACAATAAAACTCACTGATCTAAATGATCCCATATCTTTTCCCCCATCCTCTACCAATAAATCAACATTATTCAAAAGCTCATTTCATCATACATAATTTCTTTCATATGTTTATAATCATCAATCCTTAAAGAGAAATTAAATTTCCTTGGAAATTTGGGAGGGAAAAACCCCAAAACCTCTTAGTCTTTGAGTATAATATTTTCCCTTTTTCTGTTTCTTCTCCTTCCTGCTCCACTTGTTCCCTCTCTTCTTTACACTCTTCTTTTATTTCTTCCCCTTTCCATTTGTGTTTAATTAGTAAACAGTTTAATATCAGTGATGGAATTGTGATAGAATTTTAATTTTGCAAAAAAATGATAGTTATAAGAAAATTCCATGAAAAATGAACCCTTAGATATGTATTTTAATGTTTTTTCTTTCATGCATGTGTTT
>NW_012267238.1:9653737-9744365 GCF_000151885.1 Dipodomys ordii | reverse complement strand
TGTTCCATATGAATTTTTGGATTGCCTCTTCTATTTCCTTGAAGAATGAGGTTGGAATTTTGATAGGTATTGCGTTGAATTTGTAGATAGCCCATTGGCTAGATCTTTACTTTTTTCATTTATTTTCTGGCATCTGGCCTCCCACTCCTTCCCCTGAATAGGCCATCGCTGCTCAAGGTCAGGCCACTTTTCTTTTCTGTTAACCAATGTGTCACCATAATTATAAGAGCACCTGACATGCGGCAGATGCTTTACAATTACTACCTAATAAATGAATTCATAAGAGAGTAGAATGTATGGCTCACTTTCTTCCAGAGTGTAGCATAGCACATCAGAGAAATGAACAGGAAAAGTTTGGAGTTTAGTTGAAACATAGCACAAAGGCAACCTAACACAGGAAAAAACAGCAGACAACTGATGTTGCTTGTGAGACACTTTAACCTTCTTTCAGCTATTGACCTGGAGCAAAGGTGAAGGATCTGAAAGATATCCCTTGGACGGAAAAAAGCAAACATATGATTACTTTTTCATACAAAACCTGTTATATATTATTATACCACTTTCATGGATAAGAAAACTGAGATTCAGTCAATTTAAGGACTATATGATATTTATGCCATTGAGCTGGGATTTGAAGTCACCCATATCTGGCTTGAAGCATTCAACCAGTTCCAATATTCAGAAAATATGAAACACTACCATCTTCTATAGGATAAACCCTGATCACACATCTAGCACTTTTTATGTTATTCGGCTTTTCTAATTTATAAAATGGAAGAAAATGCACATCAAATAGAAATTCTGAAAATTATTGCCGAGAGAGTACGTGGCTTTATTTTTTTCAGGTTTTGTTTTGAAGAATAAGAAACAACAGTAATATGTAGAGATAATGTCTGCAGAATTGCCTTTTCCTTTATCCTTGAGAATTTCTACTCTCTATAAAAACAGCCTCGTTTGTCTTTATCTAAGCACTTTATTTTTCCAATCTCTTATTGTTTGTATGTGAAATGCTTTCTAAATGATTTGTAAGGTTGTTATTTAAGCAACACTTACACGTGCCTAATCACATAGTTTACTCTTTTGAAACCTCAACTTACCCCCCACCCCAGTTTCAATATCTTTATTTGGATGTCAAATTCTGCCTATATTGCCAATGTTAATTCAGTGGCAGGCAGTGATTATGTCATATATACCTGTTTTATTCTGATTCAGTGAAAAGATGGCTCTCACTTCATCTATTTTTTTAATTGATTGTTCTTTTAAGTCGTACACATGAGTTTGGTTAGTTGAAATTTTCAAAAGCAAAGCTATTTCCTACATGCGTAAGAGTCACTGTGACATTAACAAAAAGCTGTTTGGAGTTATGGATGAGTAATTGCTTAGTAATTCTCTATTTGTCCATGGGAGTGCTTTAAAAAATTAAAGCAAATTATAGCATTTCATGCGAGAACATTTCAGATTCTTTACACTGTGTAGACTTTCACAAGATGTCTATGCCTTTCTGTAGATTTATATAGCTACAAATTCTTTTCTTAATGTTGATAACCATATGACCACAATAACAATAGTTAACTCTATAGTGTTATTATCCTCAGTTTGCATGAAAGAAAACTAAGACAGAAAGGCTGAGCAACCTCAGTTAGTCAGGAGTTGAAACTGGGAATGAAACTCCAAAACTGAACCTCTCACTAAAAGAATTTGAGTAATTCTCCAGCTTGTGGCTTTAAGGGCACTCTATTGTTTTCCCTGACCTGACCTGCATAATATTCTCCTTTATTCCCATTAAGAATAATGTATTAAGCATGAGCAAAGCAAGAAAGAACAAAGCAGAAGGCTATTTTTAAGAATCTTAGCCAGATGCTGGTGGCTCATGCTTACAATCCTAGCTACTCAGGGGTCTGAGATCTGAGGATGGCAGTTTGAAGCCAGACCAATCAAGAGAAGTCCATGAGAACCTTATCATAATTAAATACTTCAAAATTGGAAGTGGATCTCTGGCTCAAAGTGGTAGAACACTTGCCTTTAGAAAAGGAGCACAAGTACAGTGCCCAGGCCCTGAATTCAAGAACAACAACAGAGACAAAAATAATAATAGTAAAGTAAAAATAAAAAGGCTTAATGTGCCAGGTACTGGTGGCTCATGCCTATAATTCTAGCTACTCAGGAGGTTGAGATCTGAGGATGGAGGTTCAGAGCAGTCTGAGCAGGAAAGTCCGTGAGACTCTTATATTCAATTAACCAACAAAAAAATGGAAGTGGTGCTGTGCTGTGGTAGAGTGCTCAACTTGAGCTAAAGAACTCAGGGACAGCAGTTAGGCACAGAGGTCAAACCCCACAACTGACAAAAAAAAACAAGATTTAAAGTTTACTTGGGTATTGGGAGAAGGCATTGAGTCAAGTGTTAAAACTGAAAGCAATCCTTTCTACTCAACAGTCTCAGATTTTTTCAAGTCTCTGTATTTTAAATCCATGCTAAATAAGTCTGTGTTGACTAGGGGAAACAGGAAACAATTATTGGATGGTCAGTATGGGTAAGCACTGTGATAAATATAACACTGATTAACACAGGTCTAACACAAAAAGAAGTCTAGAACTTGTTTTTGCTTTTGCTTAGATATGAGTCTTCTTGATTAAGCAATCCTCCTTCAAGACCTTGATCTCTGCCATCCTCAACTTGTGATTTTCAAGATTTCACTAGAAGCCTTCCTTATTTCAACCTGCAGACATTGGAAAAGAGCAGGGGAAATTATACAGGATACATATATACTGATCTTACTGACCATACTCTAGAACTTAATGATATGGAAACATAATTGAAAGGAAGTTTGGGAAATATAGCCTGCAGGGAACCCAGGCAAAATACAGTAAAGACCACAAATAATTCAAGACTGTAAATATCATGATGCTGCCTCTTCAGTCGTAATAACATCAACCTCTCTAGATACTGGTCCTGGAAATCAATCTTGTTAATTTTGTGATAATTTACCTTATGCTGGTATATTTTTACAAGGCTTATGGAACAAAAACAAAGGAAGCCATCACAAAATACTGTGAGGACAGAAATCAACTGGTTTCCTAACCGAAGGCATCTGAGTTAAAAAGGAGAACTTTTAAGTTAAAAAGTGTGTGTGTGTGTGTGTGTGTGTGTGTGTGTGTGTACACTAGGTGTGAGCACTAAAGAAAAAAGTATATCAAATATTTATTCCCTACATAATTTCTGCAGGAATTTTTGTTGGTAATAAAACAATGTATTGTAATTTTCATTTTACTGATGAGTCTGAATAAGTCAAACAAATTAGTCAAGATAATAGACAATGAAGTCTGGATCCAAATCCATATTATTTGCTCTAAGTTTATGATATTATTAAATAGCTAAGAACTTTTAAGGGAGTCTCTAAAGAAAAAAATATTAATTCATAAAATAACAAATATTAAGGTTCTTAAACTTGTGATAGTTAAGCCACTGATGTACCTTTAACTTCTTAAACTAACACCTTACATTAAACTCTCAAGTAATAGCTACAAAAAACTAGTATTTATGTATGTTTATACTTATTTATTTGTTTATTCAGTTATTTTGTGTGCTGATATTGGGTTTGAAATCAGTGTGCTGCTCTCACCTGACATTTTCACTCATGGCAGATGCTCTAACATTTGATTCGCATTCCAGTTCTGGGTTTGTTCTGAGTAATTGGAGATCAGAATCTCAAGGAGTTTTCTGTCTAGGCTGGCTTTGATATTAAATCCTTATATCTCAGCTTCCTGAGAAAAGGATTGCAGGCATGAACCACCAATCCCAAATATTTCTATTTATTAATAATATGGTACAACCTGCATTGTACTCAACAAGCCAGCTTATAACAAGAAATCTGTTTTTTGAGGTTGTGGCCAAGGAAAACATCATCTCATCTCCTCCCCCAATTTTCTCTAGACCTTTATTGTTGTGTTGGATAAATTCTTTCATTAGAAAAATGACGAAGTTTAACATGTGACATAAATCTGCTATTATATATTAAGGGAAAGAGATTATTAACCTTAGCGTTCAGAGGTCTCCTAATTCACCAAAGCTATTTATTTCCCTTCCCTTCCCTCCCCTTCCTTTCCCTCCCTTCCCCTCCCCTCCGTTGTTCTTTCCTTCCTCCTTCTTGTCCTTTCCTCCCTTCCTCCCTCCCTCCCTCCCTCCCTCCCTGCCTCCCTTCCTACCTCCCTTCCTACCTCCCTTCCTTCCTTCCTACCTTCCTCCCTTCCTCCCTCCCTCCCTTCTTCCCTCCCCTCCTTCCTTCCTTCCTTCCTTCCTTCCTTCCTTCCTTCCTTCCTTCCTTCCTTCCTTCCTTCCTCTTCCTCCCTCCCTCCCTTCTTCCCTCCCCTCCTTCCTTCCTTCCTTCCTTCCTTCCTTCCTTCCTTCCTTCCTTCCCTTTCCTTCTTTTCTGCTGTTCTAAAGCCTGAACTCAGGGTCTCATGCTATCTCTGAGCATTTTTGCACAAGGCTAACACTCTACCACTCTAGCCACGACTCCATTTAAAGCTCTTTGGTGGTTACAGGGAGATAAGAATCTCAAGGACTTCCCTGAGAGAGCTAGCTTCAAACCTGATCATAGATCTCATTGTCTCAAGGAGCTAGGATTACAGACATGTGGCACTAGTGCCCAGCTAAAGATTTTTTTAAAAAATTTATTTAAGTACCTATAAACTACACAAGACAAAGCTGGGCCTAATAATTATTTCTGATTTTAAATAATATCACACTTCAAAGTAAAACATTCAAGAAAGCACACAGGAAATAGATCATTTGCTGTAGGGCCTAATGCAATAGCAATAATAATAAAGAAATAATCATAGGCTAATAAACTTCTTGCTTAGATTTTCAGCTTGTGTAGTATTTTATTTGTATTGTATTTTGGTTTGCACACTGTTTGGTTCCGCTCCTTAAGCACATTTGCAAGCTGACCAGAGTACCTCCGAGGGCAGAGAGTAAGTTGGTATGAACAGCTAACCCAGTTTCCATGGTTGAATCATAACTCCTCTAGTGCAACTACAAGACTGCTTTCAGTAATTACTGCTGAGTATCACAAGATTCAGGAGGATTAGTAGAATAATAACCCATTCCTATTTTGGATACATTTCTCCTAACATCATTCTTATTTCTACAGTTACTTGCATTTCTTTTGAGAAACTTTATACCATTTAGAATCCAATGGAATGCCACTATTTTCCTCCAGATCACCCCCCTCATCTCCTCACTTATTCAAATCACTTTGTGTAAATTATTTTCCATTTTTTAAAATTTATTTTATTTTATTGTTTTTGTAGAGTTGATATATAGAGGTGTTACAGTTACATGAGTCAGGTAATGAATATAATTCTTTTTGAATCCTGTTTCCCCTTCCCTCTCTCTCTCCCAGTTTTTCTCTCCCATTCCCCCCCACAAGATATGCAGTTGATCTTCCATATAGTGTTTAGTGAGTACCATTCTTGTATTTGGTCACCTTTTGCTCCACCTTTTCTGTGCCTCCCTTCCCTTCCCAAAGACAAGATAACAAATGAGAGGAAAGGGAAAGAAAACACTGTCATGGCTTATAAAGTTCGACTTGGCAGCTTGTTACATGATGTATTATTTCAGTAAAAATATACTTGAATGATGAATTTATGTGAACACAAAAGCTCACACAACAAATGTCTTTTGATTTGTTGCCTCCTTGAAAGCTGATTTTAATAAGTAGTTAAACAGGAGAGTATCTGAAATCAAATGCATTATCTCCCTTTCCGTATTCTAGGTATTTTGGGGTTTTATGTAGATTTTTGTATTACAAGTGTATATATATATATATATATACATATATATGTATATATATATGATAATTGTATATATGCAAAGTTGATGTAAAAATAAAAAATTACCTGAAAGTAAAAGAAAACAAAAACAGCAATAATAACAAGTAAACAAACTCTTATTTCCTTTTCTTGGAGTTCATTTAATAAACTAATTTTTTTGTTTTTATTGTAAAAATGCTGAACAGAGGGGTTACAGTTACATGAACAAGGTAATGAGTACATTTCCTATTGAGTATTGTTGCCTCCTCATTTGTTTTTTCCCCTGACATCCTTTCCCTCCCACCTCCACAACAATTCCCCCCCCCCCACTGAAGTTGTTAAGTTGGTTTTTAACATAGGATTTTTGTGCATCTCACTGTTGCAATGGGTCAACCTGTATCCTTATTTAAGCATTTTGTTTTCCCCTTCCCCTCCCCGAATTAAAGAAGTGTATATACAAGATGCAGGGCACTGACATCAAATACAGTGAAAACAGGGGTTATATGGTGGAAATCTGAGATTTGTTTTACGGCCTCATTTTATGGTCAACTATGGTCTCTACAAAATTATAAAGGTATGTATTATCATTTGATGGAGACGAAGTTGTTGAAGGTCTGTATCCTAGGCATCATTTAACCCTGCATTATTAGTGATCCCAGGATGAATGAATGAATGAGTTAATAAAATAAGCAGGGGTCACCAAGTAAAAATAGGAGACTTCCTCTCAGTTGGTGCTGGGACTTAGGAAAAGGGCCAATTCTGTGTGCACTCACTGAGAAAATTATTGCAATTTGCCAACAGGCTTAGAAAGACAGACTTATTCCTGAGCAGAATGAAGATAAAAAATCCAACATCTTTCAAAACAAAAGACACCACTACAGTTCCTATTGTAAATACATTGTTTATCAAGAAATACTCCTGTTGATGGCTTGACTTTGGGAATAATCGTTGCATAACAATGCTCTCATTGCACAGGACTGAGCCTGAAAGGGATGGCTTCACAGAGGACAAACACAGATGCAAGCAGCACTTAATATTTTAATTAAAACAGCTTTTCTTTTGACTTCCAACCTCTAGA
The DNA here is from genome assembly GCF_000151885.1 of Dipodomys ordii. NCBI lineage: Eukaryota > Metazoa > Chordata > Mammalia > Rodentia > Heteromyidae > Dipodomys > Dipodomys ordii. Next base: position 9,737,476 of record NW_012267238.1, on the reverse strand, counting down.
AGATTGCTCAGAGATACTCTCCTCACTACAAATTCAAGACAAAAGAAATCAACAGCAGTCTTGCTATTTTAGTAACAAATGAAAAAGAGCATATGTAATGAGAGATTTCAGCTAGCTGCACAAGGACTGGGACCATTTTAAAACCCAATAGAAGACAAAGGCCGCTCAAAGAAGATAAATGTAGCCTAATGATGGCTTTGATGAGCCTTTTTCTCTCATCTCTTTGTGCACAGTTAAATATGAAGAATTTTTAAAAAGAGAGAAAACTAGTCAAAGACCTATCTGTATGTGTCACTAATGAGTGATGAGAACTGGAAAGACAAAGGAAGAATTTCAGTGGTTCTGATGGGCCTTTCTCAGATATATCTGTGTGAATCACAGAAATTTGAGACATGACAGAGTAGGAGAGAAGGGAAGAGGAGGAGATAGGATTGATATGTGAAGAGTAATACATTAAACTTTGTGTAAGAGGGATGTGGTTTGGGAGGGAAATGATAGTCCTGTGGGTTTGGTACAAATATTCAGGCAATTGACTATCTGGCTTGAATGTACTACTAGAATCTGTATACTACTGAATTTATTGGATGTACATTAAAGCCCCAAGATCTCTCCAGGGAGGATCCTTAGAATGGATATGTAGAAAATGATTTATTTGACATGAGTAAATCACAGGCTATCTATATACACTGTCATAGCAGTGACTTAGTCTGTGTTTGCTAAACTGGTTATTCAGGTTGGTTGATTGTCAATCTGACAATGTATGTATGTATGTATGTATGTATGTATATACTTATTTAGCCAATATGAGAATCTGAATTACGGGAGAGCCTCAAGCTTGCCTTGCTTTCTTGCTTTTGGGCTGACTTTCCCACTGGAGCCAGAACTCCAGCTCAACTCTTTACTGGTTAATTGGATATGGAGTGTCTCAGACTTTTTCTGTCTGTGCTGGCTTTGAACTGAGGTCTTCCAGATCCTATAGATTTCAGACTCCTAAGTCATTAGGATTAGAGGTATAAGCCATTGATAACTGTACAACTTGATCAATTTTTAAACTATGCTTACAGTTCATTGCAGTCAAAGTACCTGTGTCTCTGCATGTAAACAAGTAAATGTATATGAGTTTATCTATGAAAGCAGCAACCTAGATTGGGAACACTGGCTGGACTATTTGCTTTCTCTATTTTCTTAAATTGCCTAATATTTTGAATTTTCATTAAATACGGTGTTATGTGTCGAATAAGAATATCTAAAAATGAAGAAAAAATTTATGTAAACTCCAAACCCTCTGATTTATGGGGGATAGAACTTGCAGGTAGGATTGACTCATGGTCTGCATTATAATTGAATAAAAATTTGATCTTAAAGGATCAGAAAAGATAGGATCTTGACAAGACAAGAAATTGGAAAAGAATATGCTGATTAGAAAAGTTTAGCATGTTTGAGCAAGGTAGGAAAATGACAGACTGACAGGTCCAAGATCTTGTGAAAGTTCTAGAGGAGAATTAAGTTTGGGATTCTTCCCTAGCTTCTGTGTACTCTGTGACTGTGGCAACGTAATTTCAACCTTGGTGTGATTTTTTTTTGTGTGTGTATAGTTTTCATGTGTCTAAAATTTTCTCTTGAATAAGAACACTGGTGAGACCTCACCATTTTCCTAGTATGATATAATCTTAAGCAGTGCCATTTACAATGGCCTGATTTCTAAAGTGTTAGACGGGCTAGGAATTCAATATATGAATGTGTGGGGTCACCTAATTCAATCCACAATGCTCACTAAGGGTTAATTGTTAGGAGTTTCTACATTTGTACTATTTTTTCTAGAAGATTTAAAAAAATAGTCTTTGTTCTGAAACTGTTTTGATCAAGGATACAAACAGAGCTTAAGTTAACATTCAAGTATTGGCTTGGAAGAAGAACTGACAAACAGTTTAAGAGAAGGAGATTCATTGGATGTGTGAATTATAGCACCAAATTGTTCCTGGAAGCTATTTTATGCTAGTCTTTGACAAACACAATAAGAAAGCATCTCATAGTACAGTGAAGAGAAGACAGCAGAAGAGGACAATGCACTAGACTTAATAGCCAAAATACAATTGGATCCCAACAGAGTCATTGCTTTGATCCTGCTATGTTTTAATTTCCGTAGAAATTTGTGAAGTAGTACTTTATCATAACTGTAAGTATTTCAGGTGAGTAATAAATTCTTTTTATTTAATTTAATTTTATTGTAAAGATTATGTACAGGGGTTACAGTTATATAAATAAGTAAATAAGTACAATTCTTATCAAATAGTGTTACCCCTCTCTCCTTTTCTCCCATTTTCCCTCCCTAATCCTTACTCTCCTCCTCCCCAAGTTGTTCATTTTCCAACATAGTGTCTTGTGAGTATCGCTGGTACATAGGTTAACCCTTTATTCTTTGTTTCACCATTTTAATATTCCCCTTCTCTTTCCCAAAGCAGATAAATGTATATGCAAGGCACAGGGTACCAACATCAAAAACAGTCAGAACGGGGGATAAAACAAAGGGGAAAAAGAGAAAAAGAAATAATTTCACAGAGTATATCAAAAAATACAAAAACAAAACAAAAAATCACTCTTGTTTTCATATCTTGGAGTTCATTTTGACTAGCATCATTTTATATGATCATATGTGCATAGCTATTGTTAAAATTTTAAGAACTAGATGGACACCAGTGACCCACGCCTATTATGCTAGGTACTCAGAAGGCTAAAGTCTGAGGATCACAATTTGAGCAGCAAAGTTGCAGTCTGGGCAGGGATGTCTATGAGCACATATCTCCAGTTAACTAACAAGCCAGAAGTGGGGCTGTGGCTCATGTGGTAGAGGGCCCCCCCACACACACATACACAAATTAAAACAATGAGAACTGTTTTAAATGTCCGTACATGTGCCTAGGTGTGCCTTGAAATTTTAGCTGATATATGTGTGTGTGTATTATATATATTTATATACTTATTTATATGTATAATTGTCAAGGTGATGTACAGAGAGGTTACAGTTACATAAGGTAATGAGTACATTTATTGTCAAACTTGTTAACCCCTCCCTCATTTTTCTCCCATGTTCCCTCCCCCACTCCACCCCCCAATTTTACAGTTCATTTCCAACCTGTTGTCTTGTGCGTATTGTTGTTGCATTGGTTCCCACTTTGTCCTTTGGCTCACCATTTTGTTGTTCCCCTTCCCTTCCTAATTCATATAAACATATATATATATATATATATATATATATATATATATAATATCCAGGCTATCAAATTCAAATAGTGACAACAGTGGATAAACCGTAGAAAAAAAACACAAAAATAATAAATCATATAGTACATTATAAACAACAACAACAAAGAAAAACCTCTTGTGTTCCTGTCTTGGGGTTCATTTCGCTTAGTATCATCTTATATGTTCATATTTTCATAGCTATTGAGATATTGTGCTTACCTACTAGGATTATCCTAGACATATTCTAATTATTACAAATGAGGAAACCTTGGGATCTATGTTTCTTTGGGTCTGGTATATTTCACTTAATATGATATTTTCCAAGGCTTTACATTTCCTTACAAATAAGGAGGTATCCTTCTTTCTGATAGAAGCATAGAATTCCATGCTTTCTCTCTCTCTCTAAAAGAGCAAGAGACAGATAGATAGATAGACAGATAGATAGATAGATAGATAGATGATAGATAGACCATATTTTCTTGATAAACTTATTTATTGAAGGGCATCTGGGTTGGTTCCATATCTTAGCTATGGTAAATAATGCTTCAATAAACATAGTTGTGCTGGTAGCTTTAGTATGGCCTTGTTTGTAGTCATTTGGGTAAATGCCCAAACGTAGGATTACTGGGTCATTGGGGAGCTCTATATTTAGTCTTTTGAGGAACATCCATACTGCTTTCCAGAGTGGCTAACCAAGTTTACACTCCCACCAACAGTACAATAGTGTTCCCTTTTGACCACATCCCTTTCAGCATCTGTTGTTATTAGATTATTTGATTATAGCCATTCTGTGTTTAAAAACCTCAGATCTAAACAATTGATTGATTTTTTTATTGTACCTCATTTTCAACCTTTTCATCCACAACCACAGGAACGCAGAAATTTTCATAAATCTGAGTGTAGTTAAAATCAGGTTTTCATGATAACATTTGAATATGATTTTAGAATCCTATTTAAACATGCCAGACCATGGTGAATATAATCCCTTGTTATTTTGAGATAGTTGCATAAATCTTTATATACAGTTATCTATCTACACACACACACACACACACACACACACACACACACATAGTATTTATTTATTTACTTATTTTTTGCCAGTCATGGGCTTGGACGCTGTCCCTCAGCTCTTATTGCTCTACCACTTGAACCACAGCACCCACTTCTGCTTCTGTGGTGCTGAGGACTTGAACCCAGGGCTTCACACATGTGAAGCAAGCACTCTACCACTGAGCCACCTTCTTCCCAGCCCTACATATAAAAATTTTTTAATTTACTTTCTTAAGTGACCCAAATATACAGTGTTTCAGTCAAATGCCTATGATACTTCACATGTAAATGAAGAGAAACAAATGGAAAACTAAGAACTAGACTTTTAATTTTATAGATCGAACATTCATTTGAAACCCTGGCTTCTTCAAGTTCAAAGCCCTGGTCTGTATGTAAAACTAGAAATTTCATCAGTATGTCCTAAGCCTTGTTTTCTTCTCAGCCTAAAAAAAAGAGTAATTAAGATGTCACATCTTTAATAGATGTATTATTGAATTCCTTCACTACACTTTAAGAGAAATGTCTTCCAGAGTTTCTTACTAGTACATCATTAGCCTTTGCTAGATCCCTCTCACCTCCCCCAATGCAAACACTCTTTCTTCATTTACACATCCCTACAACTTTCTTTCCCTAGTAGCTAGGAAATTTCAGCAATTATTTTGTGCTAGATTGAAACATTTAATCCACCATAAAAATATTTTGGAAGTAAGATGTAATTATCCTGGACACCCTTTGGGCAAGTGAAATTGAAAGGCTAACACTAAAACACCATATGGGCTGAGCATGGTGGGGGCTATTGGAACCAAGCATTTAAATCCATTTCTTCCTGAAAACAATTAGACAAAACCATCCAATTCTTTCAGGAGCTTTGAAAATGATCACCTGTTGGACCCAGTCTCTGGGTAAATTGCTTTCATTTGAATACCATTTGGAATTTGTTCAACTAATCACAGTCTGTTAATTGCATTTTGGAAGAAGAAAGAAATTGAATAAAGCAACTGGTTCTTGTTAGATCCAAGCCAGCTAGGGATAGAATGTGGGGCTAAAGCATTCTACCTTGTTACTTTCAATAAGAGGCAGATTTTGCAAGCAGCAATAATTAAAGTACCCTTTACAAAACAAAATTAATTCTTTATGAGAGCACGTTAGGCTATAGTGTATCAGATTATAATGCAGGCACACATACATGCATCATATGTGAATCACATTCTTTATGGAAAAAATTGCCTGGAACTGATAACCTAATCTATCTTGATTATGACAAGCACATAAAGGATGCAAAAGTTCACAGACAACTTTATCAGAAATACAGAAATGTCCAGTTTGTTCCCTGCCTCCACTTGTAGAGATTGTTTTTTTTTAAACTGGAAGAAGAGGAAATTTTAATGTAAGGCTAACACCATGTTCCCTAATGCCATACATGGCTAATGTGTTTTCCTCTGTCTCTAGTGGGAGAGATTCAGAGCATTCCAATTACATGAAGCAGAGTTTGAGGACTAGTTGCAGCAACTTTCTACCTGAGTGATCTTGGTTAAAACAATAATCTTGGTAAAAAGCTACCATCTGTATAGCTAGTTCTTACATAACAGATATTATGGGATGAAGCTAGAAAAAATGCTGTATCACATTGAGCATAAAGTTTACCCCACAGTGAGGCAGAATAACAAAGTGTTACTTAGAAAAAGCTGCGAAAGTAAGAAAGTCATGTACATTTCTTTTATATGATGTGTTTGTTTCACATTTATTATCTGGATGAATTAAATCCCGAGCTTGAATTCCTTCTTTGCTAACTACCCAGAGGTGACTAATGTCCATGTGTCGTAAAGAAAATTGCTGGGCTTGTCACCACAGCTCAAGACAATATGTGATGAAATCCCATATGTTCTTAAAACAGGTGTTTATATCACCTCCAGTCTTGCTGAAAGCTGACCAATCATCCCAGACACTCAGCCAATACATCCATCACTCATCTCTAAACTACATGCAAAACTGCAGAAAAGTTTTACCATAGTCAAGAGAGTAGGGTATCTTGAATGGAGTTCATGGTGGCAGAAGGCATTTCGGTTTTATCCATTGCTTCATTGTAAACTGGACTCCTGAATTTCTGACCATAATAATGGCTGGACAACTATGCAACATGCCAGAAATGTTGTACAGTTTGTGTGGATATAAGAGCTGAGAATGGCAGAGTGAATGCAATATAGAGGGAAGTAAAGCTCTTTTGATTGCCCTAAAGAATCTAGCTCATTAAGAAACTTGTTACAGCCAGGGGCCAGTGGCTCATGTCTGTAATCCTAGTTACTCAGGAAGCTGAGATCTGAGGATTGTGGTTCTAAGCCAGTATACACAGGAAAGTCCATGAGAAGCTTATCTCCAAGTAAGCACCAAAATAGGTAGAGGTGGAGTGTTGGCTCAAGTTGGCAGAGTAAATAAGCTTGAGGCACAAATAAGCTTAGGAACAATGCCTAGGCTCTGAGTTCCGGTCATATGACTATGACTGGAAGACAGACACAGAGACACACACAGATACAGACACATGCGCACACACACACACACACACACACACACACACACATGCCAGTGTGTGTGTAGTTATATAGCAAACAGCACATTAACAAAAAACTAAATTTTAATTACTTTTGCATGATATTATAATCATTTCTTTTATTAAAAAATTATTGTTAAATCAATTTCTTCTCGTGGCTCATGGTGATTTCTTTAGTTTTTGATAATTCATTACAATTAAGATTCTATATCAATTATAATTATTAAGATGTATAAGAAGTAAAAATTATATTAAGTGAAGTAAGCCAGGCCCAAAGAAATATAGGTCCCATGGTTTCCATTATTTGCAATATCTAGTATATGTCTGACTTAAGCAGCAAAGGTCAGATAAGGTGATGTTAGGGAAATGAACCATAAGATATGTATTCAAATGTTTTTTTTCTTTCATGCAATTGTTTCTAACACATTTATAAGATTATTTCTTTGTTGCTTTGTATGTCCCTCCCCCACAGTATAACCCCTGCTTTCACTGTATTTGATGTCGGTATAATTTGTGGAGGGGAAGTGGAAAAGTAAATCCTTTAAATAGGGATACAGGTGGACCCATTGCAACAATGAGATGTACAAGTCATTATGTCAAAAAATGAACTTTACAAGTTTGGTGTGGGAGGGGTAGCGGGGAGGATTGGGTAAGGGGGTCGGGGGAGGATGGGAAGGGATGGGAAGGGGAAACAAAGGAGGAGGCTACAATGCTTGATAAGAAACGTACTCATTATCTTGCCCATGTAATTGTAACTCCTCTGTACAGTATTTTGACAATAAAAAAATAAAATAAAAAGAAGTATGATTTTCAGGATCTCTTGTTTGTGCTTTTTTTTAATGACATGCACAAGGTTAGGAGCATTTGTATAGTTCAAAATACAAATTATACCTGATATATATATATGTGTATATATATATATATATATATATATATTCTATGCTTTTATCACAAAGAATGATACTGCCCCATTGTTGGAAAATGGAAAGACTTGGAAAAAATCATATTAAGTGAAATAAGCCAGACCGAAAGAAATATAGGTCCCATGTTTTCCCTCATTTGCAATAATTAGTGTATGTCTAGAATAATTTTATCAGATGAGCAGAAAAGCTCAAAAACTATGTACATATGACCATACAAGATGATGCTAAGTGAAATGAACCCCAAGATATGGACACAAGAGGTTTTTCTTTGCTGCTGTTGTTTTTAATGTACTATGTGTATTTTTTGTTTCCTTTGTATGTTCTTCCCTATATGGTATATCTCCTGTTGTCACTGTATTTGATTTTGGTACCCTGCATGTTATATTTACATTTATCTATGTTGGGGAGGAGAAGGGGAATAACAGAATGCTGAAACAAGGACACAGGATGACTCATTGCAACAAAGATACTGACAGGACACTATGTCGGAAATGAACTTTACAACTTCAGGGTGGAGGAGGAGGGAGAGAGGTGGGAGAGGGAAAGGGTAATAGGAGAAAAACAAAGGAGGGGTTAACAATGCTCAACAAGAAATGTACTCATTATATTTCTCATGGAACTGTAACCTTCTGCACAGCATCTTCACAATACAATAACATTTTTAAAAAATACAAATTCTGGGACTGTTCTGTAAACATTACAATAATTAGCAATTTCATTAGATTTTACTAAATAAAGATCCAGTGAACCACCATACCATGGACAATTCTGTATAATAAATGAACCAAAATTTCCTTCCTTCCTTCCTTCCTTCTTCCCTTTCTTCTCCCCCTTCTTCTTCCCTTCTTCTTTTTTTCTTCCTCTTCCTCTTACTCTTCTCCTCTTTCTTTCTTTCGTTCTTTCTTCCTTTCCATTTCTTTCTTTCATTCTTTCTTCCTTTCCCTTCCTTTCTTTCTTCCTTCCTTCCTTCCTTTCTTTCCTTCCTTCCTTCTTTCTTTCTTTCTTTCCTATTTTATTGTTACCTTCAAGAGTTCTTTTTTTTCTTGGAAACTTCATGTAGTCTCCAATTAATTTCTTATAACTCTTTACATCTGTCCAGTGAACTTTAAAGTAAAACTTCCCTCCATTTTGCCACTTTCTTTTCATATATTCTAATTTTATATTTTCTCATGAATTTGATGATATTTGAAATGCATTTAATGCTACTACGCAAGGATAAGTGTACTACTTCACTATCCCTAATCAGTCCTGTCCTCATGTGTGGCCACTGTGGTTGTGATTTTGAAAATTAAAGTAAAAACCTGAGATGCTGTTAAATTCATAGATATGCACAGTATAGACTCTGAAAAGTAGAAAGTATCACCAAGTTTACATTAGGTAATTAATTTTCAGTGATATCTCCATAATCTCCAGGTAGTAGTAAGAATGCAAGGCCTTACTTATTTTATATGAACTATTGTGTGTATTTGTGTGTGTATGGATGTATTTGTGTGTGTGTGTGTGTGTGTGTGTGTGTGTGTGTGTGTGTGTATGAGGTGGAATTTTGATCTTTCTACATGTTTTTTTGTCAGTCGTGGGGCCTGAACTGTGGGCCTGGACATTGTCCCTCAGCTCTTCAGCGCAAGGCTAGTAGTACACTACCACTTGAGCCACAACACAAGTTCCAGCTTTTTCTGCTTATGTGGTTTTGAAGAATCGAACTCAGGGCCTCATGCATGCAGGGCTAGCACTCTACCACTGAGCCATCTTCCCAGACCCCACATAATTTTATATTTTCTAGCTCATAGTATATAAATGTTACTAACTGTAACCCCTCTCTACAGTATTTCTACAATAAAAACATATAAAAATAATTTAGGTAGATAATTTTTGATGACCATAATGCTCATTTCAACGATCACTTAATATCTGTTAGTGCCTATTTGTTTAAAACATATTGTTTAATCTATAGTGTACATTTATCCTAAGCCATTTGAGAATAAAAATTTTAGCAAATTAAAAAATAGAAATGTGATTCCTATGTATTTATTAAGTTAATTATGGAGGTTCTTTATATTCAAAGATAATAGAAATTATGAAGTCTCTGATATGATTTCATGTTGAATTTGAAAATGTGGACATATTGATTATATATTTGTGATTTTTATCTTGTTCTTCAACATACATACAATCAAGAAAGTGAGGTATTTGCAACTTTATTTTAAAAGGAGATTTGATTTTGATTCATTATATACACATATAACTTTCTGATATATAAGAGATTGGTTGTACAATTATTACACTAGTTTGAAAATAGAAACCCTGCGGCTTGGAGAAGTTAAGATTATTTCCTAAAGAAATAAAGAAGAGGGATATAAGTGCTAGATGTCTTACTAAACAAAGCATTTAGCAACAGATGTGTACAATATGTAGACAAAGTAAAAACCATATAATAATGATAATAAATGAGAGAAAAGGCCTTCAAATTTTCAGCAATACAACATTAAGTAGGTTTGTAAATTATGCTCAGATAATCAAATCTAGGTCACATGTCAAGTTAATTTTAACACTTCAAAGCCACAGTGCCTCAACATACATTTTCTTTTTTCATGTATTATGAACTAAGCCTATCCACATATTAAATATTTTATTGGAAAGAATGCTTGCAAAAGCACCTTGAAAACATACTTGGCTCAGATTTAAAAACAAAACAGAAAAAGACCAGAATTATATTTGACGCTTTAAAGATTCCAAACCTGAGATGGTAAATGTAGTTTATTCTGAAATGTAATATGATAATATATATTTATATATAAGATATATAAAATATATTTTGGCAAATCATTCCTATTTGACTTCTCATTTAAATTTGGTTAAGATAGGTTTATAAGCTGAATAGAAGTCATATTTAAAAATACTTTTTATCTAATATTTATTTGTAACAAATATATATGAGTTTTGTATGAGGTGGAATTATCTTCCCACATAGTTTAATATTACCTAATATATAATATGTGAATACAAGTTAAAAAAGGCTACAGATCACCAAGTATGTACTGAATTAATTATGGAGGTTCTTGATACTCAGAGAGGATAGGAATTATGAGATTTCTGATATGATTTCAGGTTGCATCTCAGAGTATAAACACCCCTCTCCACTTATTTTTTCCCTCACCAGTCTCCTTAAGTTCCCTACTTCCATTTTTGTGTATGAACCTTGAGTCTTAAGATAGTATTTGCCTTCCATTACTCTCTCTATACATCCACCTCCCCTCTCCTTATCTTCCACTCCCTTTAGTAACAGTCAATTCTAGAAACTTCCATTGCAATGTTCAAATCTCCTTGAAAAATAAAGTTGGAAATACTTCACTTTGTTGATTGTATGCATATGGAAGAACCAAAATTTAGAATAACTTTTAGTACTAGTAGCTTTTGAAAGTTAAATGCCAATATCAAATATAGTGAAAGCAGGGGTTATGCCATGGGGGAGGGACATACGAAGCAACAAAGAAATCATCCTATAAATATGTTAGAAATAATAGCATGAAAGAAAAAAAAACATTTGAATACTTATCTTGGGGTTCATTCCCCTAACATCAACTTATCTGACCTTTTCTGCTTGACTCAGACATACACTGGTTATTTCAAATAAGAGAAACCATGGGACCCATGTTTCTTTGGGCCTGGCTTACTTCACTTAATATAATTTTTTCCAAGTCTTTCCATTTCCTAACAAATGGGGCAATGTCATTCTTTCTGATGGAGGCATAGAATATTATTGTGTATATATACCACATTTTTTGATCCATTCATCTACTGAGGGGCATCTGGGTTGGTTGCATATCTTAACTATGGTAAATAATGCTGCAATAAACATAGTTGTGCTGGTAGCTTTAGTGTGTTCTTGTTGGTATAATTTGTGGAGGGGAAGAGAAAAAACAAATCGTTTAAATAGGGATACAGGTGGACCCATTGCAACAATGAGATGTACAAGTCAATTGGGGGGGGTATGGGGGGAGGGTATAGGAAGGGATAGGAATGAGAAACAAAGGAGGAGGCAGCAATGCTTGATAAGAAATATACTTGTTATCTTGCTCATGTAATTGTAACCCCTCTGTACGGTATTTTCACAATACAAAAAAAAAAAAAAGAAAGCTAAATGCTATTTTTTTTTTCCGGATCATTGCGCCTGAACTGTGGGGCCTTGGTGCTGTCCTTCAGCTCTTCAGCTCAAGTGCTCTACCACTTGAGCCATCATGCCATTTTTGCTTTTTCTAATTATGTGGTGCTGAGGAATCGAACCCAGGGCTTCATGCATGCAAGAAAAGTACTTTAGCACTGAGCCACTTTCCTAGCCCAAGTTAAATGCTTTTTTTTTAAATTGTGACAATACTGTACAGAGGGGTTACAATTACATGGGCAAGATAGTGAGTACATTTCTTATCAAGTATTGCAGCCTCCTCCTTTGTTTACCCTTCCCATACCTTCCCAGCCTCCCCGGCCCCCCTACCCTATCCTCCCCCCCCACCTTCCTTGTTAGTTACCTAAGAAGTATGAAAAATAGCATGAAAACAGAAACATACCAAGAATCTGACCTGTATTGACATCTACATTGAACCTTAAGCTATGTTGCTGAGAAAGTCATGTCTAGAGCAGTCCAGAGAGCCCTTCAAAGTACTCATGTGGCTGAGATGAATTCCTAGTTAAAAGTGTCCAGTGGGTTCAATTTTCCCAAACTAAGTTGGAGAGAGCAAGGAGTGCTTGAACCAATTTAAGCAGCATAAAGACAGCTCAGCTTCATAAAAAAGACAAAAATATGTTGCTATATTGATATTTAGATTGTAACTCACTCTACTATTTTGAGGTGTCTGTTTAGAAATTCATGTGTGTGTGCGTGTGCGTTTGTGTGTGTGTGTGCATGTGCATGTGCACATGTGAGCATGTGTACACGCTTGAACTCAGGGCGTCAAGCTTTTGCTTGCTTTCTCACTTATGGCTGGCATTCTATTACTTGAGCGACTCCTTCACTTACGTTTTTTTGTTGTTTAGTTGAGGACAAAAGTCTCAAGACAAAAGTTTGTCTAAGTTGGCACCAAATCCCAAGTCTCATATCTCACTCTCCTGTGTAGCTAGAATTATAAGTGTTAGTCCTTGGTTCCCTGTTGGAAATTCTCACCTTCTGATTCACTTATATCTGGGTTCTCATTCAGAAATGGTCATTTTCAAGATCCTTCTGGATTTTTTCCTTCTCTGCTTTTATGTAAAGCCTAATTTTCTACACTCTAATCAGCCTACATTTTCTTTTTTAGGACCTCATTCACTCTCAATTATTTTGCAAACATTTCTTTAGTTTATCTCTTAAGTTTACATCTTTGGAGACTAAATAACCCCTAAATTGTAGGCTCATATTTTCACCTCCTACCAAATAACCTTTAGCATGTACCACACTTACCTCAAACTTGTTAGTTTTCCCACAAAAAATAGCATTCTCTGAATGTTGTTTCTCTTTTTCTTTACTTTTGTATTTTTACTTCACCAATTACACATCCAAAGAGCAATATATTGATTTTATCAATTGAGTTTGAAGTATATTAACAGTAATATATGATCATATAAAATAATTATTGAAATGAACTCAAGGAAACAGAAACATTTTTTTTCTTTGTTGCTGTTTTGGTTTTCTTTTCCTTGTGTCTTGTTTGTTCATTTACCTGTTTTGTGGGGAGACATAGAAACGGAGGGACAAATGGTGAACAAATAGAGCCAAGGTACTTACTAGACACTATGTTGAAAATGAACTACACAACTTGTAGGTGGGGATAGGAGGGAAAATCTGGGAGAGAGTAGGGGAACAAGTGATATTGTTACAAAAGAAACGTGCTCTTTTTCTTACTTATGTAATGGTGACCCCTCTGTATGTTACCTTTACAAAACAATAAAAATATAAAAAAATAAAACATATACTTGACACCAATACAAAAATAATAATGAAATGTCAATGATGGGGAAAACTTACATATCCAACATTGTGTTGCTAAAAGATCATCACCTGAGCACTTGGCGTAGTGTCGTAGAACAAACACTTAACAAAAGGAGAGTATCATTCATATGTACCGTATACTGGCTGAGTGGCTTTTGACAATGAAGTAAATTCTCTGAGCCTCTACTATCTGTCTCTGTAACAGAGATGATAATCATATCTTCCTCAAGCTGAAAGTGGATGCAAGGTGATACATGGAGAGATAATTTTGCTAGCACTGTGTAACTCCTCAAAAGCTACTACATCCCTCTTGATTTCCCTCAATAGCATCTTAGAGTTGTTTTGATGATTTACTTGAGGTTGTTATAAACTATTAAAAAAAAGAAAAAATAAAGAAAAATATCACCAGGTCATTGGTTAAGCAAATCATTGTTAAATGTTAAATGTTAAATGTGTGTGACCTGGTATGTGTATGTGTGTGTGTGTGTGTGTAGGAGGGTAGCATTTGAATAGTTCAATAAACAGTGTTTTGGCAGTATAAATGTCCGCCTTACCGTTCCACTCTTCTCTGTTTCTGTAATTAAATCAGAAACTAAAAGCTTGCATGTACCAAAAGGTACACATGAGGGAAGTGTTCTGATGGCTTTTACTGGTGGCTTTTGTCACCAATTATTACACACTTGCTTATAAAAATCTGCTATACTTGCTGGGTGCCAGTCACTCATGCCTGTAATCCTAGCTACTCAGGAGGCTGAAATGTGAGCATCACAGTTCAAAGCCAGCCAGGGCTGGAAAGTCTGTGAGACTCTTATCTCCAATTAACAACCAGAAAACCAGAAGTAGTGCTGTGGCTCTAGTGGTAGAGCACTAGCCTTAAGCTGAAGAGCTCCGGCACAGGGCCCACACCCAGAGTTCAAGCCCCATGTCTGACAAAAAAAGAAAAGCAAATCTGAAACACCAATGGAGATAATTTATTTAAAGTGACATTAGACAAGTTTCAAATTTACTTATAGAACATATTCATTGACTCTTTTGCAACTTTGGTCAGTTTAAATACTTTAATACTTATAAAAACAATAGCAGCTATATTTATACATATTTTAAGTGTTAATAGCTGTGGGTTATATATTAATATGATGATACTAAATAGAAAACATCTATAGAGTATGACCATTATTACTCTTGATGTGACAGAAAACATCTATAGAGTGTGGCCATTATTACTCTTGATGTGATTTTTTTAATTAGCAAAATGAAGTACCATTGTAGCAAATTGAATGCATGGAATATTCATGCCAATTGTATTTCTTTATATATTGGATTTGAAGTTTCTTGGTCTCTCATTGAAGATAAAGCAAGGTACTTTTAATCCCTGTGAGTGAAATAGTTGCATCCTGATATCCTCACAGGAGTGAAGAGGGAAACTTAGAAGTATAGAAAAGAACTGGAGCCTGTGAAAATGGGGACACCTTAACTGCTTGTTAGTACTATGTTGTGACTAACTCTTCCTTTTTACCCACTGTAGTGTGAAGAAAATAACAATAAAAATGACACTATGGGAGAGGGAAATGCATACCTCTCTAGTTCTCTTCCTCTGGGTTTCCGCCAACCTCTTTTATCTGACTAGGAAGGATAATTATCCTTCCCTCTAATCTCTATAGTTCATGTTGTTTATTTATTATTTTAATTGGCAGTGGATCTCAGTGACAAAGCCTATCTCAGGCAATCAGGCATTACTATATACAGCACTCAGAAGGCATAAGATCTGGTGCCAAATGATGAGCTAGTTTCATTAATAATACTAAAACGTACTCCGACAGCCCCTTATATCTAAGTATTTTCCCCAGATGTTTTATACTTATTGTGTTAACAGACCTCTGCTCAAGCAGTTTGGACAAATAAACTAGCCATAAGGATGGTGGAGAAGCACTTTAGGGAAATCCCTGAAATGTCTTCATTTCCAGTTTCACCAACCAAAGGCATCTCCCACAGGAAACTGTGGGACTCTCCAGCTGTCGCAGCTCCATTAGAATCCATTCGTGTGTCCTGGACAGCAGAATAAGCTGGGAGGTATGGATAAATCTGGAAGATTTTTTTTATTTTAGAAAAGAGACACAAAAATGGCCAGCCCAGAGAAAGGATTAGCAAATTTTGAATCCATTTCCCTGAGGTAAGGCACCTTGGGTAAACGCCTTTGTTCTTCATTCTTTGAACCAAAAGTAGAATACATCATTGTGTCCATGCATGAAGAGCAAGGATCTGGAAGACTAAAAAAAAAGAAAAAAGCATCTTCCAAAAATGGCTCTTATCATTACATGCATGCTTCTCAAACTAGAATGTGCGTGCTCCAGGGAATGGAAAATACAGAATTGAAGGTAGACAGTGCTGAAAAAGAAAAGAAGGGATTTTTTTTTAAATTCATTATGCCTTGATGTACATTAAGACATTACAATAACAATTTAGGTCTCATCTTAAACAGCTGAGCATTTTTCCCATGTGATTTTATAGATGAAGGAAGTAACCCTCAAAGTGATTTAATAACTTTCCCACAGTCAGATACATAGTAAATAGGGTACTAGGTTGCAAGCTCAGGCTATCTGATTACCAAGCCTTATTTCCAACTTCTCCTACAGAATCAATTATAATCAGATAATATTTTAAAGATTTAATTTACTGAAAAATTGAATAAATTTTATATTTTTATCCTTAACATAGATTTACTGCTTTGCTTTAGGGTTTTTGTAACTTCAGAACATCTTGTACTTCAAGGGTGACTTGCTATACATTGTCCTTTCCAGCTGGGGAATGTATGCACTGTTCTTACCAGCAAAGACATTTCTCAGTGGATTTTTGGAATGTGTTGTGGTAAACAATTGACAAAACATCATCTGGACCCAATACAAATAAATACTACATGAAGACCATAAACAGTCTATGATATAACTGGTAGCATTTCACTAGAATTGAGTCATATTGTGCTATCAATTTAACCTTCCTGGAGGAAAGCAGGCATGGAAAACTTGCTCTTTAGAAAACAGTATCTTATATGGCCACAAGTTAACTATGTGT
Source organism: Dipodomys ordii (assembly GCF_000151885.1). Lineage (NCBI taxonomy): Eukaryota > Metazoa > Chordata > Mammalia > Rodentia > Heteromyidae > Dipodomys > Dipodomys ordii. The sequence continues at coordinate 9,720,684 of NW_012267238.1, read as the reverse complement.
ATATTAGAACATATGATGTAAATTGTAAAAGCTAAGTAGAATCTCTATTGGTTTTATTGTTGTTGCTGCTGGTTGTGGAGTCTGAACTCGGGGTCTGGTCGCTGGCCCTCAGCTCTTCAGCTCAAGGCTAGTGCTCTACCACTTGAACCACAGAACCACTTCTGGATTTTTCTGCTTATATGGTGCTAAAGAATCGAACCCAGGGCCTCATGCATTCAAGGTAAACACTCTACCACTGAGCCATCTTCCCAGCCCCAGTTAGAATCTCTTTTAATCACCTAAGTAATCATGTTGGCTTTCCTGCCTCGCTCAGGAATCTAGTATAACAAACAGTTTGCCTAGGCATGTACAGAGAAAGAAGGTAGACCACTGGTTAGCTCATCCACTTAGGATCCTGATCATTGTAGTTGATGATACAGAGCTAAAGACAGAGCCACATGTAGGAGTGCCACTTTTCATGCCATAGTGACAGAAGATGGCCAGTAGATGATCAGAACTCTGGAGGTAATGTTAGTAGCTTCTTCCCTGTCTCGGAAAATGGAAGACTAGAAAAGCAGCACAGAGTTGGCAACAATCTTTGGTATCTTTATTCCCAACCCCTCCCCTTCGTGGTTCAGTCTGTAACATAGCTCACTTTAACATCCACTCCTACAATTACTTACCAAAAGATACAGATGTTTCCATCCTATGCAGTGGGAACATCATACTATTGGGGTTTTAGGGTAGGCTACACCTCATCCTCACATATCTACAAACAAGGCCTAATCAACCAATTACATCTACCTTCAACCAGAATCATGGAGAGCTGAACCAAGTACCTAAGAAATCTCTTAAGTAAGTCTGGACAATAGCATGAAAAACATTTTTTTTTCAGATAACTCACAACTTCATTGCTGTAGAATTAACTTACTCTCTTTCCTTAACCAAATCCAAAACAAAATTAAAAACTAAAAACTCTCTCTTTCTCTCTCTCTCTATATACAGAGACATATATGAATATAAAGTTAACCTTCTTTTAACCCCTGAGGAAAATGGAAGAAGCTACTCAAATTCTTCCTTTAATAACTCTTTTTCTAGAAGCAGCATGGGCCACATCTTCAGCAGCTGTTTCATAGGTCACTGTCCTTTAAAATAGACCTATCTTCTGAACACCTCTTATGTTGACTGAGCAATATCCTGAGGCTGAGAGTGAGAATGTGTTCATTTCTCCAGAGTTCAATGTTGCAGCAATCACTGGAGTTTAGAGCAGCACCAGTCATAACCAACAAAAGTTAGGATGGCAGTATTCAGTTACTGCAGCGAAAGATGTTTCCCACAAAGGTAATGTTCTCTGTTTTCATCTAAATGCTTTCATATCCAAGCAAAGTCACAATTCAGAAATGTGGGAGGAAAATATAGTTACTTCTGTATTTTCACTTTACCAAGATGTTATAGGGGTGCATTGTCATATGGTCTTCAAACAGTTGTGATGACAGGGACTTCTCTTGGTGGTGGAAGAACTAATAGCCCCGCATTTCTGCAAATGTTCTCAAGTCTGTCATTCAGAGATTCATTAATAAGTATGTATGTATGTTCTTTCTTAAGAACTTACATCCTATTTGCCTATACTTATTCAAATCTGCAGGCCATGGTTAACCTTCATCATTAAATGGGGCATAAAATCTCTACTTTCTATTAAACATGAAGTCTACTTACCTTGGTGTTATGAATGGAATTGTCATCCCAGAGTTCATGTGTGTGTGGCTAGGTCTTCATTGGTGGTAGTGTTTAAATGGTAGACTGACACACCTATAAAAGTCTCTCCATTCTAATTCAGATCTAAGATAAATGCTGGATTCACTGAGAGAAATTTAGTAGGTAAAGAAAACAAAATGAGCAATCTCCTTGCTTTCTTGGTCCAGCATAAACAACCATGGATCCATAAATCACTCACTGTAGTAATTCAGTGTCTTGCATAATCTGAAGGTCCAACCTGAAATGGTTGGGATCAGGATGGAGAATGGAACAACAAACTATGATGACAAGGATCTTTTGTGAATCATTGTTTGAAAGTCATATGACTAGAGTTTCTATGTGAAATGTGTATTCTCTCCCTGGACATGCAATTTACTTATGCAAGAAGGACAGCTGCTCTTTTTCCCAGGAATCCAATGGGATCTCCATACTTTACCACTTTTTGTTTCCTCTCAATTATCTTTAAGATTACTATATACAGGAGCTTCATTTCTCAGTGTTGTGGATTGTTCTGAATGCCTATACTTTCGGTACATATTTAGGTGTATATTTACAGGTGCTATCTTTTCCCCCATCTCATTCATCATGGCTATTTTATTGTAAGGAAAAACCTGTCCAAAGTTATCCTTACCTCTGATTAAAAATATTTACAGGGATGCACAGTAACAAAGAGTATGGTTAACCATAAAATTGACTTACAATCAAAACCAACAGTAGGTTTCTAGAACAAAAGCTCAGAGACAGCACCCAGGCTCTGAGTTCAAGCCCTATTACTGGTACCAAAATAAAAATAAATAAATGAAAAAGTTTGGCCACAAGTCACAAGCTGTTACTCTGTTTACACATGTGTCCATCTCTAGAGGGAGAAGAGAGGCTTGGAAAAGACCTGTGACATTGTGTACTAAAGTAGGTCTCACTGGAGTCTGCTGACTATAAGAAGACAGGAAAAGGGAGAGAAAGAACTTGGTGTAAGTGCCTGACAACACACTATAGTGAAAATTACCAGTTAATACACTGGTCCTCTTTAAATGTAATTTAAATTTGCCTTGGAGGATGAATGTGTGGAGAGGTGATTAGAAGAGATGACTTCTCCTCTCTTGGTTGGTAAACCAATGAGAGAGAAAAGAAAGTAAGAGCAGTGTTCAGTTTTATTCAATGGGACATGGTAGAACGACACAGAGAAAGATGATGGCCTTAAGGATAGAAAGAATGAATTTCCAATGACATCTAGTTTGTAAATAGGCAACACAAATATTTCTCCATGTCCTCCTCTGATTGACGGCAGAGCCTACTTGCAGACTATGTTTCCAGGTTGAAGGACTTTTAAGATCCAACAGAAATTAGGAATTTAATATTCTCTCCTTCAGTGTTAGTGCCATTTCCTCCCAAGTGTGGAGAGTACTGAAACAAACATCAATGTGGATAGTATTCAGCCTGCAGGCTGACTGTTTAAAACTTACGCTGAATCTAATGGCTTAGAGTTTACAATAAGAGCATAAGCATATGAATTCAGCCAGCAGGTTAAGAATATAGAAATAGAGCCTACTTTTATGTTTAACACAATCCCATATGGCATTCTGCTGTAGTTCATTATAAATATTCATTGTGCATTTTGTGTGAGTGGCACTGCGTTAGATAGAGAAGAGTCAATGATAAATAAGAGATAAGGTCTCTTTTCTCATGGGAAAGGGACAGAGTAAAATACAAATAAATGGAATTCAATCTGCATTTTACTAAATACAGGGAGGCAAAAGAAGTCTATATAAGGTCACTTTTATTTTCAACACTAGTTTTTTTGTTTTGTTTTGTTTTTAACTCATAGATTCATGTTTGCAAGGTTGAAACTCTACCACTTGAGATTCTTGTCCAGTCTGGCTTTTTGTGCTGGCTATTCTTGAAAGAGGATCTTGTAAAATTTCCTGCTTAGCCTGGTTTCAAAATCATGATCGTACTTTTCGGAGTAAGGAGTACAGGTATAATTACTAAATATCTCGTTGTTGAAATATCATTCTTATCAAGCTAATTCATACGTAAGTTAAGATTTAAAACTTTTAAGCTTATATAATTTTCCACAAGAAGACAATATTATTCCACATGGAAACTGGAGTTTGTGATTCAGTAGGATAAAGGGATAAATGACAAGAGAAATGGTTGAAAAGTTAGGGAGACACAGAGTCCTTATGGGCCTTTGAGAATACTGAGTCTATATTGAAAAAATAAATATAAATACACACACCACACACATATATATATATGTGTATATGTATATATACATATATACACACACACATGTGTGTGTGTGTGTGTGTGTGTGTGTGTGTATGCCCCAAACTGTGCTGGGAATGTGGCTTAATGGTAGAGTGCTTACCTAGCATGCATGATGCCGTGGGTTTGATATCTCAGTACCACATAAACAGAAAAATCTAGAAGCGGTGCTGTGGCTAGAGTGCTAGCCTTGAGCAAAAGAAGCTCACGGACAGTGCCCAGGTCTTGAGTTCAAGCCCCAGGACTGACAAAAAAGAAATATATGTATCATTTGGTGTGGTGGGCATGGCAATGAACGTTTTGTAATAATCTGTATAGCCTCATTTTAGCCTCAGATAGACTGGAAAGAGCAAGACAAAGCAGAGAGCAAGCAAACAGAATGCTATGACTAAGATAAAGATAGATGATAAAGTGTCTAGTATAGCTATTTTAATGATCAGTGTAGGTGAGCAGAGAATCAAAAAGTTGGGGGATCAGAATCTCCAGGTATGCTCTAGTAGGAGGGAGTAAAGATAAGGTTTCCTTAAAGTGTAAAGTGATTGATGGATTCAGGGATGCTAGACAGAAATACAAGAAGAAGGGCAAGTACATCTGTTCCTCAAGGTCTTGCTAATTTTCTCAGAATTCTCCACTTATCCAGAGGCAGAGAAGCCAGTGAGGAAGATCAATTCAGAGTTAGGGTTTCATGACACCGTAAAGGATTAAAATGATCTTGTGTGACGGAGAGAAAACAGGAGAAGAATGATGGACAGGAAATAAGCATAGGGACTTGGAAGGACTGGAGGCTAGACTTTCTGACCTCAGCATTTAAGGAGCTTAGAAATTGGAAGTATTATTCTCATTATGGATATGTGAAGAGTAGAATGTTAAACATACTAGAATTTAATAGGTCTTTTTGAATCCACCGGACAATTAACACTGCCAGATAGACTTCTGTCCTCTCTGTATAAACGAAGAGGCAAGCAGATAGAATAAAACCAGCACAGATGATGAGGACTGGAAACATCTTAAGGAAGCCAAAGCCACAGTGGGAAATATAATAAGCAAATTGCTAGAGTCTAAGTGTTGGCAAAGTGAGTATGAGGCGCACCCCCACTCTCTAGTGACGTTTTGCTTCCAGCAGCTCTCAATCAAGTGCTCACAATAAAGAGTTCTCTTAACCTTCAGCAAATAAACAGCTGCACCTGGCTATACCCCCACTGTCTCACCTGAGAAGGGGGGTAAATAAGAAAGATGAAGGTATATAATGAGACCAAAGCACTGAATTATAGTGTCTGCTAATCTAAATATGGTTGAATATCCCAAAATATGGAGGAATATCCTGAGAAAGCTATAAGGATGGGGTAGAAGAAATATGCTATAAAATTTAATATTTCAGAGATCAAACATTTTAATGTTTTAGTGACAGATACTGAATGTATAGGTTCTGCCTCATCTAAAAAAGTATCTGACAAAAATATTTCAACTCTAGAGCAGGTAGAAATAAAATAAAAGAATTACATGCAAAGAGTACAAAGGAGCTAGAAGGTTTTACTCACTGGCCAAATAAAATAGATTAACATTTATTTAAAGCCAAGCTATCAAACAAGGGGGCCAAAAAATGTCTAATGGTCAATTTGTGATAGGTTGTTACAACCTTTCCATAATGATAATGAAATATATACAGACTAATATCAGCATGACAAAATTCAGAGATAAATCACTATCTAGATGTTCCTGATCAGCTAGAAATCTGAAGATTTGTTAATTTAGGGTTTAGAATTAATCAGGTGATACTGTAATTTCTGGTTTATCTTGGGGCACCAAACATCATTTTACCTGTTAACCAGTTCTATTTCTCCCACTATTTCATGAAATACTTTAATCATTTCAAAGATAAAGGATGAAGGTATAGTTTTGTTTTATTCTACATGTCGCTTCTGTTTGGAAGTTGAATAAATAGTATGGCAATTAACAATTCTTCCTCTATCAAATCTGGTCCTAATGAACACAAAATTATTTGTACTTTTTAAAAAGCAGACAACAAGAATCAACTGAATATAGCAGGGTCCTTATATAGTTATATGATATAGACTGATTTACAGAAATAAACGTTCCTGGATTTTATCTAGGAGATACTTTCCTGGAGTAAATATATCCATTAAAATATTGCAAATATTACTTCATTATATTGTGTTGTCACCCAGACGTACTTCTTAGTATTTTATTTTAGAAAACCATAAAACAGATTGCCAAACAAAATATAAGACATTATATTTCCATGGCTTTCTAGATCATTTTATATTCTTCATATTTGAATGAAAAGTATTTTATGAAAGTATGTGTGTGGCTTTTGTAACAGCTGCTATTTATAAGTTAATGCTTCCTGTAGCAAAAAATAGTAACATCATACTTAAGATTAATACACACATATAGATACATGTATACATCTGTACATTTGTATCAAATACACACATATACACAATCACACATAAAATAACAGTCAAGAATTATTAGCTATTATAGTATATACAGTTATATGTGATGTACACTAAGAAGATGCTTACTGTATACCTACCTGCCTAGGGTGCTAATTACAATAATAAAGCAAAGGCTTTGTATGTTACCTAAAGTCACCTTAGATCTGTTATGGAATGAAAGTTAAATGATAATATGACTGACAAACCAAGATCCAACATGACAAAATTCAAGATTGTTCTCAATAGAATAGATACTCTCAGAGACAAAAGAGAATTAAAAGTTACAAATGGGAGGCTGGGAATATGGCTTAGTGGTAGAATGCTGGCCTAGCATGCATGAAACCCTGGGTTCAATTCCTCAGTGTACCAGAAAAAGCCAGAAGTGGCATTGTGGCTCAAGTGGTAAAGTACTAGCCTTGAGCACAGACAGGCTCAAGGACAGTGCCCAGTACCGGAGTTTAAGCTCTAGAACTGGCCAAAAAAATTACAAATGAAAAAAGATGTGACTATTTTTATTTTTTTTTCAATGGCAAGTAAAAATGAGTGGAAAAATAACTGGGGTAAGCTGGAGACAGCTAGTACAGAGGAGAGGATTTAATAGGTGGAAATTCCCGTAGTGGGTTATTAATGGGGATAGGAATGAGTACGAATATAGAAAGTAGATTTCCTAGGGAGGATCAAAAAGAGGAAGTGAAGCCAGCAAAATTAAAAAGATTCTTATAAAATGCAGGATCTAAGGAAGAGCTTTTACTTCATACTAAAAGAAAGTTGAGGGGTTAGTTAAAATATCCAATGGGGACCCGAACACCTGTGGCTCATGCCTGTAACCTGAGCTAGTCAGGAGGCTGAGATCTGAGGTTCAAAGTTTGAAGCCAGCACAGGCAGGAAAGTCCATGAAACTCTTATCTCCAATAAATTACTCAGAGAAAGCTGGAAGTAGAGCTGTGGCTCAAGTGGTAAAGTGCTAGTCTTGAGCACAAAGAGGCTTAGGGATAGTGCCCAGGCCCAGAGTTCAAGCCCCAGGACCAGAAAAAATATAATCAATCACATGGGGAAACTAATCATAATTATTCAATAATTGAAATAAAAGAAAAAGAATTTTCATGTTAGTAAAGAGAAAGAAAGGAAAAAAAACCTCCCAATTCTTATTCTTTCTTTTCTGTCAACACATCTGCCATGACTGCTAAACATGACCATTAGCAGCTTATGGAATTATTTTCTACTGACAAAGTGTTTTTTTTTGTCTGTCCTATCATTAACACCCTTGGAGAGGAGTTTTAAGCCTCTTTTCCTGTCACTAATGTCTTTAGAATTCATGCTCTCCCTGCTACTTCTCTTATGCTGGTTCTTACTTTAATCAAAATTATCTGCCTTGCATTATAAATATTCCCTTAGTGTGCCTATCAAATATTATTGAACACCACAATGAGTCGGACATTTTGTTCAGTTCTAGGCTGTAAAAATGCCCTTAAGTTTCCTATAACCCACTGGTGACAGATACTGGCCAGTAAATATAATAAAGGATGAGTGCATGATACCTCAAGGTCCCCATTTGATAAAGAGGCATAAAGAAGAGAATGGTAAATTATACTTGAAATTTGTCTAGAAACGGCACACAAACAGACATAGAAATCAAGACTGGTGTTGCATGTCTATTCACTGTAGTTACACACACACAAAAAAGGAGAATTGAAGTCCAGGTCAGTCCCAACAAAAGGAAGGCCTTATTTGAAAAATAATCAAAGCATAAAACATGCTGGAGGCATGGCTCAAGTGGGAGTATGCCTGTTAAGCTTCTGAATTCAAACTCTAGTAGCATAAAACAAACAGTGGGGGCTGGGAAGGTGGCTCAGTGGTAGAGCGCTAGCCTTCCATGCATGAGACCCTGGGTTCAATTCCTCAGCACCACATAAGCAGGAAAAACTGGAAGTGGTGCTGTGGCTCATGTGGTACAGCACTAGCCTTAAGCTGAAGAGCTGAGGGACAGAACCCAGGCCCAGAGTTCAGGCCCCATGACTGGCAAAAAATAAAAATAAAATAAAAATACAGTGATGGAAGCTCTTGATGCTATTGAAAATGAAGGTTGAAATAATAGAATGAGGTAACAAGGAAAGAAAATAGTGAAGGGGCATCATAAGCAGAACTGAAGTTCTGCTGAACATGTCTGTTCTATCATATGAAAATTACTTGAAGGACCTGAGTGAAAAATATTACATGCATGTGAACATGTACACACACAAACAAACACAAGCACACAAACTTCTATCAATTATCTTCCTTACCAACACTTCATTCAACATGTTGTACATAGTAGGTTCTTCACCAATATTTATTGAAAAAATGTGCAATAAATTATAGATTTGCCAGCTTCTACATATGGTAAAAATATGGAATGAGCTTTTTGTCTAAGGAAAGAGTGACTGCCAAGTTCTTTCCTAGTGCTGTGTTTGTTAAGCTAAAGTAATAACCAGGAACCCCTGCCAGCACAGAATATTATATAAATCAATACTAAGAAGCAATATTATTGTACACCATCTTGCTTTTTGGCTTTTCTTTTAGGCCTCCTGAAGTCTGGTTACAAATAGATCATTTATACTTGCACATTTATTTTTTATAGTTTTCATAATGAAAATTCGATTCTTACCATTTCTGTGTGCATACTCAGCTTTTATAAGTGAGACTATGGAGATGATGGGTTGTTCTAAGTTGTAATGCAAATTGCTTTATGCACTAAAAAGGCATTGCTTTCCCCCTGTAAATGTTTTATTTGCATTTTAAGACTCATAAAACTCTATTAACCATCATTCTATTATTTTGGCAATTTTCTCATTTAGAGTTTTGAGGGCACAAATAAAAATTCATTTCTTAAGTTATTATTGATATTTACAATAACTTTTAAGAAAAGTCTCTAATAAACAATATTAAAAAAGCAACAGCAGAGAGAGACAGAGACAGAAAGAGGAAGAAAATCTAGAATCCCACTTTTCTAATGCACCCTTTTCATTTACAAGGGTTATTTTTAGGTTCCCATGCTTTCATTGGTTATTGGAATTGGTGTTTTGTGAGCAGAGCAGTCAGTCTCATCCTTTCCATAATATAATCATATTCTTGACTACAAGACATCAGATGATTTCCAAGGTTCATCTTCTGTGAGATTTCTCTCTCCTATCACAAGCTGTTCTCAAAGGCCTAGTAAAGGGGCACTTTGGTGGATGGTTGCCTTCCCAGAAAAAATGAGATCACTGTGCTAAATATTACCTTTTGAGAGAAGTCAAGAAGGAAAAAAAGAGGTATACTAAGGACAGAGACAGAAGGGTACACATTCTGAGAGAGCTGGAAAACTGCACAGCAGTGTGACTGTGTTGATTTCAGATGCTCAGTGTTCATGTAGTGAGGACTGCTTAGCTCACTCAGCATGATGAGCTTAATTTGCTTTAGTTTATAAAATGCATGACACCATATTATTTACCTAATATTTGAGTAGTGGATAGCTTACCATGTAAAATCATGTGTTGCACAGTGCTAAGCACATAATACACAAGAAATAAATGCCAGTTTATTTATTTTCTAAACCCGAACTCTATTGTCCCTATTCTACCTACTACTAGTTTTCCTCTCTTCCCTTCTCACTTTTCCTTCCTTAACTCCCTCCCTCTTCCTCTCCCCTTTTTCTTTCTTGTACTGGTGTTTGAACTCAAAGCTTATAGTAGCTAGGTAAGCAATCTACCACTCAACCCAGCCTTGAGCTTTGATATGAATAAGGCTACCATTAGTGTGTCCAAATGATTCTTGGAAATAAGGAAATAATGGTTTTCATGGAATGGAACTAGAAAAAGAATTGATGTCAAGCACTGGTAGCTCACTCCTGTAATCTTAGCTACATGGGAAGCTGAGATCTGACGATCCAGTTTCAAAGCTAGTCTAACGTTTTCTGCTAGTCTGGTAAGCTTGTCCTAGATGTATACTAGCCATTGCAAATAAGGGAAACCATGAGACCTATGTTTTTATGGCTCTGAAAAATGAACCCCAAGACAGGTACACAAGAGGTTTTTTGTTTATCTTTATCACTATTGTTTTTAATGTACTATGTGATTTTTTGTTTCTTTTTTATGTTCTTCTCTCATGGTATAACCCCTGTTCACTGTATTTGATTCTAGTGTCCTGCATCTTGTATATACATTTTTCTAATTTGGAGAGGGGAAGGGAAATAAAAAAAGCTGAAATAAGGATACAGGCTGGCCCATTGTAACAATGAGATGTAAAAGACACTATGTTGAAAATGAGCTTCACAACTTTGGTGGGAGAGGGAGGAGTTGGGGAGGTAGGAAGGGAAGGGATGGTAGGGGAAAAACAAAGGCGAGGGTAACAATGCTTGATAAAAAATGTGCTCATTACCTTACTCATATAACTGTAACCCCTCTATACAGTATCTTTACAATAAAAACATATGAAAAAAATTTTTAAAACTTTAAAAAAGATTGTCTGAACAGACAAATTCCATAGAATTTTATCCCCTGTTAACTAGCAAAAGTCTGGAAGTAGAAATGTGACTGAAGTGGTAGTGTATTGGCCTTGAGTGAAAACATAATTGACAACTCTCAAGCTCTGAATTCAAGCTGTAATAATTGTACAAAAAAATAAAGAAAAAGATGGACTTTGAAAATCAGATTGGCTACCCACTCCACTGTTCATAAATTGTGTGGCGATTTCATTGATCAGTTGGGCATTCACTAATGTGAATAGCATGAATAAATGTCAGTATGTGAGGGAGTCTATGGAAGGCTTACTTAACATTCCTTCAGATGAATGCCTAAGAATATTGTTGCTGGATTATGTTTATTCTATCTTTATTGTTTCTTTTTCATCTTTAAATTGATTTCCATAGTTGTCTTTCCAGTCTATAGTTCCATGTGTGTGTGTGTGTGTGTGTGTGTGTGTGTGCATGTGCATGTAAAGTCTTTCAGACTTTATGAAATAGCTTCATGCTGAGAGAGACTCACCATTTAGCCTAGGTAGAAATTCTGGGTGTTTATCACCCCATTACTGTGGGTATTTGGTGAACTTGTGTTTACAAACTCTTTTTTTTTTCTTTTTTTTGGCAGTCATGGGGCTTGAACTCTGGGTCTGGGCTCTGTCCCTCAGCTCTTCAGCTCAAGGCTAGCTCTCTACCACTTGAGCTACAGCCCCACTTCCAGTTTTCTGGTGGTTTATTGGTGATAAGAGTTTCAGACTTTCCTGTCCCGGCTGCCTTTGAACCATGATCCTCAGATCTCAGACTCCTGAGTAGCTAGGATTATAGGAGTGAGCCACTGGCACCCAGCACAAACTCTGAATTAAACGGAATTTTCTGATTTTCTTTTTTCCGGAGTTCATCATCATCTTCACTCAGGTGCCTGTTAGCCTTTCTAGCTTCCCTGGTGGGGAAGCAGAGCAACCGTTTTCCATCATTATTGTTCTATTGTTATTCTCAGTGGTGATCAGAGCATGCTATGTGTGACCAACACTCTGAGCTAGCCAAATTCCATACCAGTTGCACTGGCTGACTAGTAAAGGTGTATATACAGGATTCATGTTTCTGTGCTCTTTCTCTCTCCCTCTTTAAGTAGAATCTGGGGTTCAGAGTATTTCCAGTTATGCAGTGTTAATTTGGGGTTAGAGATGAGTTCTGGCTAAAGGTACCCAGCATTCCATGATTTGCTCTTGTTCTAAGAAATTTAGGTATCTAGGATATTTCAGGTATAGTTAGTGTTTCATGAAAGGATTAGTCATGATGGGAGGCTTTAGGGAATGCAGGAACCTTGGAAATCTGTTTCTCTCCTTTCCACCCCTGGGGAAGAAGCCTCAAGTAATACCTACTCATTACAGAAAGCCATGTTGACCACAAAACTCTATCTCTTGAGTGCCTTTGTTCTTATCAATCTTTAGACATCCAGAAAACCCTCTTGTTATTCATGCTTTGGGTATAGCTAGAACTTTGGACATATTAATTCTTCTCTTTCTCTTTGAGAGAGAGATATCAGGAACTGGGCATGCTCCATTAACCCTTAGCTGAACTGGCTTGGGAAGGAGCAGTTCTTATAAACTTGATTTTTGTTCTTCTTATTTTAATGTACTCTTCTGTACTTTGAAAGCATTGTTTGTGTTTGCCTGAGCTGAGGCTACTTCAGGAATTCTCCCAAAGTTATTTTAATTGACATATCAGTTTATTCTTTAGTGGAAGTGGGCTGCAACATCCTATTCTGCTGTGTTGCTGCTGTCACTCCATAGCCACTCAGAATTTCTTATGGATATTTCTATTATTATCTTCACACTTCTTCTGTCTTATTTTTTTATTTAAACGTACTTAATTATTAAGTTGCTAATGGAATGTTTGAATTACTCAGGTCCAGTGCATATTAACAGTATCTGGCAGATACTCTGTGTGGATTACTAATGAATGGGAAAAGACACTTGAGCTTCCCACCTAATTGGTCTTGGTTTAGGCACTTCCTCTGTCTTTCAGTGTCCTCGTCTTACTATGAGGGAAACCTGCATTTACTTTTATTCTTTCTCAGAGGTTTCATGAAATTACAGTACTCTAAGGCATACTAGTATCCCTCATCCTTCTTCCTTGCTTGACCCAGGGGTTGAGTTCAATGCTTTATACCTCACATTCTATCTTGGCTTAAAAATATTCTTTAAGTAGTTATACAAAGGAGTTTGACATTTAACACAGTAGTATATGAATACAATGCATCTTGATCATGTCACCACTGTCATCATTCTCCCTGTTTCTCCAACACCACCTCTTCCCTCAATTATCATAATTTTGTAGAATATATATTGAATTACCTCTACCTCTTGAACCAGACCTCCAGTTGTTGTTTTGTTTTTATTTTTTTCTTTTGTTTTTGCTGGTAAATAGAGATAAGTATTTCTTAGATTGTCCGTGTGGTTCAACTCTGAACATCAGTTCTCAGACCTCAGCCTCCAATTAGCTAGGCTTATAGGTGTGAGTCACTAGTGCTTGACCATACTAGTGTTTGTTGTTGTTGTTTATAATGTTAATACTATGGTAATGTTAATACTGTAACCATGTTAAAACTATAAAGATTCTTGACATTTTCATTATTATTTCACCATCACCATCATCATCACCTCATTCTCTTATGCAAGGACATATTTTTAACTAGTTGCAACTATTAGAAGTTATTGAGTTTATCTGATTTGTATAGCTATTTTTGTTTTTGAACCTTTAATACTCTCTGTGCAGAAAATGCTTGTTTTGTCCAAAGGAAATATAAATTTACTGTCATGTCATAATGGCTTTATGGCTTCACAGAACACATACATGGTTTTAATGCAAAGAAGATTTTACAATGACTAACACAAATAGCGAGTATTTCTATAATTTTAGAACATTAAGAATATTTTAAAACCAATTTGCCCAACTTAATCATCCTAAACATTCAGCGTAGAATGAAGATGAACTAATAACTCTTGTACAAGTGAGTAATGTGCAAAGATATGTAACTTGTCTAAGGTCAAACTTAATGAGTAATAGAGTTCTAATAATTCAGTCCTACAATGTGATGATGTAGTATTATTTTAACATATGATATAAATACATGAATTTAAATTTCAATGTACCAGCCTTTTTGATATCATCATTTATAAAATAATGTTTCATTTTTTACAAAGTAATGGGGGAGGCAGACTATAGAGAAAATCAGATTCATTTGGCATCACTCAACCTATCTACCAGATGTTCTTACTTCTAATTTATAAAATGGTGTTAACCGGACTCCTAAATAACAAGGCTTTAATGACAGAACAGAATTGCTAATTATTTTTCTTAGCCAATTTTTATTCCTTGGCCAATGAACTAATTATTGAAGGGAATTTAGCTATATTTTTCCCAGTTTACTTTCAGACAATCATCAAAGAGGCAGGAAGAATCAGGAGAGTGCCTAGGGACAATTACTGAAACTATTTTATGTGCATCTTGAAAGACACATAAAAAGGCAAAGTGTTGGGAAATGGGTGTTACTTTCCACAGACAGTATTGTTCCATTCTTATGGCCAGAGAGCAAAATCATTTATGTAGAATCAGTGTCTCCAGCAAGCTCATTAAAGAAAATAACTGCCTCCAGACCAGATGGAAACGCTAAAGAGTTGAACCTAAATTAGGGAAAGCATTGGCGGTGTGTGAATCTCAAGTTGTATGCCTAAGTATGAGTTGATTAACTCCTTCAAATATTGCTGGTGCAATGAAATTTATATCACATAAGAAGAAGGACGGCTTTTATAAAATAGTGGAAGTTTTGGCTGTGAGTATAACAGCCTGAGACGTGTGTTAGACTGTTCAACTTAACCAGCAATCTTATATGGCCTAAATAATAAAATACTGAAGTTGTTAGGAGATTTTTTATGTTTTCAAAAGTTCTAGAAGTTGTTTGTTAATTGCAAGGGTGATGTACAGAGGGGTTACAGTTAGATAAGTAAGGTAATAAGTACATTTCTTTTCTAATATTGTTACCCCTTCCTTGTTTTCTCCTCTTTTCCCACCCCCTGACAAGTTGTAAAGTTCATTTCCAATATAGTGCCTTATAAGTATCACGGTTGCATTGGTTCACCCTTTGTATTTTGTCTCACCATTTTGTTATTCTCCTACCTTCCCAAAATCTGATAAACATACATACAAGACACAGGGTACAAAAGTCAAAACTGATGACAACCAGGGATTAAACAGAGGGGGGATAAATGAAGGAAAGAAAAAAGAAATAACTTCACATAGGACACAAAAAAATTCTCAGAAAGTTTTGTATATGTGATTTTTAAATCACAGTGATAATCTTAGAGAATATGATAGGAATGTGAGTCCTAAAGCATATTATTATTATTAATGATATATGCTATCATTTGTTGCAAATCAAATATCATTCTTCTATCCATCAAAACAGCAATGAGCAACAACTGCTGTCTTATCCTCATTGACAGATAAGGAATTTGAAGCCAAAGGTATTAAGAAACTTTCCCAATGTTATACTTATCAAGAATCCAAAATTCCAACTGAGACAATGTAATTCTAAATGTTTCTCTTTCAATAATGATAGTAAACTGAAAAGAACAGAGAAGTCGAGAACTGATACTGTTTATACACATAAATTAACTGGGCCACGAAAGGAGAAAAGAGGGAAGACGGAAAGGAGGAATGATTGTTTACCTTTAACATTTAACTTTTATTTACCAATCAATATGCACTGAGCCTTTGATGTTGAAGAAGAGCCTCCCTTCCCCCAATATGCATTAGTGTCTATGTACAAACACAAGCATCCATGTGCAGAAATGTATGCATCTTTTAGTCAGTTTGGGCCTCCCACATTCCAATTTTTCTCACAGGCTTTAAACTAATTACTGCAATTAAATATAGTTGTATTTAAATAGTTCCAGACTGGTCTGTGAGTTTCCCTTCAGAATGTATCCTATAGCCTTGCTGCGATGCCCTCATCTTCTAATACAACTTTTTAGTTCTTTCCTTCTGATTTGCTATTTTACACTATGATGTTGAATCACCTCTCAGGCTCTTGCTCTGTGTAACCTTGGAATTCTGAGACCTACTGTGTACTGTATTCAGAGCTTAGATATTGCAAGAATCAACATGCAATGCCCCTATTATGATAATGAAGTGAATGGTTGGAAATAGGAGAATGCTAGAGGTATGGAGATTGACTGGGCTAAGGGACAAGTACAGACTTTACAAACAAAGTAGAAGTTAGGCAGGAAGTATCTCTGCCTGCATAGGTGAGGGAAGGGTCAGCAACATCTCTGTGGAGTCCGTGAGCTCAAAATAATTCGTCAGATGAAATATGTATTTCATAGAAATAGATCTGTCTTCCTAGCTCCACTGCACTGAGGCATTGGCAGGGAATACCTTGCAGAATTTTACTGGGTGGCACATGTAAACAAGTCCCATACACTATCAAGCACTAAGCATATTATCCCATCCTTCTTGGAGGACTCCAAGTCACCTTCTAGGTACATCCTTCCTCAACAGCCCTCCACTCTACTAAATGGCATGTACCCAGTGCTTCACATAATTGCTCCCATTGCCTTTCCTCTTCACAGGTATGTTTGATAAAATAAGAGGAATGAGAACACGTCACAAAAGTGAAAGCCCTATTATAATCTAGCTGAATTTTTGTTTCAATAATATTTATTGGAAGTGTCATGTAACCTCAGTTTGTATAAGAAGCAAGAGGAAAAGGGAGTCTCCATAGTACAGCCTTGACAGTTGAACATTGGCTCTTGGAGTTAACACAAACAGTTATTATTGCACTTACCTCTGACTCCTTTGTGCTTTTATTTTCCAATGTAGTTTTCCATAGAAGTGAAGTCAGGAGGGGAAAAATAGCCCATCATAGAGCAAGAATTGTAGTGCTGAAATAATGCTTGTGAAGTTAATGTAGAACATGAATGTTAGGTCACCAAAGTCTTATTACCTTATTTATGAGTTTCAAATGTCTACATGAGAATATTTATGCCCTTCTACAAAAGTAGTGTTATTTGTTTTCTTATTTGCTTAATTAAAGTCTGATCGTGTGAGAATTCTATTTAAGAGGTCGTATAAAATAAAATGAGAGAAAACATAGGCTTTTTTGCTTAAGAGTCAACGGTTCTGGATAAATTATGTAACCTAAGGAATTGTTTTTATATGTAAAATAAAAATAGTAATGTGCATGTGCCATAGCTGTTACAAGCAATGAAACATAGCCATCACAAACTCTCTCAAATAGATATACCATACATGGTAGTCATGATGTCAATAGTCCATTATCAATCATGCAATATCTCTCCATGCCTATCCCCCATGTTAGTTGGTCTGACAGATGCTGGGCATGCTGTGGTTAATAGAGGGACATACTTCCCCCTTCTTACAGACTAATGAGGGATAGGGACAAATGGGCCATTTTTGTAAGTTTCAAGAAAAAGCTTTGGCAGACTGACAAACAGGTACCATATGAGAGTAGATAGGGGCACAGATTCAGAATTGAAAATCAGGGTTCACTTATTCAAGTAAAAGAATCCAAGTCAAGAACTAAGAAAGATCTAAGAAAAATGGAAAACTAAGTAGAATGAACACTGTAGATATCACCACAGTTGGGGACACCTCTCCAATATGAAGAACTTGAGGCCAATGTTAAGGGATGGATATTCCTACCCCATTCCATATACTGATTGATAGCAGATAAAAACTTTTAAGGAAAGAATGTTTCATTTAGCCATCATTTTTTGTGGAAGTCCATATATTTCTATTAAAAAACAACAAGAAAAATGTTCTCCCTACTACATAGAAATAAAAGTATGAGCTTGATGCCAATGGTGCATGCCTGTATTCCTAGCTACTCAGTAGGCTGAGATTTGAGGATGGTGGTTTCAAGTCAGCCTGGAAAGGAAAGTTCCTAAGACCATTATCTCCAATAAACTACCAAAAAAAGAAGCCATAAGTAGAGCTGTGACTCATGTAGTGGATCACTAACCTTAAGCCAAAGAAAATTCAGAGACAGACCCAGGCCATGAGTTCAAGCCCTAGGACATGCATAAAAAAGTATGTGTCCCCTTGAAACATTTCTGGGTTCTCTATGGATAACAAAATCACATATGAAATTCTCCTAAGTAGAGTAAATGTTACAGGAAGTTTCAAATTAGAATAATAAAATTTGATTAGTATTTACTTCCAACAAATTTTGAATGGTTTACCTAAATTAGAGAGCTATAGTTTTCTCAGAGGATTTCAGTTTCATAGAGTCCTTAAGAGAGCTTTTGAAAAGAATCCAAGATTCTCTTTATTTGACCAAACAGTCTATACTATCAGAGATAGAAGCACACAGAAACATATACATAAATACTTTCTAAAGCAATTGTTTGAAGCAGTCCAAAAGAGTCATCGAGCTACTATGAAGACTAAACAAAACTTAGGGCAAATCCCCAAGCAAAACTGAGTTCTCTGTGGGTACGTGTGGTTTTTTTGACAAAAAAACTGTAAACCACCAAATTCCCTTGGAACTTGGGAGTTTTGAAGATGCATGAGTCATGAATACTCAAGCAAGATGGAAATTGTGGAGGCCAAAGATATTTATTGACAGAGATGATTCATTTTTCAGTGCCAGAGATGAAAAGTTTTGCTCTGTTTTTCTTCATTTCTTTTTTTTAGCACTCTATCTAGCTGGGTAATCTCCAGAAATGGGAACAATTACTGACTTACCAGAATATTTACTTAACAGAAACAGAGAACAGCAGATTGCTAGCAATATGAATGGCTGGGATTTCTGGTTATCCCCAGCAGTATTTCTATTCATTGATTCCTGATGTCTTTGGGTGACAGGCAGAAAAATCTCAATATCAACTTCAACTTTGGAATTTATGTAACCTTGTATAATATCGTTACTCAATATTTCTAGAATATAGTGATCTTATTTCAAGATGTAAAGAATTATACCTAGACTTAGTTCTGTTTAAGAGTCCACCATTGAGCTGAAAGGTTGGCTCAGTGGTAGAGTGCTTGCTTTGTATGCATGAGGCCCTAGGTTTGATTCCACAGCACCACATAAGCAGAAAAAAAGCCAGAGCTGGTGCTGTGGCTCAAGTGGTAGGGCTCTAGCCTTGAGCTGGAGAGCTGAGGGGTACTGCCCAGACCCAGAGTTCAGCCACCATGACCAACAAAAAAAAGAAAAGAAAAAGAGTTCACCGTTGTAATTTATTGTCACTGCTATATCATCATAATTATTATTAGTTATAAGATCATTATGGTTATAGTTATTTGATAGGTCTTCTTTGAATAAATCATAGATGATCTGTATAGTTTTAGTTAATCTGTCATGTAATTATCAAAAACCCTTTAGCCCAATTCACAATAAAAGCAATCTCAATATCTCAGTTTATTGGCAGCATGTTATATAAATATATATTGTTGTTTCTTTTATATTTGATGTTGTAGTACACAGGATTGAGGACAGGGTTTCTACTTACATTTTACAATATGAGCAATGACTCTAATTATTTTGATTTTTCAGATAAGGTCTTCCTAATATTGCCTGGACTGGCATGAAACACAGGTTCTTTTTGTCTATGCCTACTACATATTTGGAATTTCATGAATGGGTCCAAACAATGATATGAGAGAGAGAGAGGAAAAGAGATAGAGACAGGGACAGAGAAAGAGACAGGAAGACAGAGAGAGACAGAGAGATACAAACACACACACATATATACATACATGCATATATTGTATATATAATTTCTATATCTGCATTACTAGAACATAACAACCAATAAAGCCCATAAATAAATGAAAGTTCAATAAAATTTTTACATATGAACACTTACGAAATTACAAAAAATAATTTTCTCCAATGTGATTAAAAAGAAGTCCAAGCTAAGATAATCACATCCAGATCTAAGGTGTGTAAAATAGAATTAAAATACAATTCTTTCAGCCACACACTGATCCTCACACCTGTAATCTTAGCCACTCAGGAGGCTGAGGTCTGAAGATCATGATTCAAAGCAAGCCTGGGCAAGAAAAGTCCAAGAGACTTTACCACCAAAACGCCAGAAACGAAGCTATAGCTCAAGTGGCAGAGCACTAGTTTTGAACACAAAAGCTCAGGGTCAACACCCAGGCCCAGAGTTCAAGCCATTGGGCTGGCACATACACACATATAATCCTTCCATTTGATATGAAACATAGTCAAGTCATTCAAACATGAAAACCCTTTCAATTGGTTTATTAATTTTAAGCATTTTCATAAATGATGTAAAGCAGACAATACTGTTTCCCTGTGAGATATAACTTTGTAAAATTCTTGTTGTATTAACACCACCCTAATCTGAAAATCGGTTCTAAAGTACTCCAAATTCTAAAACTTTATAGTGGTCATATAACTAAGGGGAAACAAAGGAGGAGGCAACAATGCTTGATAAGAAATATACTCAGTACCTTGCTCATGTAATTGTAACCCCTCTGTAC
This sequence comes from Dipodomys ordii, assembly GCF_000151885.1. Lineage (NCBI taxonomy): Eukaryota > Metazoa > Chordata > Mammalia > Rodentia > Heteromyidae > Dipodomys > Dipodomys ordii. Next base: position 9,700,218 of record NW_012267238.1, on the reverse strand, counting down.
GGTATTTTCACAATTAAAAAAACTTACTAAAAATTAAAAAAAAGAAGTTGAAAAATTTCCAACTAACTTCATCTGATGGATAAGTCAAAATATAAGCACATTGAAAATATTGTATAAAATTACTTGTAGATGTGTCAATATGTATGTGGAAAATAAAATTACTTTAGCTACACTTTGGTGTCATGCTCAAAATAGATTATATGTAGGTCAATTGAAGGGGTAGGTGAGGTTTCGAGAGTCAGGTGAGAATAATGAAATGGCGACAGTGATCAAAATCTCTTGTACTCATAAAGCAACATGTTGAATTGAAACCCCTGAAGGATGATAACACTATAAAAATTATATTCTTTTTAGTAAAATTTAAAATCTAAGTAAACATTTCTCACCTTGAGTATTTTAAATAAGGCATATTAAATGTGTATTGGAGAAAACTGATTACTTTTTACATTTGCTGGTTCTAATTCTAAATTTATTAATTTACCTTATTGAATTACATTATTCATTATACCAATGTACATGTAGTTATTACCTGGATATTTTTTAAAAAACATAATAATGTGGACAAGGGATTGTATAATAGTAGTATCTGTAGTAAAGACATCAAATTAAATGCTTAGAGACCTGAAAACTATGGTTTATTTTTCATTGCATTAGGATATTTCCCTAAATTCTGTTATTTAACCCTATACCATACTTACTCTATGTTATAAAGGTATTATTACCTTAGCTGATTTCTTTGCTTTGACTATGAATTTCCATGACATTTTCCTGGTAAAGTCTTCCCCTGAAATGATGAGTTCACTAGAGCAGAAACATGTAGGTCACGTGAGGAATATTGGGAAATGACTTTGCTTTGTTACTGCACTAAAGTTAGAACAACTGAACTGGGTAACATTAGTAACTATTTCTTGAATGTCTAACTGTGACAATCAATTTTCTGAAACAATAAAAGATATAAATGTAGAAGGAAGTGTGTTTCTCTTCTAGATATTTTAAATTTAAGTTAAAAAATGCCATCGAAGTAGGCATTGGTAGAAAAACAAACAGAACAAAATGTGATATGCAGTCTTAAGTTATTAAGGTGAGGTTGTAGAGTACAGTAGGCCGGGGTGACTTCAGAGATAATTTAGAGATAGCATGCAATATGGAGAGGAATAAGTAAGACGGAAATACCTCTAGAAAGTGGCAGGCTATGGTCACAGACAAGGAGAAAAGACACAACCTGGCATGTATGAATAGTGCAAGGGATATATTTTTTTTCTGGGTCCGGTCGTGGGGCCTGAACTCTGGGCCTAGGCGCTGTCCCTCAGCTCTTCAGCTCAAGGCTAGTGCTCTACCACTTGAGCCACAGCGCCACTTCTGGCTTTTTTCTTTTTGCTTATGTGGTGCTGAGGAATCGAACCCAGGGCCTCATGCATGCAAGGCAATCGCTCTACCACTGAGCCACCTTCCCAGCCCACAAGGGATATTATTATATGGAACAAATTTCATTTGGGAAAAAAAGTGAATTCTAATTCACTAAGACACTTCATGATTGTTTTACTTTTTTCTCTCTTGTTCTTTGTTTATATTAATTGTACAAAGAGGAGTGTCATAGTATTACTTAGAATATGCATATGCTCTGCTATTCCAATGGAGCCTTTAAAAAATCACATCAAGTAGATTATGAAAATTTGACTCATTGAGGTATTGTCATTTGAAATAGCCTCTTTTTTGTCTTTTCCATGAGCTATTATGTTCACATAACAGACATCCATCAGCCATTTATCTAATAAATCTAAAGTAAACATACTTAATTTTTGGTTGTCTAGAAAGGCAAGTGTGTAATATTTTATTAAGCTAAATTGATCATTTGCCTTAAATTTTTACTTACATCAAGAGCAATAAAAGTCTTTGGAAGGTTTTGACTTCTGGTGATTTTATATTTTATTGAAAGCATTTAACTATATTTCAGCAAGGTAAACATAAAAGAAAGTTAAAAGGAATAGTCTTTCAGATAGCTAGGAAGCTACTATTTGACAGTATAAATTGAATCTGTCTCTTATCTTATAAAGGCAGAAGACACTGAGAATGAGTAAAGAAAATTCAGCTTCTACAATGATAAAATATTCAATAACTCTACTGGAATGAAAGTTTTAGTTTTCATAACTTGATTTCTAACCAGATTTATATTATGTGAAAAATTACTGCATAGAAAACACTTCAATTTCCTATTGTGTTTTGAAGTATATTAGTTACACAAACCAGTGGCCACATAACAATCAGAACCATTTTTTAGGCATCTGAAAGTGACCAGTTCCTTTTGTGTTTTCATGTCCCCTTGCTGATAAGAAAAGTAAGGCTGAAAAGGGCTAACATGCCACAGATTCTCAGTAGATATGTAGCAGTGCTTGTTTCTGGTCCAAAAATTCCTGCTCATGCCTTATGACAGTATTTCCTAAACTGTTCATCTTGACTTTATTATATCTGAATATCACCCAACTCTTTTTTCATATTATAAAATAGAGTTGCATTCATTACTTATATGTTTTTTAAGAATTCAGTTCAGTGGCATTATTTACATTCCATTGCTTTATAATGACCACCAATAATCATCTCCAAAACTCTCTCATCATCTTAATAAAAATAAATACCATTAAATAGAAAGTCCTTTGTTCTTTTCTCCTTCAGCCCCCTTTGATATTATTTTAATTCACTTCAATTTGACTATTCTAAATACTCCAGAGGCACAGAATTATGCACTATACCTTGTATATTTGTAGACACAAATGTACAATGCTGCCTTGTTTAATGCAGCATAATATTTCAGGTTATTTTATGAGCTCTCTGATTTTCACTGCTGTTGTAGATCACCACATTCTGTTTATCCATTTACCTGTCAATGGATATTTGAGCTGTTTCTACTTTGGCTTGTAAATAATACTATTGTGAGCATAGCTGAACAAATATGTTTTAAGTATTTAATTTTAATTCTTTGGGGTATATGCCAGGTAGATCATATGATAAATGGAAGTGTTAGATTATTAACTGAATACATTTACAGAAAGAACCTTATATTAAACCAAATAAATTACTTTTAAAAGACACTTCATTTTCATTAAATGTTATAAGGGTTTGTAATAGCAATTTCATACTACTTAATGATATTCTAGGGGACCCATGGAGATGGGGGCAATTTTTCACATAGTCCAAAGCCAGGCTGGCAGAGGCTCTGTCATACTCAGCAGTATGAGGAACAGGAGGAATTTTCTAACCCAATGACAGAAAGAAACTATTTGGAAAGTTTCACAAAGAGAATTTCATGCTTAGGCTAAAAGCAAGTCATATAATATGCAATCAAGGCTTATCAGTGAGAAACATATCATGGTCCTAACAAATTTCAAAGGGGGATGGAAGTAGGTAAGGCGTGGTGGATAAAGACCTATATCTGGAAGAAAAGGTGAAATACATTCAGAGCATATATTACAAATGGCTGCCAAAATGAGAGTCCAATATCATTGTATTGATTACAATTAAAAAAACATATATACCTCTTAAAACTATCTTTAGAATCTAAATTACTTCAAATTATTGCAGGAGTATGCATTCTGCCTTAAAACCTCAATTTTGAGCTTGAGAGATGAAGTTCACTCAGTAAGAGTAGTCATTACATTGGTTATTGTCAACAAAAACAAAAGAACCTTATTTTACCAAGGAATAAAACAGTGAATACAACTTGAAAGAAGAAGTAATATTATTCAGAAAAAGAAAATGGTTCATTTGTTGACCCATTTACACAAATATTTATAGGCTATTAATGACTACAGCATTTCTGGCACCGATGATACACTCATGAATATGGCAGAAGTAGGCTGCAATACAACTATAGTGCTTAACAGGAAACCCAGACATGAAAATGAATGTTGCTGGATTGCCAAGGTCATGACAGAGCAGATTATGAGCATGTAACAGAATAGATTTAGAGTAGAATTGACACAGGCCAAGAAAGATATGTATGTGCATATATACTTTAAATAATAAAATGAATGGGAGTCAAGAAGTTGGATGAGAGGAATATATTAGGCAAAAATATTAAAATGAGTCCACTATTTCTTGGACATAGAAAATGAGAAATCATCAGTATGGGAGAGAAATGGTAATCTATAAATTATACGTCAGGGCAATGAGAAGAAAAGATCTTCTCAAGTCAGCTAGGTTGCTCTTCCATTTTGTAGGGATTTAGATGAGTCCAAGTGATGATGTCCGAGGTCTAAAAGCCAATCTCTGAGGTCTTATTGACAATGTTTTATGCAACTTCACACTGGCCATCTAAATGGAATATCTTAGCAGAACCTGTTTACTTTTGAGAACCATTATAGGAAAAAGAACTCAAGTTGTATAAATTAGTAATTGTGAAAAAAATGAGAGAAGAAAATCTTTCAGAAGTTCACACATAAGGAAAATATGAAATAATCAGTTACAAGAATATGAATAACATGAATATTAAAAATGAATAATCAGTTACAAGAACTTAAAATTATTCAACATTGATATTTGTAAAAGTAATAAAAATTTTAAATGGTGGGATATTTTATCTTCTTGTCAGCTCTGTTGATGGAAGTGTTTTTGTTACAACTTAGTTTATCTCAGTGTCACCTTTCATCAAGTAATTCTGTTGACAGCAATTTAATCTAAAGAACTACACATAGCCATACAAATGTATATTATATATAAATTTCTAATCTATATTTCAGCATAAGTTATAGATATAAATTAAAATAACCATGCTATTTTTGTGAGAGGAGGTTTTGTGTGTGTGTGTGTGTGTGTGTGTGTGTGTGTGTGTGTGTGTGTGTGTGTGAACGGTGGTGCTTAAGATGAGAATTTCATGCTTTTGTTCAGCATTTTCACTCACAGCTGTTGCTCTATCAATTGAACCTCACTTCCTGTTCAGCTTTACTTTTTTCTTGTTAATTGGAGATTGAGTCTTGTGAACTACTTTGCCTAAACTGGCTTCACCTAAACTGGCTTTAAACTGAAATCCTCCACATACCAGCCTCTTGAGTAGCTAGGAGGAAAGGCATGAGCTACTAACTCCCAGCTCCAAGTGTCTTTTGTTCTGAAAAACTCTATAAAATCAATACAAAACATATCAAAAATACCCCTAATGTCAAGTATAAAGACACAATGTTTTAAATAATTTTATATTCTGTGAAATGTTCCAATTCAAAATAATGTCAAAAGAATAAAATATTTAGGTAAGAAATTAATTTTAGAGGTAGAAGATAACTGTATTGAAAACTATAAAATAGTGAGGAAATAAGTTGAAGAAGATGCTAGAAAATGGAAAGACCTCTCATGTTCATGGGTTAGTAGAATTAATACTATGAAAATGGCTATTTTCACCTTATTATACCCATAAAAATCTTAATGACATTCTTCACAGAAATAGAAAAAAATATTCATTGGAAGCATAAAAGGCTGACTACACAAAACAATGATGAGAAAAATAGCAAAGCTGGAAGTAAGATGTTGGACTTCAAACTACACTACAGAGCAATAGCAACCAAATAGCAAGAAATAAAACAGACGTGAAGACCACTGGATTTAACATAAGACTGAGAAATAACTACAAATACCTAAACCATCTAATTCCTAACAAAGATACCATAATTTACTTGGAGAAAAATTATCTTATTCACTAATTGGCACTGAGAAAACTAGATATCCACATAGAGATGACTAAAGTAGATCCCTATCTTTCAGCTGGTAAATGTGTCAAAAAATCTTAATGTAGGGCCTGAAAATTTAAACCTACAATGAATAATAACTTCAAATACAGGTATAAGTGAAGAGTTACTGAATTGGATTTCAAAAACTCAAGAAATAAGTGCAGGAGCTAAGAAATAAAATTATATCTGAAAAGGATACTTCTGCACAGCAAAGGGAACAATTATCAGAGAGAAGTCAATTGCAAAAGTTCTCTACAAAATGGGAAAGAAATCTTAAAATTAATATGAATAATACATAAAAATTTCAAAAAATTAACTATTATGAGAAGAAATAATACAATTAACAAATGGACAAATTGGACAATTTTCAAGAGAAGTACTAATGGTGAATAGCCAAATAAGTAAGTTGGACATCCAGGCCCATGAAGGAAATGCAAATCAAAACAATATTGAGAATCCATTTTAATCCGTGAAAACAAACAACAAATGCTGGTGAGAATTGGGGAGGGGGGAAGAAAAGTATTCACAGTTGGTGGGAATATAAATTTTGCAACCACCAAGGAAGTCAGTAGGAATTTTTCTCAAAAAAAATAGCAGTACAATATGATCATGTTCTACCAACTCTGGTATATACCAAAAATAATAATAATAAACAGTGTACAATAGATACACCTGCACTCTAATGTTGAGTGCAAGATCATTCACAATAGCCAAATTATGGAATCAGTCTGGGTCCACATCAACAGATAAATAAAGAAAAAAAAATCTCTTGGGACCAGGGGAGAGGGGTAAAAGTATGAATGGGTGTTGGGGAAGAATGCTGTTAAAATTCATTATATATACCACAGAACTGAGAAAAATAAAGGAATGGATGGGCGAAAGGGCAGTGAAGATATTGAAGGGATGACAGATCAAGATGCATTATATGCATATACACCAAAATCATTTAAACATGAATGACAGGAGAGTGAAGCAGGTGTTGTAGTGTGATGCATAAGTCTGAGAGAGGACAGGCAAATGGAGAGGGTGAATGAGGGTAAATATGATCTAAACACTTTATATGTGCATATGAAAACAGAAAAACAAAACTGGTTGAAATTTTTTCAAGGAGAGAGGAAGAATGAGAGAGAGTGATAGCGGGGCAAATTTGATCAGAATAGTGTGCATGCATTTGTGGAAATAGCACAATGTAACCCCCTTGTAAAACCAATAGTAATAATTTAAAAAATCTTTAAATTTTCAGAGTGGTATTTATACACATATGTTCATGTGTGTGCATGTGCATTTGTTTGTTGTATGCAAGTTTCATCCATAAAGAAAATGAAAATCATATCATTTGCAATAAGATAGAAATCTTGCTCCTTATATTAAAGGAAGTAAACCAAATACAGAAAAACAAATACAATATTGCATATCTTCATGTATCATGTGTATAATATGGATCTAATGCAACAAAAAGCCATGAGAAAAGAATTAATTGTAGGGAAAGAGAGCTGAGAGATGTAAAAGAGAAGGAAGAATATGATTGAAGTTCATTCCTGGGCATTTATTCAACAGAGTACTAAAAACCTACACTAAAGCTACTAGAACATGTTCAGTGCAGTATTATTTATCATAGCTATGATATAAAATCAGCCAATATGACCTTCAGTGGACAAATGGATCAAAATAATGTGGTACATATACACAATGGAATTCTCATCATCCATCACAAAGAATGAGATTGTACCATTTGTAAGGCAATAGACTTGAAAAGAATTCTATTACATCAAGTAAGCCAGACACAGAGAAACCCAGGTTACATGGTTTCCCTCTTTTGTGGTAGCTAGATTGTGCCTATAAATATATACTTAAGTCCATCAGGTGGTATGCAATCAGTTAAAAATTAATTGGCAGCAGTATAAAAGAATGTGTGGAGAGGACAAATAGTATAATTCTTTAGAAAGGCTAAGTCAAAGCCCAACAAAATAAGTACCACAGAATGGGTACTTGCAAGAGGGGAGGGTGGGACAAATGGAGGGGGGTAGAAGAATGAATAGGTGAGGGGGGAGAATGCACTCAGCAATTCATTGTATATACCACAGAATTAAGAAAAATAAGGGAAGGGATGGGTCGAAGTGGGGTGAAATGTTAAAGAGATGACAGATCAAGATGCATTGTATGCATAAACTGCTTTGGTAAATGGAAAAAATTCAATACATAACCTAAAAATTAAAAAAAAAATAAGAGAAAGTGTAGGTTGGGCGGGATGGGTGAGAATGTGAAAACGGTGACATTGATCCAGACTCATTGTAATCAGAAACTGCTTTATTCAATTGCAACTCCTTGGTACAACTACACAAAGATATTAAAAACATTCAAAAAAATAAAACTTTACATAGGTATTGTAGCAAATAAAAAAGGGGGACATTGAGAAGAGAGAGGATAAGAAAGAGCAATAGAAGGGTTGAATACCATCAAAATGTATTATATGAAATTATGTTAACTATAATCAAATGGCTAGACAGAATATGATAAATTAGAAGCTATATATTAATAAATGCCTTAATATAATCTAACTTTCAAGGTTGATGTTGTAGAATGAATTCGAAGGACAAATGCCTGTTAAGAAATTTCTATGTTTTCTACATAAGCATATACTCTTCTGTGTATGGGTGCCAGGTTTCCTTCAAATCATTTTTGCCATATTACCAATAACATCTGTTCAGGGCTCCATGAACTCCATGGTCTGTTTCCAGAGTCCTCTGGACCAGAATTCAATGACACCAATTTTCCAAAGCTAGTTGGGATGGAGTAAACACCTGCAATGAGTCTGCCAGATTCTCTTCTCTGCTATTTGAGATTCCATCTGTGTCTGGTATTTTGGAGAAGTGAGAGCTCTGGCCCACATTCATAGGCTCAAGTGGAGGAATCGTGTCTACATGGAGACAAAGGAGGGAAGAATTGGAAATAAAACAGAAATTGACAGTGCAAGTAATGTGCACCTATCTTCCAGTTTGTGGCTTCAGGCTCTCTAAATCCAACTCTCTGAAATATCTTCAGCTTGCTCCTCAATTTCCCTATTATTTATTATTATTGTTGTTGTTGTTATTATTATTATTATTGTCATTTGTGGGACCTGAAATCTGGGCCTGGGCACTGTCCCTCAGCTCTTCAGCTCAAGGCTAGCACTCTACCACTGGAGCCACAGTGCCACTTGCTGCTTTTTCTGTTTATGTGGTGCTGAGGAATTGAACACAGGACCTCATGCATGCAAGGCAAGTGCTCAACCACTGAGCCACCTTCCAAGCCTCCCCTTTTATTATTTTGAGTGAGTACTGTTCAAGGTACACTGCAAAAACCTAGGCTAAAACTATACATAATATTCAATAAATAACTTAACCTCAACAAATGTATTACTTAAATATGGCTTCAGGAATTAGAGGAAATTTGAACATGAGTTAGAGGATGTTTTAGGAAATATCTATTTCAATTTTTATGACATTACTAATTTTAGTCATTTTATGTTGGCTGGCCTCCAGCAAACTAGAGCTATCTCCTGTAAAGCTCTTTACAGTTAATAATTTCTTCTTATTCTTTGTATCAGTCCTCAATGAGTAACTGTGTTCTGGCATCCCTGTAAGTCTCCTGTTTCTTAGAATAACATCAGTTAATAAAGCAAACAATTCAGGTCTGCTTTTTTCTTTTTCCTCTGATTCTTCATCATCTTGCACACCTACATAGAGTAAAACATTCACCTTTTGAAATGCATTTTACTTCTCATTTCAATATCTTCTTAAAAGTATTGTCAGATAGTATACAGATAAGCATGTTTTCTCTTTAATATATCTCAGCATGTCATGCCATAGGATGCATCGGGAAATAATCTGGGATTCTGCTCTTTGGTACTGCACAGAATTACTTGATTTACAAAAAATGTGATCACAATGAAACTGCCCACTACGTTCAATTTAATATACAACATTAAAACACTACCATGAATATTTTTAAATGCTGTGATCATAAAAATACCACTGTTTTAAACTGGTAAAATCATTGCTAAATTAGTAACAATGTCTAATTAACAGGATTATTCTCACTGTGTTTTGAATGATACATACTAGAATAGAAATGATTTTAAAAATCAACAAACCTATCATTTGAATGACATTTTCTTAAATACCACTGGTAATTTGGGATTGATATTTATGTAGTTATAATATTTTAAATATTAGTTATGATGCTAAAATAATAAACATTCTTTAAAGCAGGCTATTTAAAATTGGGAATGCAATATTAATTGGGTTTTTACCATGTACCAGGCATAGTGGTAAATTCGACAGATGTCAGTTTTACAAATGAGGAAATTAAGGGACAGAAAGAATAAAAAATTTACTGAAAGTCAATCAGAAAATGGCAGGGTCAATATCTGAACTTCATTTCCGCACCTGCAGAGCTGTTTATTTTCCATTATAGTGTGTAACACTTCTAAGTAGAAGCACAGCAAAATAGCTTAATGTGGAGAAGAATATTTGAAATGAATTTACTTTATTTGATTTTTCTGGCCATAAATATTTTCAGAAAAATTCAAACTAAAGCTTCATTAGAGATGGATTGAAAAATGCCCTCCCAATCATCTTTCTAGTCTCAGTAGTGATCTTGTATTTGCTCCTCTGACTTTATCTTCCTTTTCTGCTCTTTTTTTGCAAGGAGGGTGACCTAGCAGATCCTGTCCTCAAGAATCTATTGACTTCTAGCTCCTTGTTGAATTCATCAAAATAGAAGCCCTGGCAGGAGAGAATGAGGAAAATAAATAGTAAATAAGGGAGGGTTACTAGTTACTTAATTTATCAGTTATTACTAGGGATTCAAACAGCTCCTTTTTTACTAGTCCCAGGATAGAGTGATCAAAATCCAATCTGTCTATAACTTGCTAAAGTTTCCCTTAATTAAAACCGTTTTGAATTAAGGCAACCTAACTCTATTCTAGGATTTAGCCATTTGTTTTATTCTTAGACTCTTGAGAAGTTTCAGTGTGGATCAGGGTACTTGATACACTAAAAGTTTATTAAAAATGAGTAACAAAAATGAAGTGGTGTTTGAAAGAATAAACAATAAACTGTGTCATAAGGGACTATTACTTTATTCGTATAGAAGACAAATTTGGCTAATGGAACCACTGTAAGTGTCTGATTAGAGATGTCCATATGCCAGATAACAATGTAACTTTCTGCTCAGGCTTGCTTCCTTTGTTTTAAGCAAAGGCAGTTAGAAGCCTGGTGAAAGCTGAGAAGTCTTGGACACATAGCCAGGCTTCTGTGGTCTGGGAAATGTGACAAGAATGCAGAAGTAAATTCCAGGATGTTCTCCCACCAGCAGTGTGGTCACTCTGGCCTGGCACAGAATGAACGCTGGGGAAAGCTTAGAACACACGCCCAGACCAGCATTACTATAAGGGCAATTGAAAAGTTTGCCAATTGTGTATATATATCACATTTTCTTGATCCATTCATCTACTGAGGGGCATCTGGGTTGGTTCCATATCTTAGATATAGTAAATAATGCTACAATAAACATGGTCATGCTGGTAGCTTCAGTGTGGTCTTGTTTGTAAACATTTGGGTAAATGCCCAAAAGTGGGATTGCTGGGTCATAGGGGAGCTCTATGTGGAGTCTTTTGAGGAACCTCCATACTGCTTTCCAAAGTGGTTGAACAAGTTTACACTCCCACCAACAATGCATTAAGGTTCCCTTCTGTCCGCATCCCCAACCAGCATCTGTTGTTATTAGAGTTCTTGATTCTAGCCATTCTAACTAGGGTGAGGTGGTATCTCAGTGTTGTTTTGATTTGCATTTCTTTTATGGCTAGGGAGGTTGAGCATTTCTTCATGTGTCTATTGGCCATCCTTCCTTCCTCTTCAGAGAAGTTTCTCTTTAAATCTTTCGCCCACTTATTTATTGGGCAGTTGTTTCTTTGGGGATTTGTTGTTGGGGGGTTTAATTTTTTGAGTTCCAGGTATATTTTAGATATGAGACCCTTGTCCATTGTATGGCTAGTAAAGATCTTCTCCCAATCTGTGGGCTTTCTATTGATCTTGCTAGCTATGTCATTTGCCCTGCAGAAGCTCTGCAATTTCATGCAATCCCATTTGTCCAACCTTTCTTTGATTTGTTGTATTTCCGGGTCTCTATTCAAAAAATTTTGGCCTGTGCCAAGGAGACCTAGGCTTTCTCCTATTCCATCCTGTAATGTTTTCAGAGTGTCTGCTTTGACTTTGAGGTCTTTGATCCATTTGGATTTGATTCTGGTGCAGGGTGATATATAAGGATCTAGCTTTAGTTTTCTACATGTAGTTAACCAATTTTGCCAGCACCATTTACTGAAGAGGCTGTCTTTCTTCCATCCTATTGTTTTAGCTCCCTTATCGAAGATTAGATGGCTATAGGTCTGTAGGTTCATTTCTGTTTTTGCCACTTTCTAAGTTCTGTTTTGATTTACTTTTTCAGGTTTTTAAAGTTTTCATCATAGAGGTCCTTCACTTCTTTGGTTAAATTAATTCCTAGGTATTTTATTTTTTGTGGGGATATTACGAATGGAGTTGCTGCTCTGATTTCAGCCACACTTTTCTCGTTGCTGGTATATAGAAAAGCCATTGAATTTTGAGGGTTAATTTTATACCCTGCTACTTTGCCAAAGTTTTGAAGCACCTTGAGTAATTTGGGAGCAGAGTCCATGCGATTCTTTAAACATTTGTTAGGAAATGGAAAGACTTGGAAAAAATTATATTAAGTGAAGTAAGCCAGGCCCAAAGAAACATAGGTCCCATGGTTTCTCTTCTTTGCAATAACTAGTATATGTCTGAGTCAAGCAGAAAATGTCAGATAAGTTGATGTTAGGGGAATGACCCCAAGATAAATATTCAAATGGGTTTTTTTTGTTTTTTTTCCCCTTTCATGCAATTGTTTCTATCATATTTATAAGACGATTTCTATGTAGCTTAGTAGGTCCCTCCTCCACAGTATAACCCATACTTTCACTGTTTTTGATGTAGGTATAATTTGTGGAGGGGAAGGGAGAAAACGAAATAATTTAACTAGGGATACAGGTGGATCCATTGCAACAATGAGATGTATAAGTCGTTATGTCGAAAAACGAACTTAACAACTTTGGTCGGGGTGGGAGGAGGATCAGGTGGGGGGCGGGGAAGAGTACATTTTTTATCAAGGGATGGGAATGGGAAACAACAAGGAGGCAACAATGCTTGATAAAAAATGTACTTGTTATCTTGCCCATGTAATTGTAACTCCTCTGTACGGTATTCTCACACACACACACACAAAGTTAGCCAGTTGGGGACCTGCTGTTTTCTGAAAATGAATAGAAAAATTTACACAGAAGTAATCCATGTTGCAAATATAGTCAATGGTTGAAATTGGTCCAAAACAGGGGGGGGGGATACATTGTCCCTGCAAGGTAATCACATCTATGTCATTGAGGACATCCAAACTGTTACTGGGAAGCAATTCTATGGGGATAATTTACTGAGTTATTTAGTGGTTCATTTCATTTCACTATGGATATAATAATTTCCTCTGTAGTTGAGGCATGGAAAAGGCAAAAATCATGACTTTTCAATGTCCCAAAACCTCTTACATGAGAACTTGTATTCACTAGAACCTTTTTTACATTTTATATAATGAATTAAATATACTACTCACTAGCCAGTAATCACTTGGATAACTTTGTATAGATGATGCACTAGTAAAAGGTATCTAATGAACTGATATTTTGCTCAACATTGTACAGATTGCAGTTTGATTCTCTGTGCTAGGGACTCTAAGCTATGTGTTTCTTTCTGTCTCTCTGCCTGTCTTTTTCTCTCTGCCTTTCCCATTCCCTTTCTTTCTGTCTCTTTCTCCCTTCATCTTCCTTTCTTCCTTCTTTTCTCCCTTTCACTTTGTTTCTCCAATTTAACCTCTGATAGGGAATATGTTTGTATTTTATCTTATGAATGAAAGAACTGAAATTCTTGGGTGTAAGGTCATCTACATTAGCTTTTACAATGTAGGGAGAATGGCCTGAGAACCCCAAAACAGGGATTTTATTAATATATAACTATATATATATATATATAGCTGTACATGACTATAACTATATAAGTATTATAACTATATAACGATATATATATTATAATATATAATAATTTCCACTAAGAACTTCCAGAGTTCACAGAGCACACACTGCAAGCATTGTCGAATAGATAATATACTAGAATGACCTTCTAGATAGTGTCAGTATACAAGGGTTCACCCTATGGGCTTAAGAGTATATGGTTCTTTACAATTAGTTATGCTACTCCTGTGTATATTATCAGATGAATGAATCATATTAGCCAATTAGATATATCTGTGAGAAAATATATGTTTTTGGTTATCATTCTGATTATTTGTTCATAAAACTAATGCACTATGCATAGTCTGACCTTAGTTCCATATATTCAACTTCAGTAAAATCCAGGCCGTATTTTGTTTTGTTTTGTTTGTTCCAGTAGCAGGGATTATCCTCAGGGCCTTGAGTTCATTCAATTTACTTGCTAGGATGACTGGTGCTTTAACCACTGGAGCCACATATCCAGACTCGGTTCTTTAGGAGGCAGAATCTCAGAGATTTTTCTGCCTGTGCTGGCTTTGAACCTCAATTCTCCAGATATGTCTTCTGAGTATCTAGCCCTATCAGTACCTGGATAGTGATAAGTATTTTCTGAACTTGCCATGATAATGTTAATTAATAATTAGGGACTGAAATTGTTAAAGAAGAAAGAGAGTTTGGCAGAGAGAAGAAAGGGAAAGAGGGAAAAATGGAAACATGGTAGCAAAGAAGGGACAAGAGTAGGAAAATGTAAAGGAATGGAGAAATGAAGCCCAGAGTATGATTAGAAGTCTTACAAACTAATGAGGAACAATATTTACTTGGGATATGTTTTCTAAAAAATACTACATAGAGATTTTTGACTACATTGATTTATGAAACATTTCTGGACATGGTAGTAAACACTTGTAGTCTAGGCTACTTGGGATGTGTGGACTGAAAGGATCATGGTTCAAAGCCTCAGAAAAAAAGTTGGCAGACCTCATCTCACTGGCATGTATTTGTAATATCCCTATGTGAAATGCACAGGTGGAAAAGCAGAGAAGTTCAGATCAGTTGATGTTAAGCTAAATTAATCCTGAGATAAGGACACAAGTGTTTTTTTTTCTTGCTATTGTTCCTAAGATATTTATAAGGTACCATGTGATTTTTTTTTGTTGCTTTGTATCTCTCTCCCCCACGGTATAACCTGTTTTCACTGTATTTGATGTTGGTATATTTTGGGGAGCAGAAGGGAAATAAACAAATTGTTTAAATAGGGATACAGGTAGACCCATTGCAACAATGAGATGTACAAGATGCAATGTCAAAAAATAAACTTTACAGTTTAGGCGGAGGAGGGGTAATGTAGTTGTGGAAATGGGAGAGAAGGGGTGGTAGGGGGAAAAAAAGGAAGAAGCAACAGTGATAGATAAAAACTAAAGGGAAAATGAAGGGAAAAAACTAATGTTTAAATAGGGATACAGGTGGACCCATTGCAACAATCAGATGTACAAGATGTTATGTCGAAAAATGAACTTTACAACTTTGGTTTGGGGTAGGGAGATGGGAAGGGATGGTAAAGGGAAACAAAGGAGGAGGCTACAATGCTTGATAAGGAATGCACTCATTATCTTGCCCACGTAATTGTTACACCTCTGTACAGTTTTTGCACAATAAAAAAACTTATTTAAAAAAATGAAAGGTATCAATTAGAGTTAAGTGCTAGACAAAAGTGAGAAAAACCTGAAAGATAAACTTAAAGAAACAACAAAGGCTGAGAATTATGTTTAAGTGATGGAGTTCAGGTAGGCCTAGCAAAGGTTAGATCCTGATTTAAAGCTTTAGTATTTCCTTCCATCCATCCATTCGTCTCCCCATATATATATAAATAGATAAAAACATTTTTTCAGGACATAATTTTTTCTGACATCCCCCCATATCCCAGTCTATTACCAATATGAGTTTTCTATTTTGCCCATGTTTTCTTCTATTCCCTAAGCAAGTATTCATATCCTTAGTAGATTTACTGAGCAGCTTAACACTGCTACAGAAAAATCCCATATGGAAAAACTTTATGGCCTTCACTTCTGTCCAGCAATCCCCCTTTACAATGTGCTACCTCTTCTTACTTTTCTTGCAATAGCTACTTCATCCTCCAGGCCCATTGGGACTGCCCCCCCAATAAGTTATTTCTTCTCTTGCTTTCAACAGATCACCCACCTGTGCATCTCTTATCCAAAAACTAACAACAAACCAACCACCAAATTCCATCACCTTCAAATCTCATCCTCTGATTTGTACTTTTTATTCTGCCAGTTGCCTTAGCTGAAATCAATCTGAATATTCCAAGTAGTTTTCCTTTGCAGTCTCGTATCCTGCCCCTCTGTGCAATCTGCTGAATGGAGCCACATTGATTATCCATATTGATGGACTCATCTGTGGTTTCAGCCTGTTCAGTTTCTCTACTGTATTCACCCTATTAGCTGGGAAATATGCCAAACCCATCTTTTCTTTTAACGAAACAAATGTGTTTGTTTTCTATTCTCCTACCAGCTACTGATGTATTTGCTTTCCCCTTTTTTATCACTACAAATTTTATTGTATCTTGTTTATTTGCTTTTTCCTTCACTTCCAATGTTTTACCCCATACATCAAAGAGCTTTATGCTTTCCAACACTCTGTGGTGGATCTTGGTGGCAATCACATTGGCCAGTGAAGTAGGTAAATGCTTCCTCTTATCTTGTTTGTGCCTACATGTGTGTGTGTGTGCATATGCACACATGCACAGACACACACAAACACACACAAAGCCAGTAGTTATAATAACAATAAAAATGTGTTTTTGAAGGCAGTTACTTATTCATTTGGTAATAATTGAATGAGTTTGTTATTGAGTGACTGTGTGTCAGTCACAGAAAAGTTCAACAAGCAGTAATTATTATATTATTATTTCTACTCCTCTACTTTTCATACTTTCTCCAGTCTTAGGTGGCTCTCAAGAAACTCTTCTGAGTTGCATCAGATTATGAGTATTTATACTTCCTAGTATTTACCACTTATAATTACATATTTCATTAACAACTCTATCTGCTCTTATTATATGCGGATTACTATTTTCTCAAACTAACCTACAGTTAGCACATAAAACCTTCAAGCAATTGTGTTGAATGAATGAGTTATAGATGAAACATAATCTGAAAGAAGTTAGAATCTCATAAAAGAAGCTTAAGGTTATGGCATTAGAATAATAATATCTCAGTTATGACACTGATTCTTTTTATAATTTGGGGGATCTCAGAGAGATTATAATTCTCTGTTCTTAAGAGCAAAGATCTCATTCTTAATTAAGCTACCTTTCCAAAGCAATAAACAGAAGACAGTTTTTGCAGCCATATGCAATATATTACACACATAGCATTGAATAGAGCAGAAGTTATCCCATCTCACCTAGAATTTTTGATAAAAAATTATCCTAAATTTGGAAGGAAATAGGCAATGTCAATAGCCAACAAGAATACTAGACTAAGAAGGAAGTGTGGGTCCTGGTGCCTCAAGCCTATAATCCTAATTACTCTTGATGTTGAGAACTGAAAATCTCTGTCTAAGTCAGCCAGGGCAGGAAAGTCCCTGAGACTCTTATTTCCAATAAACTATTCAGTAAAAGGTGGAAGTGATGCTGTGGCTCAAGTTGGGAGAGCATTAGTCTTGAACAAAAGAAGTTCAGGAACAGCCCATAGGCCCAGAGTTCACCCTCCAGGATGAGAAAACAAAAACAAAAATAAACAAACACAAAACCCAAGAAGTATAGACATTGTGACACTCTGAATTTAGCCCAGCGACATGGAATTGTAAGTTGGAGCCTCTAGATTTCTTTTGTTCTAAGTCACCATGTTTGTCATAATTCTTATGACAGCCCCAAGAAATATATGCAGCTTCAGTACAGAAAGAGTGGAAATTACTTCTTTGCCACAGAAAAATACAGTAAGGACAAAAGTCTAGAGAAAGAACTTTGGTAGCAGAATATAGAGCCAAATTGGAGAGAATGGCCTTGAGGCTGGTGAAAGAATCCTCTTCAGATGATACAACAAGCTGACAGCACTGGGAATGAGGAGGAGGAAATGGCCATTCACCTGAAATGCTCTGACTCCCAATTATTGACTTAGCAGGTCAAGGAAATGTTACAAAATATAAAAGGAAATAAATATAGAGTATTAGAATCCTGATAGAAAAGGGACCCTCAAAAATTAATAAATTATTTAAAAAATAATAAATTTGAATCATTACGAATGAGACAGTTGCTATAGTATTAACTACAGGTCTTGTTATGAATAAAATTTTAATGGAAAACCATCCCTCCTCATGTATTCTATCATAATATTCTTTTTAAAATACTTTTGTAAAGGTGATATCCACAGGGCTACAGTTACATAAGTCAGGCATTGAATGCATTACTTTTTGAAGAATGTTACCTTCACTCATTTTCTCCCAATTATTTTCCCCTCCTCATCCTTCCCTCCCTGACACTGTATAGTTCATTTACAACATAGTTTCTAGTGAGTATCACTGCTGAGTTGGTTTACACTTTGTCTTACCATTTCTGTGCTGCTTCTTCCCCTACCTAAATCAGATAAACTTAGATACAAGGCAAAGTGTACAGAAGTCATAAACAGTAACAAAAGGGGAAAAGCAGAAAAAAACCACAAAAAGTAATAACCTCCTTGTTTCCATTTCTTGTTTTATTTTATTTTATTGTGAAAATATCATAGAGAGGGGTTACAATTACATGGACGAGGTAATGAGTACATTTCTTATCAAGCATTGTTGCCTCCTCCTTTGTTTCCCCTTCCCATCTCCCTAAATCCCCCCTTGCAAAGTTGTAAAGTTCTTTTTTCAACATAACAACTTGTACATCTCATTGTTGCAATGGGTCCACCTGTATCCCTATATAAACGATTTGTTTTCTCCCTTCCCCTCCAAAATTATACCAACATCAAATACAGTGTAAGCAGGGGTTATACCATGGGGGGAGGGACATACAAAGCAACAAAGAAATAATCTTATAAATATGTTAGAAACAATTACAAGAAAGAAAAAAAATTTGAATCCTTATTTTGGGGTTCATTTTGTCTAACATCAACTTATCTGACCGTTTCTGCATTGTTTCCATTTCTTGGAGTTCATTTCAGTATGCATCATCTATTGAGGCTTTGTGATTCTCTTCTTAGAATATCCTCTTTTGGACTCACTGTGTAACTGTTGCCAGATTCCTGTTTAATTTATCATGTTCAATTGTAATTTTTTGTCTTTTATTATCCATTGGGCTAACTTATAGATTTATAGATGTTCTAATTATTACAAATAAGGGAAACAATGCAAACTATATTTCTTTGAGTCTTGTTTACTTCACTTAATAGGATTTTTCTAAGTCTTTCCATTTCCTTATGAATGGGAAAATGGACATAGAATTCCACTGTGTATATACTATGTTTTGTTGATCCATTCTTCCACTAAAGAACATCTGGGTTGATTCCATATCTTGATTGTGGTAAGCAATGCTGAAATGAACATAGTTATGCTGGTAGCTTTAGTTTGGCCTTGTTTTTGGTCATTTGGAAAAATGCCTAGGAGTGGGATCGCTGGGTCATATGGAAGTTCTATGTTTAGTATTTTGAGGAACCTCCATACTGCTTCAAGTTTACATTCCTACCAACAGTGTAGTAGCATTCCCTTTTGTCTATATCTCTGCCAGAATCTGTTATTGTTAGATTTCTTGATAATGGCCATTTTAACTGCGGTGAGATGGAATCTCAATTTTGTTTTGATCTGCAATTCCTTTATGGCCAGAGATTGTGAACATCTCTTCACGCGTCTATTGGCAATTCTTATTTGTTATTATTATAAGAAGTCTCTCTTTAAGTATTTAGCCCATTTATTAATTGGGTGTTGTTTCTTTGAAGATTTGTTTTGCAGGGTTAAATTTTTTGAGCTCTAAGTATATTTTAGCTATGAGGTCCTTGTCTGATGCATAGCTACTAAAGATCTCTCATTCTGTTGGCTTTCTGTTTTCTTGGTAGCTATGTCCTTTGCTGTACAGAAACTCTTTAGTTTGATACAATCCCATTTATGGAATCTTTCTTTGATTTAGTGTGATTCTGGATCTTCCATACTGTTTTCTATGACATTTGGTATTTCTATTTTAACTCTCATAAAAGTTGATTATAATTAATTATTTAATATGTCTTAGCAGGAGTTTCTAACGTGGGAAAGACTGGGAAGAACATCTTTTGGCAATTCTTTATAAATACCTTTAAGATACAAGATAATTTCTAAGGATATTTGTCCTATATACAACATGATAGTTTTTTTTCTTAATCTGTTCTGGGGCTTGACTCAGAGATTTGTATTTACTAAGCAGCAAGTCAAATTTTTGAGCCATGCTGACCAGATTTTTCTGACATGATGGAGTCACACAAACTTTTTCCTCCTAAGCTGGCCTAGAATAATGATTCTCCAGATTTCAACTCCCCATGGAGCTGGGATTATAGCCTGTCTCATTGTACTCATGTATTGGTTGAGAAGGGGTCTTATAAATTTTACAGAGTCTTCTGCAAAGTCTTCTCCAACCTGCATCTTCTGCCCTCAGCTTCCTGATTAGCTAGGATTAAAATTGTGAACAACCTAACTCAGCTAAGAACATCAAAATAATTAATACAGTCAATAATGAATTATGAACCATTGAAAACGTAGCAATTCATTTGGCCTTATTGAATTATAAGTGGATCAAATCAATATCTCATTGTTGAATGAAATAGGATAGAACTTTATTATAATATAATTCGAAGGTCCCCTGCTTGATTGAATATAAGACATGGAAAATTTATGTTTTGTATGATCATTGTAAAGAGTCTATTAAAAGAGAATCATCCAAGTTTGCTAATACAAAGGAACATTTTGATAAGATGCAGGACATTTAAGTAGTTAGTTCATCTGTCTAAATACTCCCACCATCCCCCACACACATACTCATTTACTGACACATACTAATATATATATATATATACATGTACATTTATTTTTATAGTTATGAATGTGTGTGTGCTTACATACCTGAATGCACATACACAGTACATTCACAATTTCATGTATAGATTCTTATACTATGTTGAAATCTTCCAAATTTGGGGATTTAAAGAACAAAACATCACCATTCCGTCACTGTATTTACAAACTGTTCATCCTTAAGCAAGGTACTTAATCTTCACAATCTGCAGTGTATTCATGTATTTAATTAGCATAGTAAAGATACCTGCCTTTTAGGAATATAGTGAATATTAAAGTCAACATACATACCAATTACACAATGTAACCTTATATCTATAACATTGACATATACAGACTCCTAGGAATGGATACTACTGATGGATGGTGATTTGAGTGGCTGCTACATTTCTCCTTTTTTGTACATTTTTTATTGTAAAAGTACTGTACAGAGGATTACAGTTACATGAGCAAAGTAATGTGTACATTTCCTATTGAGCATTGTTGCCTTCTTCCCCCTACCATCCCTTCGCTCCCACCTCCACAACTACACCCCCCCCCGCACCACTGAAGTTATAATGTTCGTTTTCAACATAGTGTTTTGTACATCTCATTGTTACAATGAGTCAACCTGTATCCTTATTTAAGCTTTTTGTTTTTTTCCCTTCACCTCTCTGAATTATAATAATGTATATACAAGATGCAAGGCACTGAAATTAAGTACAGTGAAAACAGGGGTTATACTTGGGAGGAGGAACATACCAGAGAAACAAAAAAATCATATAGTACATTATAAATACATCAGAAACAATAGCAAGAAAGAAAAAAAGATATTTGTGTCCCTATCTTGGTGTTCATTTTGCTTAATATTATCTTAATATGGTCATATGTACATAGCTTTTGGCCTTTTCTGTTTGTTGTACACATGTACTAGTTATTGCAAATAAGGGAAACCATGGGGCCTGTTTCTTTGTGCTTGCTTACTTCACTTAATATAATTTTTCCAAGTCTTTCCATTTCCTAACAAGTGGGGCAATGCCATTTTTTCTGATGGAGACATGGAATTCTCTACTAATGTTTACAAAGGGAAGACAAAGTTCCTTTGGGCCTGACAATCTGACTTGCTTTCATTGGCATAGAATCTTAGGGATCTCCTCAAATTTGTCATTGAATGACTTATTCCTTCTCCCCACCGATGACTTCCAAGTATTAAAGCCAGGATCATAGATCTCACTAAGATTATAAGCATTGGAATATAAGGAAGCTGGATCTTGTCATGTTTTCTGGCAGTGAATCTCTCAGAGCAAATGCATCTGAAAGGGAAAAAAAAAGATGTTTGATTTGTGTACCAAGAGGTAGGAAATAATAATAAAGTGCCTCAGCCTTGTTTGTCATGACTCATTCACAGCCTAACCTCCACACTCAGTGCCAAATAGATCAATTTCTCAACTCCAACTTGCTCTTGACATTGCCTTTAATCTGTGAACTATGAAATTCAAAGAAATCTTGTGTGCACTACTCTTGCTCCATCTGCGTGCAGCTGTCAGGCAAGCAGTCAACAGCACTCTGTAGCAGAAGTTAATTGGAATGAGTTTATGTCTCCAGCTCCTTTGGTGATTATTGGAGTCACTTGCCTGGCATAGAAGAGAGCCTCTCACCTTTTTACTGTTTGATAAAGAGACTCTTTTCCCTCCTTACGTAGTCTCAGAAGCAAAACAAAGGCAAACAAAAAAACCCAATTTCCTATTTGTTTGATAAACCCCATAATTTCTATAAGGAGGTTGAAGAATGGCTTCATTCAGATATATTTTATAGCTCTGGTGAGGAAGGTGTTTGTAATCTACCTCTGTGTCCCACTGCTCTGCCCTGTCCTCAATTCCAAATTAGCTGGACTGGACATTGGTCTTAGTATTATAGCTCCAGTGTTATAAGATACTTTGAAATGGGCAAGTGCAGGAGTGAAGGTTAAATTCTCAAATTGCCTGAAGTTGGTTGGAAATCTTATCTCCAGCATCACCAGGGATGATATTGCAGACAAACTGTTCAATCTGGCTGAACATCTGACAATAAGAGAAATACAAGCTCACAATGTGATGCAGATTGAATGTTACAACTGCACAAGTACCTCACTTGCTGGCTGATATTTACTAAGAGTTCAGTAAATGATGTATTTTTTCTCTTGCCTTGTAATGTGTTTAAGCACTCTACAAAACACTCACTCCATTTATGCTTGGTATTTTGCTCTAGAGATTTGATTTCCATGTGATTAATTTAGAATGACAAGCTAAGTTCTGGTTTCTTACCCTTATTCACCATCAGTTTCATTTCCAATATCTCCTATAACTGTTTAATTTTAGCTAACAGACATCCTTCTAACAGGAAATCAAGACCTCAATCATGACTTTTTCTGTGTGTTTTCCTTATATGGCAAGCCCAGTGACATGACTTGGAAATGGACAAATGAGTGCAACATAACCCATCTCTTGGGAAATTTACAATTTTAAGAGTATAAGAATATTTGGATAAAAGCCATTCTGAAGACCAAAGTGCTAAGCTAGTCACCTGTGGCTGCTGCCTATTCCTAGCTCCTCAGGAGAATGAGTTCTAAGGATTATAGTTCAAAGCCAAGTTCAGTCCATCAGACTCAATTACCCACCCTATCAGAAATATAATTGGGGCTTAAGTGGTAGCTATCTTGAGCAATAAAGCTAAGTAGCAGCACCCAGGTCCTGAATTCAGATGCCAGTACTAGAATCAATTTTTAAAATGCCCCAAATATTGCATGAGCTAAAAGTTTGAAGGGGAAAACACCTATGTTAGAAAGTAGCAGAGTTCCATCTGATAGGTTCAGGTGGGAAGTTACCTTTTGGGAGAACTTCAAAGGATGAGCAGGCATTTTCAAGTTGAAGGATGGGCAAAAGATCATTCTCCAAGAAAGCATAGAACTGTAGAAAGCTCAGAACTATAGAGCAATGCTTGTGATCAGAGCTGAAAAGACATTACTGCAACAGAGTTACTTGTGAGTCTATCTATTGTAAGAGCATCCTTAAGAACATCCTTAATTAGCTATGTGTGAAACAAATAGTTGGTGATAGTGTGTGTGTGTGTGTGTGGTGTGGTGTGTTGTAGTGTGTGTGTGTGTGTGTGTGTGTGTGTGTGTGTGCATGTGTGTCAAAGTTTGAACCCCATTGATGCTTCTGGGGGAAAACAGAGGTTGGCTACCCATTTGGATGAATCATACAAAGAAGAAGCTTATTTGTCCTAATGAGTATCTGCAGAGCAAAATTACATGCTTAGTAGAAGCCTGTATCTAGGGGCCACAGAAAATCCTACATGAATCTTACTAACTAGCTAACAGACAAAGGTTGAAGAGAGAAGAGAGACTGGAAACAATCATGACAGAGAATGGTTCCAGCTACTTAGAGTCAGAGGCCAGAGGCCTAAGACACAAAGGCTAGCCTAGAGAAAGTTATCAAGATTGTCTCAAAAAGAAAGATAGACACAAAAGGGCTGATGATGTGAACCAAGATATAGAGAGGTTGTCTGACTCTGGGTTCCACAGACAACAGATGGGGAACTGAGGACTGAACAAGAGCTCAGGGAGCTGTCCAGATGCTAGGGGTCCTCCTGGGGACAGGGCCAGAAGTCAAAGCAGGCCAGATGAAAAGAGAAAGCATTTGAACATAGCTTTGGGAAGCTGACAGGCCCTGAATATAGAAAGTGAGTGAACCAGATAATTTGTGTACTTTAGTGACAGATGGCACAATAATGTGAAATCAAAAGGAACTGTTATTTGAGTTTCTTAACTTAGCCTTCACTAGTGCAATAAATCAGGGTTTTGTATTTAAACAAATAATTAGACTTGTCTGTGAAAATGTAAACAAAGCAATGTAATTCCAGAATAATTTATTTTTTATTCTCTTTACTTCAGTCCTACTTACAAAAAGTTACTTGGAATTTAAAGCTAATAAGCTGATAAAATGAGTACTAACCAGTGACGGTTCTTCTAAGTGATGACAGCTGGTTTCCAAGTCCTGTTTGGTCTGCTGAAGTAGAAAGGCACTGAGTAATTCCCCAAAACATAATTATAATGCTGATCACACTCCCTTCATTTTCCTTGAAGTATACTTATTGCTACTTTCTCCTAAATGTTCAATAAATTCAAAAAAACAGTGATCATTAAATCCTTTGTCTTTCCAGCTGGTGTTATGCCATACAAATGAACCGTGGCAATCTTTCTCATTGCCTCTTGCAAGCAAAGGCATTGGATATAATGCTAAAGTAACAAAGTCTAAGATCTGTGCATTCTTTCGGGTGATGAGAGAGAAATTCATAGTCAGGTAGAAGCCATGTATTTAATGGGCTTTGATGATCCAAATCTATGCAATGAAATGGCCCACTAAACCTATAGAGTATTTCTTAGGTAGTTGCTTTTAACCATAAATGCATACTTCTGTGGTGAATAAAACCATCTTTCAGTAGCACTTCTACCATTTGCAATGTATATTAAAATTTCTATCACAAAAATCGATACTCTAGCCAGAATCTTTGTACCACTTCCTTCCATTTTGCAGAGGACAGCTGAAGTAAACTGAGCATTTCCTACACAAGATTTGAACTTAGGTTCAAAGACATTCAATCCCTCCCCTTGCTACCATACTACAACTTTTTCCTTCTTTCTTTTTGTCAGTTGTGGGGCTTGAACTCTGGGCCTGGGCGCTGTTTCTCAGCTCTTCAGCTCAAGGCTAGTGCTTTACCACTTGAGCCACAGGGCCACTTCTGTTTTTTTTTTCTTGTTTTTTTTTTCTGATGGTTTATTGGAAATAAGACTCTCACAGACTTTCCTGCCCAGGCTGGCTTTGAACTGCGATCCTCAGATCTCAGCCTCTTGAGTAGCTAGGATTACAGGGGTGAGCCACCGGCACCCAGCAACATTTTGCTTTTTATATTAAGGTACTGTGTTTTAAAGGGGAAATTTTTGTGGATGGAATTTTGCTGTGTTGTATAGGAAGGCCTTGAAGACCTACTGAACGTATCTTCTTGGTGGCTAGAACTATGGGTACATACCATCACATTCAACTGAAGGGGATTATTTGACACAGTTTGACTATTTCTAATTCTCTATAAATTTTCTATTCTTTGGTTTTTTTAACATTGAGTAATATAAATATAATAAATTCAGATTTGCAATAATAAATTAAGTGGGGGTTGAACTCAGAGCTTCATGCTTGAAAGAATTATTTTGGTTTTTAGGAAAGCTCATTTTTTTTCCAGGCCACTTTTGGACTACTATCATTATGTCTCTGCTTTGCCAGTAGCTGATATTACAGGCATGTGCAATAAGTCCCAGCAATTTGAGGAAGTTGTAAAATGAGAATCCATAATAGTAATTGGTTTGAACAACACTAAGTACATATTATGGAGAAAAGGGATTTTTATTTTTGATATGCGATTTTGCTTTATTCTTTGTTTTCATATCTAAATATGTTTTTCTAAGCTCTGCTTGGATTGTGTAATATCTGTGATGGAAATATTAGGACCATCAGAAAGTAAGTCATTCTCTATATTTAACTTTCTGCTCAATTGGGACTGTTTCTTGTTCTATTAATATGATTGTAGATAGACAAAGATATGTTCAAGGTTTAATGTAGGATTTATTTTATTTTATTTTTCTTAGCTTTGGTTCTTTTTGTGATATAGATATTTGTAATAGTGAAGTATCAGAGGGTGAGGAAAGGATTAAATGAAAAATTAGGTGAACTATTAGATCTAGGTAGGTATAGATAGATAAATATAGATACTTTAATCTGATAATAATTATTAGATAACATCTAAATCTTAGAAAATATCAGTAGTAAATTTAATAATTGTGATGTAAATATATGTTTTATATTGAGTGTTTATCTATTGTATCTTATGCTAATATTCAGAACACTGTGAGATTTATATATTTCTGTCTAAATTTCACTGAGACTGTAATTTGGATTAGTGGCTGTTTTACCAAAGTTTCTACAGCACAGACATGATTTAATGCCACATCTTTCTGTCTTCAAAATCCATGTTTAGAACCTGTGTTGGCTTTCTGTAGATTTAGAAATAATTTAAAGGGGATCAACAGTTATTTTGGTTCATTGTTTTGGAGAAGTTAGTCCATAATTACTGGTTCAAATTACTTCTGGACCTATGATGATTCAGAGAATCAAGATGGGAAGTGTGGGGTGGGACAAAGCAGCACACTTCCTGGAAGGCAACACACACACAGAGAACTAGTCACAGAACAGAAGAGAAAGACAAGGAAACAGAGACAATGAGATGGGCACAGAGAAAAACAGACAGAATGAAAGACAGGAAAGAAAGGAAGGAACAACACATGCCCCTTAAGAATATGGCTCCAGGAACCTACTTCCTCCAACTATTCTCCTCCTCCCAATAGCCCATTCATCATTCAAGGTCCAATCATCTCCAAAAGCACTGCTTGCTTTGGAGTTCAAGCCTCTGACACATGCATCTCTTTGTGCATTTTATATGTAACCATAATAAGCCCTGCCTTTACTAAGTTGGTTAGTATAATATGGTATTGCTTATGGGGGCAGTGAGTATGTGGTATAATTAGTTGTTGAAATGTCAGGATCCAGGAAGTAGCTGAAATTGTTATGCTCTAATAGACAGTGCTATAATTAGTCAGATTTCATAAAATGCCAAGATCCATATTTTGCCCCGTTTGATAGTTCTTTTGATGTGTTGTTATGTGATACAATTTCTCTATAGTTTCAGCATCAAATCAAATTTAAGAAGGAAAAAATAGGATTTTCTCTCCTGTAAGTAAGGTTTAAGTTTTAATTAAGTCTTTTCAGCAAACTGGATGGCCTTATTCCCATAAGTCTCAGGACAGCATAAGGTGAATGAAGCTCCCAAGTTCTGTGCATCATATTAATCTATTTTTCCTATGGTATTAATAATATGCAGAGACCACACCTAGTGAGAGTCAACAAGCTATTGTTCCAGGAAAGTGATGCCTTTCTGTTTTATGGAATTATACTGTAGTCATTTGAGGCTTCTGTAATAAATTACCATAGGTTGGATTTAAAGAATAGCTATTCAGGGCTGGGGATGTGGCTTAGTGGTAGTGTGTTTGCCTAGTATGCATGAAGCCCTGGGTTCAATTCCTCTGTACCACATAAATGGAAAATACTAGAAATGGCACTGTGGCTCAAGTGTAAGAGTGCTAACCTTGAGCAAAAGAAGCTTAGAGACAGTATCCAGGGCCTGAATTCAAGCCCAAATACTGGCAAAAAAAAAGAACAGATACTCATTCAGATAATTTTGGTAGCTCTGCAGGTTAGGATCATAGTGTCAGCAGATCTGATGGCAGATGAAGACTTTCTTCTCATTAAATCATCATATATCAGTGAGCAGTGGAAGACATTAAGCTCTTAAAATCTTTACAAATAGGGACAGGAATTCAATTCATCATGGTGTACTCTACATGACTTAATTTCAGTAGGACTCTTACACACAGCGGATACATTCCACAACATCTCCCAGGGGATATGGGAAACCCTGGCTAACATGGACTTGTGTGGGCAATACATTTCTTTCTTGAAGAGTCAGTCATTGCTTCATAGCATGATGTCTTCTCAGAAATGGCTTGTTAGATCATTCTATCACTGGGTAAATATCACAGGCATACTTACATAGGTAATATGGATGGGCATGATATAGCAAATAATCTATGGGACAATCATTGCATATGCGCTCTACCATTAACTTAAAGAATATCCTTATGCTGCAAATGACCATGTATTCATACTATGATAAAGTCTAATCTTTATATTTGGTACATTAAGAGTTGAACAATGACTCATAATTGAACAAAATAAAATAGCAATATACTAACCAGTTGCTGATGGCTTATACCTATAATCTTAGCTACTCAATAGACTGAAATCAAGTGGGTAGCAGTTTAAGCAAATCTGAGTAAAATTGTCCCAAAGACTCCCTGCCCAAAAAAGAAAAATAAAACAGCAAAAATCCAGGCTAGAGATATATCTCAAGTAGAAGAGCACCAGCCAAGCAAAGAAGCATCAAAACCAAGTTAAATATACATATATATTCATATTCACATATTCTATATTTATAGATGCTATACATATATTATACAATGTTTTATTATCATGCACACACACATATATATATATATATGTATATGTATATACATATGTATACATGGAGAGAGAAATAGTAACACACTTTGTGTGAACATGGTCTTTCTTCTCTTAAGACATGTTGTTGTATAGTACCTTATTGATCCTCTTCTTATTGACTGGGTTATTTATAAACAAACCAAGTGAAACTGTCAATGGGGGGAGACAACTGTACTTTCCAAAGTTCTTCCAAACTCACACAATTATATGGGAAGATAAAGCTATGATATATGACTTTTGAGGGGACACATGTTTATTTCTTAACAATTACAGAGTATAGAATTAAAGTACCGCAGAAGCAAGAGGAGCAGACTTTATCTCCCTGCATGGGTCTTGTAGTATGTTTCTAGATATGTTTTTGTCTTTATACATCATTTTTCCCATGGAATTTGATGTCACAAGGCCTTAGATTCAAATAAGTGGTTCTGTTCCTTAATAGGTTTCTCACTTCTAGAAGACACTATCTGCTCTAAACTTTAGCTATATATTTAGTGAAGCAAAATTAATATGAATAATTACACCATAGGAATATGAGGCTTAAGTTAGAATAATAATTGAAAATTATTTCCATTTCTGATATCATGTTTTACATGTAATAAAATATTGTATGCATAACTCTAAAATATTTGCATTTGTAAATTGCAATACATGTTCTAATGCTGAGTAGAAATTACATTTTTCCTATAATTTATATTTTTCCCATTCTGTATCGGTTACCATTCTTGTGTAAAATAGCAATTTCTACTTCTCAGGCTATACTCAATAATACAAACCAAGAAGTTTACCCTGGTAAAGAAATAAGTGGATCCTACCTCAGGTATGGTTCCTTTCACATTTGTGTGTGCCTAGGAGATTCGCAGCCTGCTTTCTGTACCAAAGGAGCTCAGTCAAAGCATGCTGTGTAGTGTCATTGATCAGACCTTGGGCTCACTGAAAAGAGTTACATATGGAATCAAGGAGTTAGCACAATTAGAAACCTTGGCTCATTTTCCTGGCCTCCATACTATGCTCATATATATCAGATCATGGAATTCTTACTGTACTTGTCACTCATGACATCCCTGTCACAATTTTAGTGCATGACATTGTGGGTGAGGGTTCCCCAGGCACTACAGGAACTTGTTTTCTTTGTGCATGAGATAAGATGAATGATACAAGGGAATTTTTTAAGTAATTCTCAAAAAAAAGCAGTAAGAGATCAGATTTATACAGATGCACAAACTGATTATATCTCAGAAAAAAAAAGGGGCTGGAGCAAGCCACAGAAAGATGTGCACATGAAGAGAAGAAAGACACCTGGACAGATTTGGTGGAAGCCTGTTTAGAGAATAATTGAATCAGTTGCTATGATTGTAGTCACCTCAGAAATTAGTGAATCCTGAAAAATACTTTTCAATTTAGCTAATAGTATTACAGGTGAATATCTGTAACCGCCTTGGGCACTCCTGTCACAGCACAAGTGTGAAAAACCTATAACATCCATCATTCTATGAATTCAATGTGGTCCACGAGGACAAATGGATCATCTGAGTTCTCTCAATGACAAAAATTTGGTCTCTAATACATCAGAGCTCCATCAGAAAGAATGACATTGCCCCATTTGTTAGGAAACGGAAAGACTTGGAAAAAATTATATTAAGTGAAGTAAGCCAGGCCTAAAGAAATATAGGTCCCATGGTTTCCCTTATTTGCAGTAACTAGTATATGTCTGAGACAAACAGAAACTGTCAGACAAGTTGATGTTAGGCGAAATGAACCCCAAGATAAGTATTCAAGTGCTTTCTCCTTTCTTGCGATTGTTTCCAACATATTTATAAGATGCTTTCGTTGTTGCTTTGTATGTACCTCCCCCAGGGTATAACCCCTGCTCTCACTGTATGTTATGTTGATTTAATTTGTGGAAGGGAAGGGAAAAAAACAAACTTTTTAAATAGGGATACAGGTGGACCCATTATAACAATGAGATGTACAAGACTTTATGTCGAAAACGAACTTTACAACTTTGGCGGAGTGGGGGATATGGGAGTGGTGATGGTGGGTGTGGGGGTGTGGAGGTGGAAAGGGGAAGGGATGGTATGTGGAAACAAAGGAGGAGGCAACAATGCTTGATAAGAAATGTACTCACTATCATGCCCATGTAATTGTAACCCCTCTGTATGTTATTTCCACAACATTTTTTTAAAAAAAGAGATATCCCATAATGGTATTACTTCATTTCTTATTGTCCTTTCCTTCCCATACAAAGGTCTCTTGAAAAGGATTTTTCCTTTCTTATATTATTGGTTATTGGTTATTATTATTAGTTATGTTTCCCTGGCATAGTGATATTCCCATTTACCACTGGTGCCATGTCTAAATTCCTTACCATTACATACACATGACATATGTAAATATATTCATATTAGAAACTAACCTCACAAATACAGGCATATGATGATCACCCAACATCACATGGAGCCTTCATGGAGCAACCACTGATACAAGTGGGTTAGGAAAGATACAGATGGGAAAATTCACATAACACAAGATCATGTAACTGAACTCAGATTGGGAATCAGAAAAGATTTCTCAAAAGAAGTAACTCTGGTTTGGATTTAAAAATAAGAAACGTTTATCCAGAGAGACAAAAAAATGCCAAGAAAGATGATTATTCCAGATGGATGTAAGCACCAGAAGAAACTGAGCCATGAAATCAGTTATAGACAGTGAAAGAAAAGTTAGTATGGCTGGTACAACTTAGCAGAATATTGAAAAGAGGCTGCAATATAGAGGTACACAGTAACTGTGAAAGATAAAATGCATCGAACAGTATATGTAGCTGCCCTATGAAAACTAATCTAACGTTTGACACAAATTTTCATGCTTTCCTTTACCATCATTTGTTCAGATAAAAATAGAAAGAAACTAATTGCAGGCTTGTCTTTGTATTATAGGCATATTTCCTTCTAACAAACTACTAAAGAAATTTTTAAAAATTTCTGCAGATGACTGGAAGAAAACTAAAATATATCTACAGTATGATTCAGATACCCCATTAGTATGCTTAGACCAAAGAAAACCAATATTCCCCAAACTCCACATCTGTTTGCAGCACAATTCACATTAACTAGGACATGGAATGTTCAACAATGAATAATGATATAGACCCACAACAATAATATGATATAGACCCACAATGGTAAACTATTCAGCCATAGAAACTCAGGAATAAATACAAACACAGCATGATTTACTTCAAATGTGTGTGACATTTAAAAAGTTGATTTCATAGAATTTGAGTAGACAGTAGTTACTGGAGACTGAAAAGAACACAGGAATGGAAGCAAGGGGAGTGAATTAACAAACTGTTACTGTCTGATACCACAAATAAATTCTAGGGTCCTACAGCAGAGCCAGAGGACTGTAACTAGTAAGCCAGACATGGCGGTACATGCATATAATCCTAGTACTTGGGACGCTGGGAAAAATAGACCATGAATTCAAAAGCAATTTGGGCTATGTGGCAAGCTTAAAGCTAACATGGATTTGATAGCAAAATCATGTTTCAAAATACATACATATATGATATTTTATATACTACCTCACAGAATAGATATATAAGATCTAGAAGATATCATAAAATTTAAGGTGGTTGGTATGCTAATTACCTTGAACTGATTGCTACCCAATGGAGATACAAACATATATATGAACAACTATTTGAAAACCTTTGCCACCATGAAACATCCATAGTAGTTGAGAAGATAGTCAAGTAAAAAAATAGACAAATTAAGCACTTAATGTGTTCATAGTCAATTAAATATGGCAAAGTTAATGCTCAGCAACAAATTAAATCTCTGTGATTTTAAATTGACCAATAGTATAGAAATTCAAAATTATTTAAACTCATGTTTAGCCACAGAATTTCTTATATTGGACATCAGGACCCAGAAAATCCTCAGTTTTCCCCTGCTAATTGTACTCACTTTTCTAGAGCCTATTGCAGGGCAGATCCTCTCAAACTTCTTATACACTGTGTAGATTAACCATTACTTGGGTGAAAATCTTCAAGGGGTGACACTGATTAAGATATAATATAGTCATAAACTGCTTTGTTTTTTTCCTTATTTTTTTAATTTTTATTGTGAAAATACTATACAGAGGGGTTACAATTACATGGGCAAGATAATGAGTACATTTCTTATCAAGCATTGATGCCTCCTCCTTTGTTTCCCCTTCCCATCCTCCCCCATTCTCTCCTGCTTCCCCACCCAATCCTCCCTGCATCCCCCCCAAAATTGTAAAGTTCGTTTTCGACATAACGACTTGTACTTCTCATTGTTGCAATGGGTCCCTTTGTACAATTACTTCAAGGTAATAATTTTTAAGAATACTTGGAGTTCTTATTGCCTAGCTAAAATTGCAGGCATGAAATATCACTTGTAGCTATCAATTGAGATGGGGGAGGGGAATCTCATGAAATTTTCCCCCCAGCTTGTCTGGAACCACGGCATTCCTTATCTCTACCTCCAAAG
Organism: Dipodomys ordii; assembly: GCF_000151885.1. NCBI lineage: Eukaryota > Metazoa > Chordata > Mammalia > Rodentia > Heteromyidae > Dipodomys > Dipodomys ordii. The sequence continues at coordinate 9,666,641 of NW_012267238.1, read as the reverse complement.
CAGCTAAAATTGTAGGCATGAGCTACTGATGCTTTGCACTTGGAAATAAATTAGGGAATCTAAATTGTTCTCATATGTGGTATTCTAATAAAAGAAACACCTGATCTCCACTATTTTATTGTACTATTAATTATATAAATGTGCAAAACTGATGTCATACTATGAATTAATATAGCATACTTTCATATTATGGGCTTCACTAGAATCTTCTAAAATAAGATAAATGACTAAAGAGAAAGAATATAAACAAAAGTTATACAATATCATTTTGCTGTAAAGTTTTTTATAGAATCGTATTAAATTACAAAGAACACATCTGATTTTAAAAACTTACCAATTTGCCAGTTTGTTTAGTATAAAATCCTGCTTTTTTCAAATATATAAATGCCTCATCTGTTTTTGATGTTAGTAAAAGGTTAATTTAGTGGATGTCTCAGAGTTCCAAGTACTTTACTTTCCTGAGCTTGTTTCAGAGTTTCATGGTTTCACATCCACATGGGGTTTACACATTAAAATTTCATGATAGAGTTATTGCTTATGATCCTTTACATTCCACTATAGAATATGATGTATGCATAGATTTAGAAAGCACTGCAATATAATTCAATTACAAGAACAAAACACAAATTTTGTTTTCCTCTGATTACTGTTTCATTCTTGAACCTCAGACATAGATTTTTTATAATTTTATATTTGTTCTTCAAAGGTGTATATTTTAAAAACTCAGTAAAAGCAGCTCTTTCTCAACCCCACCCTGGTCCCATTTACTTAAATATTTAATGCCACCAAACACAAGGCAAAGCATGCAATGAGCATGAACTGTACTATAAAATCACACTAATGGGTTTAGATCCCTGGGGTAACCACTCTGGTCTGTATAAAGATAGTAAATGAGAAGAAGTCTCATAAGATGCAGACTTACATAGGAATCTGTACTGCCACATCTGATGACAAGATTAATCATAGATCTGTGAACTTGATGTGTTTCTTAATCTCTTACATGGATTTGCTGCTCTGTAGTCAAGCTCAAATATTAAGCTTAACATTGTGTGATTCTGCGATATACTCTTTTCCAGAGTGACCTTTCCCTACATATTTTAAGTTTTGATAACTTACTGAGACTCGCTAAAAGCTTCCATTACTGGTTTGCCATTATTGGTTACATCTGTCTGCTGAAATTAGGACGGTCTTTTTATATTAGGAGCTAAACGCTGAAGGAAGGCTAGGGCCCTCTATGAGAGGAAATTCAAGCATTTTCTCTCAGCATGTATATCCTCCAAGTGGAAAGGAAAGGCAATAAAAACAGCAAAAATTATTATCAAGGTATTTTTTGCCTTGTAAATAAGGAAATTTTTTCATTGAAAAATCACTCACATGATATTTTAAAGCTAAAGTTATGGCCTTTTAAAAAGCCAGCACAATATTTGTAAGAAAAATTTTATATCTCAAAGAAGTTGGAGGCTGATATAAACAAAAATGTTTACCAATGCTATAAAATTGCGTAATTCGTTTGGTCTTTAGTTTTCATATTTATAAAATGAGAAGCATAGTATTTGTGATGAGGTGAATTTGTCATGGTGATTATTTAACTTGATAAGCTAATTATCACAAGATTTGGTTACACAGATTCACTAAATATTGAATAACATCTTGAAAATAAAATGTTCATGCCGAGGGCTGGGAAGGTGGCTCAGTGGTAGCACGCTTGCCTTGCATGCATGAGGCCCTGGGTTCGGTTCCTCAGTACCACATAAGCAGAAAAAAAAAAGCTGGAAGTGGCGCTGTGGCTCAAATGGTAGAGCGCTAGCCTTGAGCTGAAGAGCTGAGGGACAGTGTCCAGGCCCAGAGTTCAGGCCCATGACCGGACCCCTCCTACCCACCCCCCCCAAAAAAAAGTTCAGGCCGAATACCTGTGGCCCATGTCCATAATCCTAGATACTCAGGAGGCTGTGATTGGGAGGATTATGGTTTGAAGGCAGAATAGGCAGAAAAGTTTGCTAGAAGGCATCTCCTAAATAATCAGCAAAACTGGACTGGAAACATGATTCAAGGTGACAGAACACCAGCCATACTAAGTTCTAGGCCCTAAATTCAAACCTAGATATCACAAACCTAGATATCACTAGATAGGTCTAGAATTTTTATTAACTCAATAATCTCATATAGAATGCAGTAAGTTACCTTTAAAACAACTCCTTACAGTGTCTTCAAATGAGCCCTCAAAGCTCATGGGTGGTATTTATTGATACACTATATTCAATATTGAGAAGTGAGTAAATATTAAGCTCAAGCAAATTTTATTGATTTTTTTTCATTTTTCATTTTGCCTTAGATTGGATATATAGAGATAGACACACACACACACACACACACACACACACACACACACACATTTTCCATGGCTTTCTAGACCATATTTATTAGTTTGAAACTCCCATCTATCTTATGGATCAAGCTCCTTACACTCTTCATGCTGCATTAAAAGTAGCTCCCTTGAGTCAGGCACCGGTAATGTTGGATATGCAAGATGCTGAGATCTGAAGATCACAGTTCTAAGCCTGTCCAGGCACAAAAGTCCAGCAGACTCTGATCTCTAATAAACTACCCAGGAAAAGCCAGAAGAGACTATGTGACTCAGGTGGTAGAGTGTTAGCCCTTTGTGTTCTAGACACAAAGAGGATTAAAGACAGCCACAGGACTGGCAAAATAAAAGTAGCTCCCTTCCTACCATGAGTTCCCCATCTCTGAAAATTTTTATTTTGTTTTTTTTCCTAATTACAATCTGCTCAATTGTGATTGTAAGGATGATGATGGAGATGACGATTAAGTGGAAGAGCAGAAGGAGGAGAGTTGTTAATGATACCGACACTCTCTTGATGCTCTCAGGTTGGTTGTGGGATATCCAGCCATAACACAGTGTAGAGAAAGACAGTGTCTAGGTAATGAATCCCTCTTTGAAGTCAGTACAGAGTAACTCTAGGGCAGAGATAAAGGAGTGTTCAAAGTAGGAGCAATCTTCTTTCTCTCTCTGTCTCTGTCTCTTTCTCTCTCTCTCTCTCTCACACACACACACACACATACACAATAGGATGGTGGCAGAGCTGAGATTAAATTAGATAGAAATCAGTACCAAAAGAAACTGTGTCAAAGAAGGGATAGCTTGCCAAGGTGGCCCAAGTCTCTTACCTTAGATATTTGGAGGCAGAGGTGAAGGCATCAAAGTTGAATACAGCCCAGACATAAAAGTGTGTGACCCACCACCTCAATAAATGGCTGAGTAGTATGGTACTCACCATCATCCCACCAAGAGAGGAAACATAGTCCATCAGCAATTTAGGGAGCACAAGCAAAAGGATTGCAACTAAAGTAGCATGAGCAAAAAGTGAGACCTTACCTTGAAAGTAACCAATCCAAAAAAGGAGGTACACTGGCTGGCAACCGTGACTCAGGCCAGTCATCCTAGCTACACCAGAGGATGAGCTCTGGTGATTGTGGTTGAAAGCCAACTGGACAGGAAAGTCTATGAGACCCTTATCTCTATTTATCCACCAAAAAGCTAAAAGTGGAGCTTTGGCTCAAGTGTGAAACTGCTAGACATTAACAAAAAAACCCAGGGACAGCATCCAGGCCCTGAGCTCAAGCCCTAGGACTTGCACGAAAAGGACACACACACACAGAGTTGTAATATTGCTGGCTTTGGTAGGTACTCTATAAGAACAACTTTCTGAGAAGCTTTCTTTGTAACTCTATTCAAATTAAACTTTTATTTCATCCTCAGTTCCAAAATAACTGGCAGAAATTTTGTATAAGTAATCTAGATTTATGTATTTGTGTCCTATAATTAATCTATTTCATGTGGTATTTTTCCTCCCTAAGTAATTTATAAACTACTCACCCAAAGAAATAATTAGTTCTTTTTCCATTTCATTTGCCATCCATTTATTTCACACATGTTGTTCAGTACTAAGCTAGATTCCTTCCACTCTCTATTGCATCTTCATGCCCCCAAAAAGCTGGCCTCAGTGCCCAGTAGACATGCAGGAAATGTTGATCGACTGAATTGCATCCTATAATGTGAGCATGATTACTAAAGTTTGCAGGTATATTGTCCTAATTTCAAAATGCCTTTTTTCCATTTTAGATCACCCCAGGTAGCAGTCTCATAAGATCAATCTATTGATTCTCACTGTGTGAGGTGAAGACGAAACCATCAAATCAGGTATGGCTTTTAATATCAAAAATTATCCACTCAAAATTAAATATATACAATGTCTTACAAACCAAAACTTTGAAATAGATATACAATAGAACTTGAGGCAGTCGATGTTTGGAAATTACTAGAAAACACCTTTTTTAAAAAAATTCATCCTCTTTTTTCTGCTAATACAGTATCTCTTTTGTAGAAAAGAGACTATTTATACAAGTACATGTTAAGTCTTCTACATTGTAATTTACTCCACCTAATAATTACCCTATCAACACATATTCTGTGGAAATGTCTTTAGTCACAGTCCCTCTAATGTAATCTGAGTGTTCATTGTTCTTCTGTTTGATATGCGCAGGGAGCTCACAGCATCCTCTTACCCTAATCAGTATTTGAATACACTGCCTGCTGACATGAACGTATGATTAGTAGGACAGATGTTTCCCTTGAATGCAAAAATGCAGGGGTTAAAACTCTAAGTAAACCAAATGATCCAGTCTTTGCATGTGTGTGTTTTGTGTTGGTGGTATGTGTGTACATATATATACATGTATATGTGTGTGTGTGTATGAGTATGTGTACATATATATATATATGTATATATACATACACACATAAAATTAGGAAAAATCTGTGACCTGCAAAATGGATGACATTTGGAAATAGCTGAGCTATCTATTCTGGAGAATGGATAACTATTGTATTTTGGTATAAGGAACTATTGTTTGCCTTTTGTGAATAAGGAGTTTGATAAATGGACTGAGAGAATCAAGAGAAAAAGGAAACCAACTAATCAGAATTTCATACCTAATAAATTATATAGGATATATAAGTGCTATGAATATATTATCATGATTTATTGGTATATTATTATTATATGTTTCTCTACTGTTGTCAGAAAATACTTCAAATATCACTATATAAGATTTTGATGATGCAATACTAAGCTTGTATAATAGCTGATTTCTCCCAAATTGTTTATATTTATGTACTGCTCCTTCAGATTCAGACTTTGGGATTTTCAATATTATGAGATTTTTGAGGAAATGCCTTAAAATATAAATGTATGTGGTAATGAATTTGCATTCATTTTGCATTTAAGAAAGAAACTGAGGCCAAAAGATCACACTCCCCCACCTGCAGTTTTTATGAAAAGTACATTGTAATTCATGCTTCTAGCCAAGTAAATGTTGTGAATATCTCTCATCTGCTTTCACAAACTCTTGCTAAGAATAGGTTGAGAATAAAGCTGCATGATAAGGATGATTAATGCAGGTTGTGGCAGGCTCCTTTTTAGCAAAGGTCCAAGAAACAACATTGGTCAATGTTAAAATCTCGATGAAGGATTCTGGTTATATCATGAGTTATCATCAAGAGTGATGACATGATTTTCTGAGGGCCACATTTTACATTGACAGGCTGTGTTTACAAGGGCTCTTTATGTTTTGTCTGAATGCTCAACCAGTTATCAGAAAGAACAATGTCTTGGGTTGAAATTTGCTACACTACTCACCTGGTCATAGTTGGTGGAAAATCACTAAATACGTGATCTTAGATTATGAGGCTCTTACTGTAAAAATCTCCCATTAAAGATTTATTCATATATAACTGGGTGATTTAAAAGGACATGTCTTTGGCATTGACACTTATGATGAACTAATCATCAGTCCTCCTAGTCAAAAAGGTGTCCTTAGAATGGGATCCTGAGTTCTGTGCTCCATTTTGCACTTCATTTTGTAGCCCCACTCTGGCAGAGTAGTTAACGGTTCTGAGCATAGTAACTTATTTTGTATATGATTTTGTTCATATCAGTTTTATTAAATTAGACAGGCTTTCAGTCAAAGGGATAGAAAATAAAAAGAGAGTGGTGAAGGGAGAAAGGGAGAGATCAAGAAAGAGTGAAATGGGGAAGAGAGAAAAAATATCTCATGATGCCTTCATCATTCTGGATAACCCATTTAATCTAATTTCATACTTAATAAAGCTGTTTGTTTCAGGAAGATTAAGTCCTCTGATACAGGGATCTAATATCTTTGTTCTTTGTTTTATAATTGTTTTGTTTTTAGGTAAATATCTAAACAAATGTTTCTGTTATATCTAATAACTCTCTGAGCACGTAAATCTCTTTATAGGATAAACAAAGCACAAGTTACAAATAACTTTGCATCAGTCCTCACACTCTGTATTTACCTGATAAGTTAGTCAAACTTTTCTTGGGACAGTTTTTTAATTTTCTGACTGAGAATAATTACCTTAAAGGGTTTTTATAAGTACTGAACTAGAAAGTACATTTAAGCTCTTATTCTATGGGGTCAAATAAAGCAAGTATTCAAAAGGGTTAGCTATATAATGAATGGTTTCCATTATTAAAGAGAAAAGATACCACGGGATGTAAAAATGACTTGCTTTCAATATCCGGGATAGAGAAATCTTAATGCTAAAAGTAAACTGAACATGACTTGAAGTTTGTAATGTCTCAGGTTTTTATCATTGTTGAATATCATTATAAACGCACAATGTTCCATAGAAGTCTGCAAAGATTGACTCCAGATATCATCAAGCACAAAGAACTTCTTTATAGGCTAGTCTTTTATCATTTGTTTTCATTTAGTTTGACTTCTTAGATGGAACTACAAGTCATACCAAAAGATCTAATCTTCTTGAATAGTAGCTATTATAATTCCTGTCCTCATCTACTAGGACCATCTGGTCTTTCATTTGAATCATCACAAAATGGTTGGAGAAAAAAGTCACAGTTTAAAAAGCATGTACCTATATTGATCCCTATATTGATTCCTTCTTTCTTTTCTTTTCTTCCTTTTTTTCTATACATTGGGCTTGAGCTCTTGGTAGGGCCTACACACTGTCCATGAGTTTATTTTGCTCATGACTAGCACTCTACCACTTGAGCCACCGCATAGCACCACTTTCTGCTTTTTCTGTTTATGTGGTACTGAGGAATTGAACCCAAGGCTTCATGCATGCTAGGCAAGCACTCTACCACTAAGCCACATTCCTAGCTCTGATTCCTTATTTCTTAAGACAGAAGGGATTGGAAGCTTGGGAGAAAGAATTGAGGAGCCCAAGTTTACATATTGAGAGGGGGAAGATAGCCTACTTATGGGAGTTTCCATCTACTGGGCTGTGTGCACTCTTCTGCACTATACATTTTAAATATTAGCTATGACCTTGGAACCTTCCCCTATGATGTATGTTCTTCCCCTTTTGCCAATGATTATTTAGGGTGGTTGCATCTGAATGACAGCAATGGTTCAGAAAATATAGTCTCCAACCGGCAGCATCAGCATCATGTGTTAAGGATCCAAATTCTCAGGTCTTCCAAGATGTATTGAATCATAAGTGATGATAGAGTCTAGCAACTTACAATTTGGCAAGATCGGTGGAAAATTTATGATGCTAGCTGAAGGTTTAAACCTTTGAATTTAAACAAATGAAAACAAAATCAAACATCTTTGGAGCTGAGGGTATAATCTACTATATGTGCTATTTGCCTAGTCTATGTTAGGTCCTGAGTTTTCTCCCCAGTATTGGAGAGATAAGAAACAAGAATTTAAAAAAACTGTAATTGGCAAAAAGCTCCCCACATAAAATCATTTTAATTACTTCACTAGTCTATCAATGGGTAAAACCCACTGTGCAGATATATAACATTCATAAGGAAAGAACTGATAAGAGATAATGAAACCAATATTTGCAGATCATTCTGCCATATATCAAATGTTCTTTAATGTCTATTAGTTTCCTGTTTAATCCTATAACATCTGAACCATACTTTATTATCACAACTTTACTAATAGGAAAATTAAAAATTCAATCAAGACTGGTTAAGCTACGCATACAACATGATAGAACTTGGAAACAATAGACCAAGGATTGGAACCAGATGAATTTTCTGCAGTCTTAATTCTTTCTACTATTTATTGATCTCTGCTGAGATTTTATACAAATAGTAGACACTTTATATCTGTGAGCATATGTTTGCTACTCATGATGCAAAATTCAAACAACTAACCACACATAGGACAGACTGAAAGAATTTTCCCATCAACACAGCTGTATAATGCATTTATGGGAACTATAATTTTTGTTTTGGAATATTTTTCATTTTTATTTATTAGTTTTGTTCATACTCAGTCAAACCTGCATGTAAAAATCTGCAAATAAAGCTGGTTTACTAAAATTGAAATGCCTACAAATATCTGAGGAAATCTATGCTGTTGATTTTTATTGTCCTTTTAGATTTCTTTCATCCTTATGGTTGGTTAAGAATGATCAGCTAAGCAAAGAATCATCATAGCTCAATAGCTATGTACACATGACCACATAAAATGATGCTAATCAAAATGAACTTCAAGATATGGAAACATATTTGTTGTTATTGCTTGTAATATGCTATGTGAAGTTATTTCTTTTTCTGTAGTTTTTCCCCCCTTTGGTTTATTCCTTGTTGTCACTGTTATTGATTTTGGCACTCTATGTGTTATATATATATATGTTTATCTGATTTGGAGAAGGGAAGGAGATCAACAAAATGGTGAGACATAGGACAAAGGGTGAACCAATGCAACAGCAATACCCACAAGACACTATGTTGGAAATGAACTTTACAACTTGGGGGGTCAGTTGGAGGGAAGAAAAGTGGGAGAAAAATGAGGGAGGGGAACAATGTTTGAAAAGAAATGTACTTATTATCTTATGTGTATAACCTTAACTCCTCTGTACATCACCTTTACAATAAAATTTAAAACAAAAATGACCAGCTAATATGTATACACAAATATTTTTAAGTTTCTCTCTATTTTTTTTATTTTGTTCTTATTTTGTCCTTAAAAATACAGTTCTAGTGTGTCTTATTGAGGGATATTTGAAACATTTCTGAAAAAAGAAAGAGTCATCACTTTAGCTATTATGTAAATAAAACTATGTAAGTATTATGTAAATGCAATTATATATGGGAGTAATTACAGAAATATGTACTGCAAACTTTTAAGCTATAATATGGGGAATTATAGGAGAGACTAATTATATACCATCTTTCCTAAATCTCAGCATCTAGAAAGAAGTTCATCCATTTTTATGTTTGCAAAATACATTAAATTTTTACTATGTTCTGCAGAGCGTTGGGGAAAGGGTGGTGTGTGTAGGGAAATGCAGGATGAGGAGACTTTGTGCAATTGGAAGGTGCTACCATAATTGAAGTACTTCCATTTCTAGAACTATTGTGTTTGCACAGCAAGGATAGGCTAGGTTAGAGACTGGATTCCAGTAGACAGGAAAGGTAGATTACCCTTTACCCAGTCCAGATTCCAGATATTTCTTATAAGAATATCAATCATTGATCTAGTACTTGGACTATTGAACTTTAGTGGATAGGTTGTAAAAGTGGTTCCCAGAAAAATAATAATTAAAATAAAAGAGAATAAATATACAGAATTTAGCAGAGAAGTAGCTACATGATTGTCTCTGGAGAAGGTATATCAATTATTTTATCTGGAGGGTGTTTTTTGTATCCATTTATAGAAGGAGGAAAGAATAACAAGACTATATTTGAGAGCCAAGCAAAATAAAATTCTGGTACTCTTATTGAAGACAACAAAGTATGTAAAATAATCACCGTTAATTATTTAATTCTTCTTAAAGTTTATATTAGCATAAATTAATTACACAAAGTGATTCCATGTGATATTAACATATATACATCCATATAATGTATTTTAATTCATCTTTTCTATGAAACACTTCATGATTCCTTTTCCCTTCCCCTCTCCATTTGAACAGTTTTTAGTGTGTTCCATTATATCTTCATACATACATACATACATACATGATAGATAGCTAAGAAGATGATAGATAGATGGATAGGTAATAAAGAATTGTTGCACAGAGAAGTAGATGGACGGAGGTATAGAGATAAAGATAACATATATAATATATTTGAATCATATTCTGGCCCTATCATTCTCTCATCCTTCCCACTCCTGCTAGGTCTTTCTCAACACAGACCCCGCCACTTTTATAATCATGTCTTCTTATCATCATTATTAGGTCTAGATTACACATATAAGAAAAAAACGTTATCTTGGAGTTCGTTTCGCCTAACATCAACTTATCTAACCATTTTTGCTTCTTTCAGACATATACTAGTTATTGCAAATAAGGAAAACCATGGGACCTATGTTTCTTTGGGCTTGGCTTACTTCACTTAATAAATTTTTCCAAGTCTTTCCATTTCCTAACAAATGGGGCAATGTCATTCTTTCTGATGGAGGCATAGAATTCCATTGTATATATACCACATTTTATTGATCCATTCATGTACTGAGGGGCATCTGGGTTGGATCCATATCTTAGCTATGGTAAATAATGCTGCAATAAACATAGTTGTGCTGGTAGCTTTAGTATGGTCTTGTTTGGGATCATTTGGGTAAATGCCCAAAAGTGGAATTGCTGGGTCATAGGGGAGCTCTATGTGGAGTCTCTTGAGGAAGCTCCCTACTGCTTTTCTAAGTGGTTGAACAAGTTTACATTCCCACCAACATGCAGTAAGGTTTCCTTCTGTCCATATCCCCTCCAGCTTTTGTTGTTATTAGAGTTCTTGATTATAGCCATTCTAAATGGGGGTATTTCTTTCATGCGATTGTTTCTAACACATTTATAAGATGATTCTTTGTTGCTTTGTATGTCCCTCCCCCATGATATAACCCCTGTTTACAATGTATTTGATGTTGGTATACTTTGTGGAGGAGAAGGGAAAAAACAAATCGTTTAAATAGGGATACAGGTGGACCCATTGCAACAATGAGGTGTACAAGACGTTATGTCAAAAAACGAACTTCACAATTTTGGCTGGGGGGCTGGGGGGTGGGGAAGGGAAGCAAAGCAGGAGGCTACACTGCTTGATAAGAAATGTACTCATTATCTTGTTCATGTAATTTTAACCCCTCTGTACGGTATTTTCACAATAAAAAAAATAAAAAAAGGAAGACAACATATTTGTGAAAATACCATACAGAGGGGTTAAAATTACATGAACAAGGTAATGAGTACATTTCTTATCAAGCATTGTTGCCTCCTCCTTTCTTTCCCCTTCCTATACCTTCCCATCCCCCCCTTACCCAATCCTTCACCCCCAAACAAAGTTGTAAAGTCCGTTTTCTACATAACGTCTTGTACATCTCATTGTTGCAATGGGGCCACCTGTATCCCTATTTAAACGATTTGTTATTTGTCTTTCTGAAATTGTCTAAACCTATTCAATATGATGAGACCAGTTAACTTTCAAACAGATCCGAAGACTTCTTTTTTTTTAGGATCCATGTCATAATCACTGAATTAAGTTCAATATTCTATTCAATGTCAAGCATTTGTTCATTTCTTCAAGCAATTATTCTTCTAGCTTCTTTTCTTCTTCCTATTTCCATTGCTATTACAACACTCCTATGCCACTACCCACCTAGCATTGAAGGAGGGCAAGCCATTCTCAATGTCTATTTCAGTGTTATTTATTCTGCCCCAAATCTGTTTGGCTCTGCAGCCAAACAGAAGAAACCTCCAAACACTCCTGTTGTTTTTAGGGAGATTATACTGCTTATCATAGCTCAGAGGAGAGTGCGTATTGTTATCTGTGCTGACCTCTGTGATCTCATTTGACCCCCCTCTCTTTTCTGCTCTGACAAGCTCTCTGTTACCTGTTTTCAGTTTCACCATGTGTCAGGCCTATCAGAGAAGTTCTCAAGTTCCTTCTCCCTAGAAAATATGTTCCATTGTCTTTTCCTCTTTCAGCCTCACAGTTCTCAAGACTAATTTTAGGTATAATACCATTAGCTACAAATAGTGAAAACACAATCCAATTAAAAGTCTGAGTTTATGAGATTGGATAAAAGTCATACAGGAAGTATAAATAAAAAATTGCATGTGTTAAATGTAGCTACAAATAGGTTAAAAGAAAAAAACTGAAAAATATATTGGGCTAATATTAAACTTATGAAAAATAAAATAGCTGTAGCCATGCCAAAGGGAATTTCAGACAGATGCTATTACCAGGGATAAAGATGATCATTATTTTCTTCTAATTATAAAGGAGATCAACTCATTAAAGTAAAAGTAACAATCTTAAGTTATTATGTACCTGTTCATGTCCCTTTTTTTTAAAGCTATGAACGGATACATAATTATTTGCATTGATTAATAATTTTGCCTTTGAATTTGCATACATGTGAGGCAAAAACTATCCCAGATAGTAAAAACTAATAAAATTATAATCCTATTTTGAAATTTCAAGACTTCTCTCTTATAAGAAATAGTACAAGTAAACAGAGACTCTATATATTTATCAATATTAAAAAGTATCTAGGCTTAATTAACCTTTACAGAAGAGTCCATACAATAGAGTAAAATACATATTTTAAATCTGTATTGATCATGTAGGATAATAGATCATATTCTAAACCATGAACATATTTCAACAAATTTAGAATAATTAAAGTACATAGATATATTTTATGAATATGGTATATTAAGTTACAAACAAAAAAATTGTGGCTGGAAAAATTCCCAAATATTTCTCTTTTTTTGAATTTATTTATTTATTTTTTATTTGTGAACATACTGTACAGAGGGGTTACAATTACATGAGCAGGATAATGCGTACATTTCTTACCAAGCATTGCAGCCTCCTCC
>NW_012267238.1:9646901-9647222 GCF_000151885.1 Dipodomys ordii | reverse complement strand
TTTTGATAGGTATTGCGTTGAATTTGTAGATAGCCTTGGGAAGTATTGCCATTTTCACGATGTTAATATTTCCAATCCAGGAGCATGGGAGGCTTCGCCTTTTTTTAGTTCTTTGTTGATTTCCTTTTTCAAGATTTTAAAGTTTTCATCATAGAGGTCTTTCACTTCTTTAGTTAAGTTGATTCCTAGGTATTTTATTTTTTGTGGGGCTATTACAAATGGAGTAGCTTTCCTAATTTCAGCCACACTTTTCTCATTGTTGGCATACAGAATAGCCATTGATTTTTGGGGGTTAATTTTATAACCTGCTACTTTGCCAAA
>NW_012267238.1:9624812-9639089 GCF_000151885.1 Dipodomys ordii | reverse complement strand
TGTTGAGTAGAATCCGCTCGCCTGCTGCGTCTGGCTCCTTCATCCCGGACTCTCTGTGTGAGCGCTCAGGTATGGCTTCGGTCTCCGCCGCTTGTGACCCTGCCGCCGCTGCCGCGGTGGCTGCTGGCAATCGCTCAGATGTGTCTTTTTTGCCTTGGCTTCCCTCTCTTGTCTAACTCTCTGTCCTGTGATGGCACACTTGGTGTGATTCTCTGGCTTAGGACTGTTCACTGGAACTCTAAAACTGCTTTCTATGCGAGAGCTTGTTCAGATTTCAGCTTCTCCTCCCCAAATATTTCTAAATTAATGTTTTTCTAAATTTCTCAGAGAAATAAAGGTAGATTTTAGGAAATATTTTAAATAGACAAAATTGTAATCCGATAAATTTGAGTATCTGGAATTTGGCAAGAAAGCATCTAGAGAATATTTAGTAATGCTGTGTATCTTAGCTTCTACAAGATACTGAAAATATAGGAAGAGACAGGAAATAATGAGAATTCAATAAGATTTTATACAATAAAATCAGGAACATTGAAAATATTTATAAACATTGATAAACCTGTAGCTGTATTGATCGCAAATCAAAAGAAAATTAGTACATATTCCCAGGAACAAATAAGGAGATATTATTTAAAACTTCAAAGCAATGCATTTGACAACACAGTTGAATAAATACATCCCTTCAAAGACAACAGAGACCATGGTACTGAGTTGGAGAGTGTTTTCCAGAATATCTTGGTAGATGCAATTGTTAAGCATCTCAAGATGAAATCCTTTTGGATTTCCATTAGTTCATAAATCCCAAAGAAAATAAACTGACACACTAGATTCACAAAGAAGATCATATAAAAACAGAGGTAGATTGGAGGCACACTGTCACCACCAAGACAAACCTGGAGTCACCAGAAGCTGGACAATGCAGAGCAAAAATATCCCCAGAATGTTAAGGGAGAATGTATAGGTAGGTTTTAATTCAACATGTCACTTCATGTGTACAACCCTATTTTGAGCAGTGTTACTGCTTCCATCATTCTCTCTTCATTCCTATCCACCTGGTTCTAGTTTTCACATATGTACACCAAATATTAGGACTGTATTCAGTCACCATTGCTCTATTTATCTTCCACTTTGATCGTAATTCCCATTCCATTAAGACAACATCTATTTCAGCTTCCTAGAATTTAGTATGCTCAACTGTTAACTATTCAATGGGCTTCACCATGGGAACCCACCTATTCATAAACCATACATTAGTCAATTTGATCATGTTTATAGGCATATGATCCCGTGTATATTTTCATGTACATTTGTATTTTAGATCTAACTTTCACATTTGAGAGAAAATATGTATCTTTTGTCTCTCTGAATTTAACTTATTTCACTTAAATTTCTTTTCAGGTCCATCCATTTCCCTGCAAATGATATAACATTATGCTTTTTCTGCTATTTCCATATAAGTTAGCTGTAGTGAATAGTACAACAATAAACATGGATATGCACACATTTTTACTAAATCTTGACCTGTTCCCTTTTGGATAAATGCCCAACAGTTTGATCTTAGGGAAGGTTTATTTTTACTTTTCTTATGAATCTTCAAAGTGCCTTCCAAAAGGGTTGTACTAATTGGCATCCTCACCAATGGTACAGTAGTGAACCTTTCACCTTATATCCACAATGGCATTTGTTGTTTGTGTTCTTGATTATGACCACTCTCAGTGGGGTAAGATGGACTCTCAAAATTGTTTTAATTTTTATTTCCATTCCTTTATGGCAAGGATGTTGAGCATTTCTTCATGTATTTTGGTCATTTTTACTTCTTAAGAATATCTACTTAGCATATTTGCATATTTATTAGGTGGGTTATTAAAATTTGGGGGCTTAGTTTCTTAACTCCTTTTAAATTTACTTACTAAACTTTTGTCATATATGGCCTTGAATTATTCAAACATATCTTTTTGGGTTTTTTTGGTCAGTCGTGGGGCCTGAACTCTGGGCCTGGGCACTATCTCTTAGCTCTTTAGCTCAAGGCTAGAGCTCTACCATTTGAGCCACAGTGCCATTTCTGGCTTTTTCTGCTTATGTGGTGCTGAGGAATCAAACACAGGGCCTCATTCATGCAAGGCAATCACTCTACCACAGAGCCACCTTTCCAGCCCAGTCAAATATATCCTAAATCAAGAAATTATCATTTCTAAAAGATATCACTGATAAATACATAGCACAAGTTAATACATTTATTCTTCAAAAGACATTACCAACAAAGTATATTTAAAGCTACAGACTTGGAAAGGTGTTTGCACCTTAAATAGTTCCAAGAGGCACCTTTTCCAAAATAGGTAAGGAACTATCCATATGTGTTTTTCAGAATCCAAACAATACAATAATAAATAAATAGGCAAATTATGTTTATGGAGTGTTCACTAAAGAAACCATATAGACAAGTACCTGTGGTTCCTGCCTACAATCCTAGCTACTCAGAGGCTGAGATTTGAAGGAATGGATTTAGGAGGCAATCTGGGAAGAAAAGTTTTTGAACCTATCACTGATTAACCAGAAAAAAAAAAAGAAAGAAAGAAACTAGGCTGAAGTCCTAGATCAGGTGGAAGAGCCTCAGCCATGAGAAATAAGTGAGTTAACTTAAAGCCCTGGGTTCAAATCGGTACCCACAAAAATAAATATTTATGGGGCTGGGAAGGTGGCTCAGTGGTAGAGTGCTTGCCTTGCATGCATGAGGCCCTGGGTTCGATTACTCAGCACCACATAAGCAAAAAGAAAAATGCTGGAATTGGTGCTATGGCTCAAGGCTAGCTATGGTGCTAGCCTTGAGCTGAAGAGCTGAGGGACAGTGCCCAGGCCCAGAGTTCAGGCCCCACGACCAGATCCAAAAAATAAATAAAGAAAGAAATAACTATTTATGGATAATTCGGACAGCAAATTACTATTTTTCATTAACTGTTGCAAAAATGTGAATGAGATCCATGATCGATGACTTATACCCACTTATTGGAATGTCTAAAATTAAAAATTGTGACCACACCATGTATTGGCAAGGATGTAGAACACATGATTTCCTCCTGAACTACATGAAGCTGTATAAGCCCTTGGGAAAGTATATTGGAAATTTCTCTAAAAGTTCAGAACATCTCAGCCTTTGCATCCAACATATTCACCTGATAAAAATCAAAGTATTTATTAGTACAGGGATTGATAGATGAATATTTATATCAACATTATTTGTAAATCCCCAAAGTAGAAACAATCTACATATTCATTTACAAGGGGCTGGGTATGTAAGTGAAGATTCAACCACACAAGAGGACATAGCACAATAGAAAGGAATAAATATGGATAATTACTGTATTTGCAACAATATAGAAAAAGCTCATAATATTTTCCAGAGACTAAGTAAACAGAATTTTTAAAAGAATAAATGTATGATTTTCATTTATACAAAAATCTTTAAAAATGAAAACTAATCTCTAATGACTACAGAAGGGTCTAGTTTTATAACACATCAACTTGATCAGAAAGAAGAACTAAATTTCTGAGAGAACCTTTTGGGGGTTATAAATATTCAGCATCTTATTATTGGTTTGGGTTTTTGTGTGGGTGTTTGTGTATAAAAGATTTGCAAAGCATACACTTAAAAAAATCCCAGATATGTTTGGAAGAGCTGAAATGTACAAAAATGTTTGTTATTATTGTATATTTATACAAATGAGCTTTATAGTATCATTATCTTGTACCATACAAACCTACCAAACTCACTTTTTAGTTCTAATAGCTTTGTTTAAAGATTTCATTTCATTTTTAATGCTGTCCTTTGCAAGTAAAGGTAGTTTCCTTTCTTTCCATAAATAAATAAACAACTAAATAAGGCAATTGAAACAGATGATGGTAATAGTCAGAGGAACAGAATTATGTTAAATATTTCTCTGGGCTGTCACTGCCTTCCTACATTCTGCAGACCATTGGGACCCCATAAAGACTGTTAATGGGTTAGTAACATGATTTGCATTTAGCCACATTACACAGTAGGAAAGGAGAAAAATTGACTCCACACGCACACACACACACACATTCAGAACACACACATGCATACACATGCATAATTAAACATATTTTAACAGACCATTGGAAATGCAACAAATGTCTTCAATAATCCCGGAGGATTTACAGAGAAACAAAGTAGCATGCAGCTGAAATATGCTAGTGAGCTTAAACTTTTACTCTATGTCTACTGAAGCAAGGTATCCGGTGCTGGCAAACACATTTGCATTTGGTAGAAGATTGATTTCAATTAAACCTGTCTGATTTCAAGATCTATTTTATTTCTGACACAGAGCCTCCCCACTTGCAAATCTGATTTCAAAGCTTAGTGAAAATGGTGAAGGAAGTTGTAATCTAATGAGAATTTTCACAACTTCCCTCAAATCTGAATGTCAGCCAGATGTTAGGTAATGTGTAAAATTGCATGGCAGGTCTCAATGGAATCTTAACAGACTTACCTTTTTGTGACTGTTACCATACACTTATTACTCATAGATAACATCTACAAACCTTTCTTAGAAAGGAAAAATTCAAACTATAGTTTGAAAGTGTTAAGAATAGCTATTCTTTCTGGGCACTTGAGGCTCATGCATGTAATCAAAGCTACTCAGGAGACCAAGATGTGAAGATACAGTTTAAGCCTAGAAAATTCAGTTTATTGTCTAGAGGCAATAAACAGCAGTGAGACTCAACTTTAGTTAACCAGCAAAAAGTCAGACTAAAGTTATGGCTCCAAAAATGTCTATTATAAAGTTAATCTAGCAAAGAATTGGTTAAACCTTAACATTAGCAGTCTTTCTGGAGGCATGAAAAACAGTTACTTCTACTCTATCCTGTTTGGAAATTTTTTTAAGAAATTCAAGGTTTTTGACAGTGTGTCAGTCAATCACTTTCTGGCAAATGCATATGTACCTACATGAAATGTGCCTTTTTGAATTTTTCAAAACTATTGAACAAAAACTCACTTTGGACCCTAATAGTACTAATCAAAACTGTAATAATAGACTTGTCATTTCCCCATTTTATTACAAGTTAGGTGTGTTTGGAGGCTGATTATATGATAGTCACATGAAAGAATGAGCAATAACTGTCTCAGTCCTGTTAGAAAACTTTTTGAAAAATCTGGCAAGCCAAAAAAAAAAATAGGAGGAGGGAATAAAGCTGGGCCTAAGGATTAAGGAATTCCTCTCTAATTTGGCTAAATTTAACTTAATCCTAAAAAAGTTTTCACTCACTGATTCATCATTTGTTGAAAGTACTCTGCTCTTCATGCAAGCATAGAATAGAAAGAATAAAATGGAAGAGTGTACATACCACCCTGTGTTTCAGGGGCTCAAGGTGAGAATCAGTAGGTCAGAAAGGTTACAATGCATGACCCAATCTTAGAGGAACTTGATTCAAATGATGACTTTCCCTCCATTGCATCTAGGACAAACTTATTTTTATCTCTTGTTAAACTTATAATGAACACCCCCATGAAAGTCATGCTAGGGCTCTGATGGCTTACACATCATACCTTGCACCTAATACTTCATAATTCTGGCTAACTCAAGAGGCTGAGATCTGAGGACTTTTTAAGATGTGAGCATCCCTGTCAGTTCTGATTTACCTCCAATCAAACAGATAAAAGTTGGAAGTGGGGGCATATTTCAAGTGAGAAA
The DNA here is from genome assembly GCF_000151885.1 of Dipodomys ordii. Taxonomy (NCBI): domain Eukaryota; kingdom Metazoa; phylum Chordata; class Mammalia; order Rodentia; family Heteromyidae; genus Dipodomys; species Dipodomys ordii. Next base: position 9,633,378 of record NW_012267238.1, on the reverse strand, counting down.
GTGCCATCCTTGACTTCAAAACTCAAGTTAAATAAACATATATACAATATCAGGGTACCGAAATCAAATACAGTGACAACAGGGAATATATGATAGGGGAAAGAACATACAAAAGAACCAAAAAAAATCACGCATTACATTAAAAACAACAACAAAGAAAAACATCTTGTGTCAATGTCTTGGAGTTCATTTTGCTTAGCGTCATCTTAAGGGAAATAACAGAATGGCGAGACAAAGTACCACCGCAACACTGATATACACAAGACAAAATGTTGGAAATAATCTATACAACTTGGGTGGAGAGGTTGGGGGGAGGTAGGAGTAAAATGAAGGGAGGGGTAACAAGTTTGACAAGAAATGTACTTATTACCTTATTTAAGTAACTGTAAGCCCTCTGTACATCACCTTGACAATAAAAATTTAAAAAATGATTACACAAAAAAATGAAAAAGCAAAATAAAAAAAGAGTGAATGCACCATGCCCTGAGTTCAAGCCCTTAAACCAGCACAATAAAAGAAAGTTTGCCTAGGAATTTAATGTACCTAATAGGAAAAGAATAATCTGGAATAAACACTTGTGGAAGATTATTTTGGGCACGCAGCATTATCTGCATTATTTCATTTAATATGCACAACAATCTTAATGGGAAGGATTTACTATTATATCCACTTCATAGGAAAGAAATTTAATTGATTTGCACAAGGAAATGGTAGAGCTGAATTCTGCCCATGTCCATCTGAATTTAGAACCTGACCTCTTAGCTATCAGAGCAGCTTAATTTTTCTACTCCCTTTATTAAAGTGGATCCCTTGCTCTTCATGGGAATATTTTACAGGGCAATTATTGTCTGACAGTGACCCACAGGCCTTTCTGAAAATCTAGCATCCCCTCCATCTGGAATTATAATAAGGGATGTTGGGACCAAATGACTCTGTGTGCCTAGAATACAGATTTGCGATAACAAGGTCATCTAGTCTTCAAATTGCTAGGAATTAGTGTCTGAACTGATACAACTTCTGCAAACTGTTAGGCCCACAATGCTGATGATGCTGATATACAATCTGCAAATAGCAAGGAATTAGCCTGTCACAGGATACATATTTGGTGAAGAGCCACTGTAGGGCTCAACAACAGGCAAAGCCTAGAGTTTCAGAGAGGAGTTTGATTGGAATTCCATTTGCCACCATGAACTTGTGTGAGTCATGACAGGACATGTATGCCCTCCAAAACCCACTTTGCAGAGAAAATAGGAGTGGGTTTTTGTTAAATATATTTTTTTTTAATTTTTACATTTTTATTTTTTGTCTTTAAATAATTATAAAAAGATAGGAGACAATGTGAAAGGAGTGACATTGCTCAAGATGCATTGTATTCATAAACACACATGATGATTTTTTTTAAAAAATATGATTGTCCATTTTTGACATAGTGTCTTGTACATCTCATTGTTACAATGGGTCAACCTATATCCTTATTTCAGCATTTTGTTATTTCCCTTCCCCTCCCCATATTAGAAAAATGTATATACAAGATGCAGGGCAGTGACATCAAATACAGTGACAACAGGGGTTATAGCATGGGGGTGGGGACATACAAAAGAAAAAAATCAGATAGTACATTATAAATATATTAAAAATAATAGCAATCAAGAAAAGCCATTGGTTTCTCTATCTTGGGGTTCATTTCGCTTAACATCAACTTATATGATCATATGTACATAGCTTTTGACCTTTTCTGCTTGTCCTAAACTTATACTAGTTATTGCAAATAAGGGAAACCATGGGACTTAAGTTTCTTTGGGCCCCAATATAATTTTTTCCAAGTCTTTCCATTTCCTAACAAATGGGGCAATGTCATTCTTTCTGATGGAGGCATAGAATTCCATTGTGTATCTATACCACATTTTCTTGATCAATTCATCTACTCAGGGGCATCTGGGTTGGTTCCATATCTTAGCTATGGTAAATAATGCTGCAATAATAGCCGGGCGCTGGTGGCTCACGCCTGTAATCCTAGCTACTCAGGAGGCTGAGATCTGAGGATTGCGGTTCAAAGCCAGCCCAGCAGGAGAGACCGTGAGACTCCTATATCCAATAAATCACCAGAAAACTGGAAGTGGCGCTGTAGCTCAAGTGGTAGAGCGCTCGCCTTGAGCTGAAGAGCTGAGGGACAGTGCCCAGACCCAGAGTTCAAGCCCCACAACCGACAAAAAAAAAATAATAATAATAATGCTGTAATCAACATACTTATGCTGGTAGCTTTAGTATGTTCTTGTGATCATCTGGGTAAATGCCGAAAAGTGGGATTGCTGAGTCATAGGGGAACTCTATGTGAAGTCTTTACAATTTTTGGGAGGTGGGGAGGGATGCAAGAGGAAAAACAAAGGAGGAGGCAACAATGCTCGATTAAAAAAAATGTACTCATTACCTTATTCTTGCAAATGTAACCCCTCTGTACATTATTTTTATAGTAAAAATGTATATAAAATATAATTGTCCAACTGTAGTGTGGTATTTCTCTTTGTTAATTATTACTTCTTCTTCGGAATTGTAGTTATTTATTTAGGCATTTTGGAATAGTTACTTCTTTTTACAAAAACCTGACAAATCTACTGAATTCTTAGATAGACCAAACTTCCAATTATTTGTAATAAAGATTATGGAAAATCAATGGTAAAGCAGATATTGTGATACCTGGAGCCCATAAAATTAAGAAGCCTTCCTTCAGAAAAGCCCACCCATGTGGAATTTGGTATGAATGTTTATATTTATTTAGAGTAAAAAAAGAGAAATCAAACCTGTGGCTGGAATAATAAAATGCTAGCAAAGAATCAGAAACTAATACGAACATTGAATCAGAAATGCTAGCATAGAAACACTTATAAGGAATTAATATAGTCTCACAGCTCATGTATTAGAAACATAACTCATCTCTCAGTCCAATATTCACAGTGGTGGATGTAATTAAATACACCTGAATTTAGCAGACACCAGGGGCTCACCTCTGTAATCCTAGTTACTGGAGACAGATCTGAGGAACGCAGCTTGAAGCCACTGTGGGTAGAAAAGTCCATGAGACTCTTTTCTCCAATTAACCACCAAAAAGATGCAAGTGAAACTGTGGCTCAAGTTGTAGAGCACTAGCCTTGAGCAAAAGAACCTCAGGAACTGGGAGCCAATGGCTCACGTCTGTAATACTAGCTTCTCAGGAGGCTGAGATCTGAGGATCACGGTTCAAAGTTAGCCTGGGTAGGAAAGTCTGTGAGACTTTTATCTCCAATAAACCACTAGAAAACCGGAAGTGGTGCTGTGGCTCAAGCGGTAGAGCATTCACCTTGAGCTGAAGAGCTGAGGGACAGCGCCCAAGCCCCAAGTTCAAGCCCCACAACCTTTAAAAAAAAAAAAAAGTTTAGGATCTTGAGTTCAAGCCCCAGGACTTGGACACATGTACATACACACACACACACACACACACACACACACACACACACACACACAGCAAAATAACAGCAACAAAGCCAAGCTGAACTTTAACCAGCCTTCACCCTTCCCATAATTCTGGCTCCAGAAGGAGGTAGAACTAATGTGGCATGGTAGATAAAATTCAAGATGGCAACAGATTCCCATTTATCTATGTAGTATGCCTGTGGATATAACGAGGTCACTGAAGTGATTGGATTGCTTTCTGTGGCAAAGCGGAGAGATGTGACAGATGCAGCTAAAATCCAATCACCTGATTCTGAGTTAAGAGAATCTCTTGAGTAGACATGGATTGTTCAAATGCATCCATAAGAGTGGAATGGGAAAGTTATTCCTGTTCTCTTTGAAGAAGTAAGGTGCCATGGTGGGAAATGGCTGTATGACAAAGACCTGTGATAGATTTGTGGGAATGAAAAGCTAACCAGCAGCTATGGAGACTTTAGTTCTGCAAAGGGTAGGGATTAAATTCTACTACCAACTATGGCTTTAGAATGGAACTCTAAGCTCCAGAATGGACATAGATGGATTGACATTTTGATTACCATATTGATCCTGAGCAGAGGACACAGAAGAACCTTGACATGGCATCTGTCCTAACAGAACCTCTGAGATCATCAATAGTGTAAGAGTAAGCCCTTGAGTTTTGGTGAGATGTTGCTCAAAAATGAAAAACTACATCCATCCAATAACAGATCAAGATAGATTTAATGTGCCAGACTTGGAAATCCATAGGGTTAGCAATCATTTTTGTCTTTATAAAACTATCCAAAAGGAAAAAAATTGTCTTTACCTACCTGATTGGGCTGCTCCTAAATTTCTCTATGAGTTATGGTACAATAAAAATGTTCTAATACTAGTGCTGATTGAAAGGGTGAACCTGGGTTCCTTGATCCCTGCATCATGGAAAGGAATCAGACAAAGGAGTCTCTCAGGATTATCAAATCATGGAATTTTATAAATTATAGTTACATACTAACACCAGAAATAGCAATGGCTGCTATTTAGTTTTTGAAAGACATATGTGTCTTGACAGCTTGTTTTCCACTTTTAATGAGCTTGATTCTTGTTCCATATTTCTTTTCTACATAGTAAGATTATAACTTGGAGGATCATTTAATCTCAGAAAGGTTTTGTTCACTTTGATGAACCACACCTAAAACAGGAGCATTCTTATCTTGGGAGGTTTCCTCTAGAACTTGCTGATTTAGTAGGAAGACATCAAATTATATTCACTGTTAATTTTAAATTAACTCAAGAGTATTCAATTAACACCTCTTCATACAGAAAAGAAATAAGGGTACTCACCACTAAAGGCAATGAGGACCACTAAAGAGATTTTTGTAAATCAAATTTAAACACTAACCCCGTTCAAACCCTTTCACAATTAAGAATATTCAGGATAGAAATATACATGTAAAGCAATTAGCAACTCTGGGGAATAAGTGAGAGAAGGACATAAAGAAGTTTTGATTAACTGTTGAAATGAGTTGAAGCAGAGAGGGTTTGCATAATTGTAGAAGCTCAATCCCTCAGGTATGTGTTAAAACAAGACAGGGAAATATAAAAACAGTGATTTCACTAAGCACTATTAAATGAGAGCGAACACATGAGAAGTCAGGTCAAGTGTCAGGTCCCGGAGTCATTATGCTAGAAAGATCAAGTGGAGATGGCCCAATGTACATAGAGGCTCCCTCCATCGCCAGCTGCCAAAGGGTCAAGAATGGATCCCTCCACAACTTTGGGCTTTGTGAGATTTTCTCGCCCCCCCCATATGTTATGCTTCTATTAAATCAATGCTTCTTGAAATGCATTTACTATGGTTTGGCTATAATTGGAGAATTTCACCCAAAAGTTTGTGCACTAAAGGGATAGTACACTTGAAAAGATGGGGAATACAAAGAGTTGATTGCTTCATGAAGGAATTGCTTGTCCTCTTGCATGCACATTCCCAGGGGTAAGTGCCAGGAGAGCGAGTTATTTTAAACGGAGCCCACTTTTCATGTCCTTTCCCTAACTGCATATGTCTACATCCTTCTCTTCTGTTCTTACAAGTTCGTAGTTAGCCTACAGGCTCTCACCAGAGGGCAAACATATGAAGTCTCCTTATCATGAATTTCATCCTCCAAAACTATAAGTCTTTTTTGTTTACATAGTGCTATGCCTCCAATATTTATAGCAAGAGGAAAAGTCTAAGACAGGAATCCAGGAACTGCCAGTTACTTAAACTGTTGCTACATATTAAAATATACAGAGATTCATTATTAATGGCAAAGTGAGTTTTAGGGAGAGCTAGTTAAATAGATTTAATTATGTCTTCTTTTTTTTCTTGGAGTTTTTGCTAGGCTAATGGGCTATGTGAATCTCTTAGGTGATTGCCCTTTCTTGCTTGTCTGACACAAGGAGCCCTTGTTCATAGGCAAAAAGTGGAAGTAATGTTTCCAACACATGTTGGAAAGCCCAGAAGAGCTGATCTCAGAAGACCTTGCCAGTTTAACATCCTTTGAATTTTGATCATGCTGTCTGCACTTTAGCACTAGCTACATTCATGACTTGGAAAGGATGTTAATAGGCACAAACACTTTTGACAGTAATTTACTAAGTCTCCTTGATGAGGACATTTAATTAAATATTCATTAGTTTCAAAGCTAGGCCTTGTTAACCATGGATTGATTTCAAGTGCGTATTGAACAACCCTTTTTTATAACACATTCTTTTTGTTGTTGTTGTTGCTTAGGTACCCACTCAACTATATCCCCAAAGATAAGATTAAATAAGAAAACAAAATTTTATTTCAAGTATTTGGGGCTCATTGCCTAGTTGAGGTAGAACTTAAGCCCATACCCCTGCCCCCCCAAAATGAAAATAGCACAAAGATAAAAAGCAAAATCAAACATTGGAAAGATGAGCTAAAAAAGTCCATTATTGTCGCTACCGCCTCGACCAGCAAGGAAGACGCGACACCGAACTCTTCTCTCTGCAGTTTATTCAGGACCTTTGAGCAATCTTGTGACCCCAACCCCGGGGAGAATTCCCCACAGCCTTAAGTACCCGCTGGGTAGCCAACCCTGATACGCCACGTGGGAACCACCAATAGGTTCAGGTGCGCGGAAGCAAGCCAGATTCTTTGCCTTAGCCATATAAGGAGTTGTTTACCACAGGGAGCACTCGCCATCGGGAAGGCAGAGGGCGGAAGCCGGCGCCATCTTCCAGGTGCGGCTGCATGCAGCTCTCTACATATTATAATGAGTTTAATTAGACTGGACAAAGTTTTGTCATGCTTTGTGATTTTTGAGCACCTTATTCCATGGCTTTATGGTGTTTTGTCCTCATCTCCAAGAGCTTAAACAAGCTACAAGTTGGTTACTACAAGTAACAAAAATCTATAAGTTAAGCATAGCTTTTTTCATTTCTTGCTACTAGTCTAATATTTAGGAAGTGAACCTCCTCAACTTATTTGCAGTACTAAGCATAAATTTACCAATTAAATATATGTTATTATCTTTATGTTTTGATAGTTTTTTTTATGAAAACACTTTCATGTTTGCTTCCACTCTTTTTTTAATTTTTATTTTTATTGTAAAGGTGATGTACAGAGGAATTACAGTTCCAAATGTCACGTAGTGAGTGCATTTAGTTTTGAACAATGCTACTGCTTCCCTCCTTTTCTCCCAGGTTTTTCCTCCCAATCCCCCTCCCCAACCAGTCATATCTTCAACATAGTGTCTGGTGAGTATTGCTGTTTCATTTGTTCACACTCTGTCACACCATTTCTGTGCTTCAATTCTTTCTGTAAGAATGATGTAGGAAGTCAGGTGCCAGTGGTTCATAGTTGTAATTCTAGTTGAGATAGAAGTTGATGACCAATGTGGGCATAAAAGTTTATGAGACCCCCCCCAACTCATGAATGGAGCAGTGTTTTCATGGCTGTCATCCAAACAATGGGAAAAGCTGAGCTTTGGGTTCTCTGTTCCAGATTGTCACAGGTAGATAAGTCTATGAGGCTCTGCTTGAATGGTAGTGTTAGGTCTTTAATCCCAGCAACCACTGGCGGCTTAAAGTATATGAATCACAGCTCAGAAACCTTCCTGGGGAAGGAAGCAAGGGCATATCTTAGAAAACAAATTGTGAAAAATTGGATAGGGTAGGGTAAGGAAAGGCCAGAAGTCAAAAGCCCAGTACTGGTACTGACCCCAATCTCAATAAAAGAATAATGTTGGTATCACTGAAAAGTCCTGTCAATAAGTAGTCCTATTTAGCATTCAAAGTTGGACCCATTTGAGAAATAATGGAGGAAGTAAGTAAATAAAGTGGCAAAAAAACCCACTTTGGATTTCTTCAAATCTGTCAAAATACACTGTTGTCTTAGGGCATGTAGCTATTTTATGTATTTTAAGAAGATAACAGTATAACAGTATTAGCTACTATTTGACAATGTACCTGTTTATATTTATAATTTATCTTTTATATTTGATGAACTAAACTTAGATGTAATTGTGCATGTAATCTCTCAAATAGGAACCATGAAAACATGAATATGATACCCACACAGAGACTCCCAGTGGTCCTGCCTGTAGCTAGCAAATAGTTCCCTGCCAACAGTAAAATACAGAACTTTGTAAGCAAACCTGATTCTCATTCTGAGTTCCCAAAAAGTGAAGCATCTATAGGTTAAGTGAGAATGAAAAATGCATATAGAAATATTCAACTAACAGTTCTTGAGTGAATTCGGATCATGTCATTGACCTACAACAATGGTATTACACACGGGAGACATATTTAATATGGCCTTTTAGGGGGCACTAAAGAAGACACAGCAATCAATTGTGATCTCCAATTCCTTGTTGGTTCCAACAAGAGAGATTTGTCTGACCTGCACTTTTTTTTTTACCTGCTTATTTTATTTTATTTATTTATTTTGATTTTTTTTATTGTAAAGATACTATACAGAGGGTTACAGTTACATGAGTGAGGTAATGAGTACACTTCCTCTTGAACATTGTTAGCCCCTCCATTGTTTTCCCCCTATCATCCCCTCCCTCCCTTCCTTCCCCGAAGTTCTTTTTTTTTTTTTTGATTGTGATTAAGT
>NW_012267238.1:9611969-9618621 GCF_000151885.1 Dipodomys ordii | reverse complement strand
GTTGGGGTGGTTGCGGGCTGGGTTGGGCGGCCCCCGCCGGGTCGTTGCGATCGCGATCTGGTGGGTGGTCTGCTGACAGGTTCCTTTGTCCCGCTGCTGGTGCCCAGCGGCTTTGGAGGGATGGAGCCTCTCTGCTCCGGTGGAGAGTGAGGGGTGGGGGTGGGATCCTAGTGGAGAATCCCGGCTGGTAGGTTTCTCTGTTTCTGGCGATCCGCTGTTCTGCGACCCGGTACCTGGTATTTGCGAGTGGCCCCCTGTGTCTCTGGGGCTCCGGCAGCCCCCGCCCCGCCAGCTGGCAGGTGGCTTGGCGCTCTGCCACGCGGCCAGTAAAGGTTGGGGGAGGGGTCTTCGCTCTTCTCTGTTCTGAAATTCTTCTCTTCCTCTCTTTCTTTTTTTGTTATTTCCCACCTCTGGTTTTTCTCTGAGTGTTCGTCTTTTTGTTGTTGTCGGTCTCTTGGGGAGATTAAGCGTTGGAACTCGAACTCTCTTTTTGTTTGGAGAGAGCTGTGGCTTTGCCCTACTGCCCTGTCGCCATATTCTGACCTGCACTTTGAATAAGATGACACTTACTGCTGGAGTGAAAGCCTTTGACATACTTGTGTTCCAACAGGTTTTCTTGATAGGTTTATCAATATTTTGGTATCCCTATACCAGAACATGCAGAGAACTGGTTTTTATACCTTATTCCATGCTGTGAGCTATCTGGCTACCTGCCACAGTGCTGTTAATACATGCTATCCACACACAGAGTTTCTCTACAGTTACAAACCCAAGACACTCACGACAAAGAGAAACAAATATCTATACCCCTGATATTCTTAGGTATCCCTGAGTTCTATATGTCTCTGATATTTCTATTTCTTATCTATTGTTCTCCTAGGATTCATACCAGGAGGGAAGAAAGTCAGAATACATTCCTCTCTGATCTAACCTCCTCCTTCCACTGCCCCCATTCTTCTTCCTGCTTATCATGTCTCACTTTTTTTTTTTTTGCTTGACCATTCAGCTATTTTTTTATTGTGAAAATACCGTATAGAGGGGTTACAATTACATGGGCAAGATATTGTCTACATTTCTTATCAAGCATTGTTGCCTGCTCCTTTGTTTCCCCTTTCCATCCCTTCCCATCTTCCCCCCCCCAATCCCCACCCCCAGCCAAAATTGTAAAGTTCGTTTTCAACATAACGACTTGTACATCCCATTGTTGCAATGGGTTCACCTTTATTCCTATTTAAACGATTGGTTTTCCCTTCCCCTCCCCAAATTATACCAACATCAAATACAGTGAAAGCAGGGGTTATACTGTGGGGGACGGACATACAAAGCAACAAAGAAATCATCTTATAATTATGTTAGAAACAATTGCATGAAAGAAAAAACTTATGAATACTTACTTGGGGTTCACTTTTTATAACCCACCAGATTTCAAGCTTCTCTTCCCATTTAGTTGGAATATCCCATATAATGTTTTCTCTTCCTTTGTATTCCTTTTTTCACAGGTTAAGAATGGTTAAGACACATTATGACTGGGCAAGGTGTTTATATAATTTCTTAACCATGTTAGGTTAATTTTGAGTGTGAGTAAGCTCTGTAGGTAATTGCATTTTTACAAAACAGACATAAACCAGGGTCATGGGGCCTGGAAATGCTGCCACATGCCACTCATCCCCCTGCAGGGTAAGGAGAGTTGACACATTCAAAGTCACACTCATTTTTCAAAGGAGCTCTCATCTCAATGACCAATCCAATGTGCAGATATTTGTGGAGGGGTCAGAGAGAAGACTTCTCACCTTTACTGAGAACTCTATAAAGACATCTCAAGTTCAGAGCTCCTATCAGTTGGCTCAGCCTACACAGAGACTGTATTGTAGCTTCCATTTTCTTTCCACTCACAGGTACACATCCTCAATGTCTAATATGCTTGGCACCTTTCCCTCTAATGTTCATTTCTTTCCTAGAAAAACACTAAGAAAAACGAACTTGTGATCCTTTGGAATTTGGGATGTTTGGTTGGTCTCCTATTTATGGAATAATGTGACAAAGCATATGGTCATTTACTACATGTAAATTATATCTCCAAAATATTATACACACAACTATAGCACTTACAACATGTTACAAAGGTAAAACAAAAATCTCTATTGCTTTGTGAGGTTGGAAATAAACTAACCTTGTAAATTGAAGGAAAATTAGGAAAGTCAATGTGAAAACTGAGATCAGCCCTGACACTCAATAATGTTAACTCAATACTATAAGAAGAAGCAGTTTGGGGGTTTTGATTTTGTTTTCCTTCCCTATTCTCAATGTTCCTCAAAAAAGAGAATTTTATTCTACACAAAAATCAAACTCTAACAACAGTATCTCAACCATATTGTAACTCCATTATATCACTATGAGTATAGAATAAAATTCATATAATGCTCTAATGGTTAAAATTAAGATAGCATTAACTGTGTTGCTCTATATAAGTCATAAGAAATTCTAAAAATATTACATTGAAGATCTCGCCTAGAATGAAAACAGAACTTGCATTGTTTTTAAAAACATTCTTTGCTAGGCACTGGTGGCTCATGCCTGTAATCCTAGCTACTCAGGAGGCTGAAATTTGAGGATCACAGTTCAAAGCCAGCCCAAGCAGGAAGTCCATGAGACTCTTATCTTCCATAAAACATTCAGAAAACAGGAAGTGTTGCGATGGTTCAAAAGGTAGAGCCTTGAGCTGAAGAGCTTAGGGACAGCACCTAGGCCCAGAGTTCCAGCCCCATGACTGATAAAACAAAAGACAAAACAAAACAAAAAAACAACATTCTTTTTCCATACCTTTTTTTTTTATCCAACATATGTATTGGATGTCTGCCATAACGCAGTATTTAGGGAAGGTAATTGGGTTAATATGATAGTGTTCTTATCATCTAACAAAGGCAAAACACACATACACACAAACACACACACACACACACACATATACACACTTCAAATAATGACACATTTTCTGAAAGAAAAACCTGAAAATTGTAAGAGTCTAGAGAAATAGCAATTAACTACACTAAGAATAATCAAGGAAATCTTTCAAGATGAGGTAAAACAAATCATGTCATGGTTTTGAAAGAAAAAAATACTTTTCCAAAACTTAAAAAGTGTGGAACATAATTTAAGACATAGCAAATAATCCCTAAAGATGTGCACAGGTATTAGAGTGTCTGAGTACACAATAATCCATAAGTTTTGCAGCTTGGGATATGAGGTTTGTTCATGGGAAAGGTAATGAAGGGATGGAAGCAGTAGTAAAAATACTTACTAAATATCTACTATCAGCACAAAAATGTCCCAAACATACAGTTTAGTTAGTTATTAACTTCTCACAAATCTACACATCAAAAATTCCAATTAGCTTTTTTACAGTCTTGACGCTACTGTACCAAAAGGTGAAGCAACTTGTTCATGGTCACCTAAACAGTGACTATGCCAGGTGCTGTCCCTAAGCTCTTCAGCTCAAGGCTCTACCTTTTGAACCATCGCAACACTTCCTGTTTTCTGAATGTTTTATGGAAGATAAGAGTCTCATGGACTTCCTGCTTGGGCTGGCTTTGAACTGTGATCCTCAGATTTCAGCCTCCTGAGTAGCTAGGATTACAGGCATGAGCCACCAGTGCCTAGCAAAGAATGTTTTTAAAAACAATGCAAGTTCTGTTTTCATTCTAGGCGAGATCTTCAATGTAATATTTTTAGGATTTCTTATGACTTATATAGAGCAACACAGTTAATGCTATCTTAATTTTAACCATTAGAGCATTATATGAATTTTATTCTATACTCATAGTGATATAATGGAGTTACAATATGGTTGAGATACTGTTGTTAGAGTTTGATTTTTGTGTAGAATAAAATTCTCTTTTTTGAGGAACATTGAGAATAGGGAAGGAAAACAAAATCAAAACCCCCAAACTGCTTCTTCTTATAGTATTGAGTTAACATTATTGAGTGTCAGGGCTGATCTCAGTTTTCACATTGACTTTCCTAATTTTCCTTCAATTTACAAGGTTAGTTTTACTTGCTCTAGTAAATCTCATGCTCTAGTGCTAGACACTGGTGGTCCATGCTTATACTCCTAGCTAGTCAGGAGCCTGAGGTCTGAGGATCACAGTTCAAACCCAGCCCTAACAGAAAAACCCGTGGGACTCATCTCCATTTAAAGACCAAAATGCCAGAAGTGGAGGTGTTATGCAAGAGGTAGAGTAGCAGCCTTGAGCACAGAAGATTAGCGGGCCCTGAAATCAAGCCTCAATGCAGGCACAACAATAAACACCAATAAATAAATAAATAAATAGATCGTCTAGTTTCTCATGACTGTGGAGGTTTTGGGGCACCACTGGAAGTCATTCCTCATACAGAATGTGTACTTACGACCTAAATGGAATTGTTTAGGCACATGAGCTCCAATTAAATGATATTGAAGATTGGTTTGGAAACACAAATGGCATAAGAAGCAATGAAAACCTCAATACAGTGTAAATCACTTTATAATATACATCAGCAGAATTTCAAAGTTATAGTATACAATTTGCAGGTTTTTCACAATCATGAATGTAGACTTTAGTGGCTGAATATTCGAGAATCTTTGTATTTAAAATAAAATTCTTGACCATATCAGAGCTATTTTACTTCAAATCATGCCCTTACCTCTCACCTAATTTAGCTCTTTGGATTGATGAACTAACTTAGCCATACTTTTTGCTTTTTACAATTGAAATATACACACAAATGTATGTATGTATGTATGTATGTATATATGTATGTATGTATGTAGGTAGGTAGGTAAATTTTTAGAACAAAAATATAATATTCTTTTTAGAAGAATTTTTGTGAAGGTTAGTAAGTTAATCTTATAACAATTCTGAAATATAAAATATCTATTTTTTTTGTCTGTCATGGGGCTTGAACTTTTGGCCTGAGTGCTGTCTCTCACCTCTTCAGATCAAGGCCAGCACTCTACCACTTGACCTACAGCACCACTTCAGGCTTTCTGGTAGTTTTTATTGGAGATAAGAGTTTCACAGACTTTCATGTCCAGGCTGACTTTGAACCATGATCCTCAGATCTTAGCCTCCTGAGTAGCTAGGATAACCGGCATCAGGCACCAGTGTCCGGCTCTCTTAATAAATTTGACATGCAATTTCCTGGGACTTACAGTATATTTTTAAAAATCAGTTTATGTGTCTAAAGATTAAAATGCTAATGACTGGCAAGCTATGTTTTTTGGTATATTTCCCCTTTTTTGATGTGCATGAACATTTTCCTTTTACTATAGTCATTCTGTTTAAAACTTACTTACAAAGTAGATATTATTGTTTGTATTCCTTGAGTTTAGCTAGAAACAAGGTTCCAAGCACTGAAGCAAATTTTTTTTCTGTCTCCTTTGATCTATTTTTCCTTCCTAGCAGAAAATGTTCCATGTATTTGACTCCTCTATTTATATCTCAATGCAGTGTTACCATATTTGCATGTTCACATTCACATTTTCATTTATAGGATTTATATAGAACATGTCCTTTCCATAAGAGTGCAACATAAAATACAGTCTACATACAGAATAAAATGTTTTTCTTATCTATGAATATATGAGGCGCAAACATGAATTTAACAATGATACTCATATGAAAGAAGAATATTTCAAGTGTTAATTAAGCATGTGGGAAACTGAAGTACTGAAATTTTCCCAGTAAAAAATTCTATAGAGGGTCAGGGAAGAGCAGACTGAAGAAGGTTCAAAAGTGTCTACATTTAGGAGAACGCACAGACAGTGGTAGTAGGCATGCTAACCGAGGGAATAACCAGCACAGCTGTATTCGGTAGAAGGCTAAGCATTAGGCATCTTGATATTTATCATCGTTGGTATACCAGTTAAGTAGTCACCCTAGAATGTTGAATTCTAGTAGATTTTACATTAACAAGGTAAAAGCTGTAGCTATTCAAAATTCAACTCTTTTGTAAAAACTTTACCATATTTAGTGCAAACTTCTTTTCTAAAAGAGAAGTAGCATTAATGATATCAGCAATATTTTCTTGTTCTATAAATTTGCCTTCACCTGGTCAGATTTATTAGACTCCAATCTGCATATGTTATCCGTATCTCATAATCATGGTAGCTAGCGATTCTAAGGAATAAATGCCCCCAAATCTTAGTAGTTTCATACAAGAGAAGTGTATTTCTCATTCAGCGGCAGATCTTCAGTAGAAGGCAGGGATAGAGGAGTGATCCAGCTCTTGGACATTCTTCCTTCTTAATATTTGATATTACACAGGGATTTTGAAAGCCAGCTAGCATAAATAATGTAGATACCTGAAGGTACCACGGTGTTTGTTTTTTTTTATTTATTTTTATTGTAAAGATGTTGGACAGAGGGGTTACAGTTACATGAGTAAGGTAGTGAGTACATTTCTTGTCAAGCATTGTTACCCCCGCTTTTGTTGTTTTTCCACTATCCCTTCCCTCCCCAACCTCCCTCCCCCATCCCTACATAATGTCTAGGGCTATCATTGTTGCAATGGGTCATCCTGTGTCATCCTGAGTCCTTGTTTCAGCATTTGTTATTCCCTAGTCCTCCCCAAATTAGACAAATAAATACACAAGATGCAGGGTACCAAAATCAAG
>NW_012267238.1:9471969-9606969 GCF_000151885.1 Dipodomys ordii | reverse complement strand
CTTTGTCATTGTATAAAAAGTATATTTGTAAATATTGCCTATAGACTTGGAAAGCACAGCTAAGAACTCAGACGTTTGTTTTATTTTCTAGTACTTAACAGCATTGGAAGAAACCCTCTTTGGAATATTATCTTGTTAATTTAACTTAGCAGTTTTTGTTTAATATTTGAGCATAAAAAGAACATAAAATGAGTGCTGTTGGTATTTACTAGGAAAATATTGCCTGATAGCTAATATTGGAAACATTTTAGAGTGGAAGCAACTTCAGCGATGTCTGATAATTATTTCATGTTTTATATTTCATTTCTAAGACATAAAATTGCTAAAGTATTGCTCATTGTTGGAAGTATTTATGAGTTTTTGAAGAAATTTTATAGACTTTTTTCATCAAACATATATGAAAATATACACCACCCTCACTCTATTTCAACATCAGGAAAATAAGTTAACCTCCGCTAGCCTAAGATACCCTGTCTATGAAATAAGCCCAAAACTACTCAACATGCACAGAGAAAAGCCATCCAGAATATCAGATATGTTACTTCTATTTGAATCTAAGTATAGATATTTTATGATAGTATTAGACATTTCGTTTTAGAGATCTTTACATGTTTTGTTATCAAAATTGTTGCCCTCTAAGAGTCACTAAGTCTAGTATTCATACAGAATACATTTTCAGGCAGACCATTAGTGCTCCTTGTGCTTGGTACTATTTACACATGTTTTCTAATGCATTGTACTGGGGAATAAGAGGAACTAAGTGGAGATGCTTGTTAGGAAACTCTGTTTCTTGCATTTTCACTCCATCAGTAAAAGCAGTTTTCTGGATTCTAAGTGCTAGAAAATGAATTATTAAAGTGTGAAAGCAGAACTGTGTGTTGAAAATTGCAAAGCATACAATGGCTGGCAAGTCTGGCTTATCAGAGAACTTCATTTTCTAGAACTTCAGTAGTTAAGCCTGAAAGACACCTCTACTTTCTTTGTTGAAGCAAATACTCTACCCCTTTTTGCCTGCCTCTTGCCCCTGGAAAAAAATTCCCTAGCTAATAATGTGTAAATGTTAATGAATTCTGTGCCATTTCTTCCATATCTCCTGCATTTTAATTACCATTTAGTCCAAAACGGTGACTATATTTCCCAAATCCCATGCCAGGACACCTGGCCTGACACATGGTCTGACTAGAGTCTATAGACTATGCCAATATAAATAAGTCAGCTGAGTTACAGACTGAAAATGCATGATTTTACAACCAGTAAATAACTGTATGGCAATTACCAAAAGCCTCCTTCCTTGGCCAACATGGGCATCTAGAAAGTCAGGAAAATATGAGATGTATGATTTCTGTGAGATTTTCGTCTTTTGTTTCTTCTTCTGGATATGTGAGGCATTTGGAATGATAGGAGAAATAATAAAATACCTAGATAATAACATGTCTAACTAGGACCTTTTTAACGTTCTGGCTATTATGAAAATAGTCTGTTTTACAACTTACATGGAATGAAAAGACAGGAAGTGGGAAGGTTAAAACTAAAATTACCTTTTTTTTTACAATAAAACTATATACAAAAATAAAAACCATGAATAATCTGCCAAAAAAACTAATAGTTACAAAACATTCAAGTGTTAGCTATTGAGAAATTACTAATTGAATGTGATAGGCATGATTCAAGTAGTAGAGCACCTGCCTAAAAACTTCAAAACCTCAAATTCAAACCGTAGGCAAAGCCAAAAATTTAAAAATAGAAATAATAATAGCAATTTTAACAGTCCTCTTTTAAATATTTCAACTTATCTAACAGGGAAATAGACATTCTACAAAATTAAACAAGTTGTCCAAAGTAACACAAATTGTGAATGCAGAACAAGAATCATCTTAGACACCTATTAGCATACAAACATTTGTCTAAACAGTTCAAATTCATTGTTTTACACTGATGTATTTTCTTATTCTCTGATCCACACAACGTATCTTCCAACATTATTTTATTCTAACTAATAGAAATTATTTAGAATTAATGAAAATCCCCCAGAGAGTCCACGAATCTGTCCCCATTTTAGGTGTCACCTGTGTGGGATGCCCAGTTTCTTTGCACTTATCTCTGACCAAATAAAAACTCAGGTTTCTGTAAATTCCCTGTTGTTGCTGATAGGTTAGAACAGCTCTCAACACTCAGAAAAGTATTACCCTTATGGTTAGTGTTTTATTATGACTGAGAAACTGGCAAATGGAAGAAAAGGAGGACAAGTACACAGAATTTCCCATTTCATCGCCAAGTACATTTCCCATATCCATGTGTCCCCCACCCCAGAGTTCCCTCAAATCTTACAGTTTCAAGGTTTTCACTAACATATTATTAGGTAGGTGTGATTGATTGATTAACTCACTGGTCATTGATAATGAAACTCCATTTCTGGTTTTCCTCAGCTCCTCAGAGTTAGGACCAAACTGCAAGTTACAAACCTCCAATCTTGTAGTTGCTTTGCCTGGTGAATAGCCCTTATCCTAAAGCTATCTGATTATTTTCCAAGTCACCTTATTAACATAAACTCAGGTATGGTCAAAAGGAACTCACTATTAGTAACCAATGCATTGAGAAAAATCCAAAGGATGTTTTTAATAATATATATTTACTGTAAAGATACTGTACAGAGGGGTTACAAGTAGATGAACAAGGTAATGAGTACATTTCCTATGGAGCATTGTTACTCCCTCCTTCGTTTTTCCCCTACCATCCCTTCCCTCCCCACCTCCCTGACTTCTCCTAACCCTCCCCCACCCCCAAAGTTGTAAAGTTCACTTTAAACATAGTGTCTTGTGCATTTCATTGCTACAATTGGTCAACCTGTGTCCTTATTTCAGCCTTTTATTATTTCCCTTCCCCTCCCCAAATCAGAAAAATGTATATACAAGGTGCAGGGCCTGCAATCAAATACACTGTAAACAGGGGTTATACCATCAGGGAAGAACATACAAAAGAAACAAAAAAATACATAGCATATTATAAGTATATTACAAACACAGCAACAGAGATAAAGCCTCTTGTGTCCCTATCTCAAGGTTCATTTCACTTAGCATAACCTTATATGGTTATATGCACATAGCTTTTGACCATTTCTGCTTTTCCTAGACATATAGTAGTTATTGCAAATAAGGGAAACCATGTGGGCCTGGCTTACTTCACTTAATATATTTTTTTCCAAGTCTTTCATTTCCTAACAAATGGGGTGGTGTCATTTTCTGATGGAGGCATAGAATTCCATTAAGAACACACTTCCAGAAGCCAAGCCCAATAACAAATATAAAATTTAACATATATTGAAATATGTGAGGAAACACGGAAACACATACACACAAACACACACAGAGAGAGAGAGAGAGAGAGAGAGAGAGAGAGAGTTAATCAAATCAGGACATTTAGTCCAGAGACACTTATCAGAAATAATTTAATAACAGCAAATACCCCAACATAGAAACATTTCAATCTAGGAAGCCCAGCTTGTGTGCTAGCAAAGATATTTATTTCACAGCAATGCCTACTGGATTCAAACCTCAGGGCTATTTAACTATTTAGGAATATATGTATGCAATAATCATACTATTATTTTTAGATGTTGCCTTATTGTTTCATAATATTTAAAACTGACTTTAGACGCCACTTTAAACATTAAAATCTAAATTACTTCTGAAAACACTAAGAAAATTACAAATGATAAATTACTCCTTAAAGACAGAAAAACCTGTCCATTATCTCATGTCATTTCAATATATTTTTTCAAAAGAGATAACTCTCTGAGCTTGAATCCAGTAACTACCAATTTAAACATCTTTAAACATGTCAGAAGACTTATACAATATAATCAATAAATCAAATGTTTGTATGCTTAATATCTTTATTTTTGTGAGAGACAATGTTTAAATATGAATACAATAGTGCTCATCACTATACTCTTCACACTGAGCAAAGCATCTGACACTTGATGACAACTCTATAAAATTTTATTGAGTAATGAAAGGAATGAATCTGAATTTGATTTTGAAACTAAATAGTACTTGTGTGATTTTTTTTTGATTTTGAAACTAAGTAGTATTTATGTGAGTTTTCATTGAAGCCTTTGTGACTTTTCCACATCTCCATTGTGTGTTTTTATACCACTGAATACTTTGTGTTAATCAGATATTTGTAATATGATAATTCCTGAAGAGTGATTATCAGGCCAAGTAGACAGTCATATTTAGTCAGTAAAACTTAGTTGTTATTGCCAGGCAAGGAAAAGTTCACATGCACACAAAAGCAAGAATAATGTGTATTCTATGACTCATATTTCTATAAATCACTCAAGATAGTAGTCTACAAGAACCTTTAAGTTTGCTCCTTTCTAATAATTATATCATACTTACTAGGCACTCATGCTAATTGGATGAATGTATGAATACATAAATAAGTGTGAGCCTAAGTGTCAACAAGAAGGTGCAGAGCACACAATGTATGACAAATATAATGTTGACAAAATAGAATGTGCACTGAGAATGTGAGATCACTATAGAAAATAATAAATATTACTGGAAACATAGACATGTCCTATTCAAACATCACTAAAACAGCCACAGAACAAACCACTGCGAGCCTTCTGCATTCTTGTTTATATTTCAGAAACCTTATTTATACCCTTATCCCTTTTAATAATTTGGGATAACATCCATATTATTTTGCAACCATTTCCCAAGAGCAGAAATGAAGGTTTAGAGAATATCAATTATTTGTTTAAGACTTCTTACCTTATAAATAACATTTATGTGTGCTGAGTCCTTGTTCATTATCCCTGACTACTATGCTCCCCTCCGTTCAACTATTCAACTATTTCATTGCTACAAGTAGTAGTATTATGAAGAAGGCCATATGACTCTACTGCTATCATGCATATTAGTTTTCATTCTATTAGTCATTCTTCATTCATCCATCTTAGGCCTTCTAAAATTTACAAGTTAACACATTTCTCTTAGTGCCCTCATAAAGTGATGCATTATCCAGAGAAACATCAACTAGGAATTTTAGTATTTTTTAGACTTTTTACTTCAATAGCTAGACCAGGGTCACTCTTAGTGTCATAAGAGTGGTACAGAGAATTACTTGTCATTTGTCTCAGCAGAGTTGTGAAGTGAAACATAACTTAAAAATAAAAACAAAAAACTTAAGGGAAGACATTGTCCAAAAAGAGGTGAACTTTTTAGTTGACTTTTGTAACTATAACCCCTCTATACATCACCTTTACAATAACAATAAAATATTCCAAAGTAAAATTTAAAATAACTCAAGGATACAAAGTTAACACTTTATCACCTGCATACATGTGCTTCATTTTTGCTTCATCATGTGTTGCTATCAAATGGTTGCCTGGTTCTAAAAAATTTCTTTCCTTTTATTTAATATTTCCAAAGCTTCTAGTAAAGAACTTTACTCACAGTGCAATATTTTAAAATGTCACTAAATATTTCCCCTGACAATGTTTGAATGTGGAAAATAAATTTTCTTCTTCCTTCCCCAACTTTATATATATAAGTTTAATAAATATATGTAAGTATGAACATATACATTTAATGAATACATATACATTATACACATATGTATATACAAGTGTGTTCTTATATGTGTGCATATAAACCCAAGGATATAGTGTCCAGCACAAGCGAGTTGTCAATCAACATTAGTTTTCTTCCATTTCCTGTAGGATCATACTGTCCTTGGCCTTCTCCAAGCCTATTGCAGTTACGTATGCAACTTTAGTATCTGAGAGGATGGCATTGTTTGGATATGGCACTGAAGGAAAGCACAGGACAGAGGACATACTGAATCATATTAATATAAGAAAGTGAATCACTTCTGCCATTTGTCAATTGTCCTCCCCTGTTCCTGAACTGCAGTGCAGGGGGTAGTGCTGGGCAGAGTCTGTGATTCCAGAGGTGTTCTGAACTGTTCCAGCTGAGGATCCACCATGAGAGGACATCACAGCCAGGGTTATCATTTATTTTCCCTTTTGAAGTCAGGCCTCATATCTTTTTCTCATTACAATCATTACTTTGAAATATGATCTTTTTAAACAGTAATTTTCTAGAACAAAAGGGATAATACCATATTTCAAAAGCTTTACTGTGAAATTAAACCTTTGAACTACTATGAAAGAAATTATTCCCTCAAGGCTGCAAGGCTTAAAGGTTATTAAAAATTTAATTTTAAAGAAGGCATCACAGGAAAAAAAGTATATAAATGCTACTTAGAGCCCAGATTGCCCAATTTAATGACTCCCTTTGCTCCTTATTCTTAAATAATCTGGAAATGTGAACAAATGCACTCCATTTTTTTCCAGTGGCAAGTCAGTATGGCAACAGATGGCCAAACTGCCCGCTAGCACCCTCTATTCTCAACTGGATAGGATAGTGGTTCAGCTGGTGTATCTGTCTTCCTCTCCCCAAAGTCAGCAGAGCTAACAACAGAATCAGAAGATGCAGCAGACATGGGGTGTAGTGAATCAGAGTAATTTTCCCTAAACTCCAGAAACATGTAGTTATAATCCGTATAAGAGTAAGGATTCAAGCCACTCAGTGCTTCCCTTCCGTTCTCTGGAGGTGATTTCCTTCTGCTCATGACATTAGACAGAGCAGTTAACACAGACAGTGCCCAGGCAGTGATGTTAGGATACTGAGCTATTTTTATTCCAGTTTCCTCATCTACCAATGACAATAAAAAAAGTGTTTACCTAAACTATCTCCCATATTGGTCAGGAAGACTGAATCAATGCATGCATGTAGAAGCACTGGAAATGTACCCAAGGTATAGTAAGCACAGGTGGGTTATTGTTTATTTATTTATTTTGTCGGTTGTGGGGCTTGAACTCTGGGCTTGGGCACTATCCCTCAGCTCTTCAGCACAAGATGAGCGCTCTACCACTTGAGCCACAGCACCACTTCCAGTTTTCTAGTGGTTTATTGGAGATAAGAGTATCATGGACTTTCCTGCCTGGGCTGACTTTGAATAGTGATCCTCAGATCTCGGCCTCCTGAGTAGCTAGGATTACAGGCATGAGCCACTGGTGCCTGGCCAGATGGGTTATTTTTTTAACCACCATTGTTATTATTATTGTCCCTACCATGTCTGAGTAGTGCAATGCAATTGTGTGTGTCTGTTTGTGTGCATGTATGTACCAGTAGTGGGGCTGAAATTCAGAGGCTTGTAATCTTATTTGGTTTATGTTTTCACTCTAGGCTGATGCTCTACAATTTGAACTGAACATCCAAGTTAAGTTTTTGCTCATTAATTGGAGGTAGGAATCTCTGCCCAGGTTGACTTTGAATTTTGTTTCTTAGAGCACAGCTTCCTGAGTAGCTAGGGTTAGAGAAGTGAGCCACTTGTGCCTGGCTGCAATTCATTCTTGCTATAGCATAATGAATGGAGCTCCTCATATCCAGAAAAGTTAAAATATAAAGTAGGAGAGAGATCCACCTAAACAACAATAATAATTGCAGCACACCAGTATGACAAATCCAAACTGTGTTGAAGGTACTTGCTTGTGATTTGGATTTGCATGGGCCATGCTGGTGTCAGAGGGAGCTGTGGTTAGAGGAAGCTTCCCCAAGGAGATACCTTAAAAGGAGACTAAATAGGAAAGCCTGAAAATCCATGGAGCACCAATAAAGTCTGTTCCCAGGGAATATTAGTAAAAAACAAATCGCGTAAAATCCTGTTGCTTAACCTTTCTGCAATTCAAAATCACCAAGGAAGCTCCCGAAAAATGCCATCCTGTGACCCACCAAAGCAGAATAGCCAGTGCTAGGATCTAAGTAGGGAAAATTCTATCACATGAACATGTATTTTAGTTCACATCTAGGGTTGAAATACATTAATATAATGCCAGTGAACAGTATATTGTAAACACCATAGCACAATATGATGTGAGATGTTGTTATTACTACTTCAGAGATATAAATTATGTTTTTCTCACAGTACTGGAATTTGAACTCAAGGCTTCACTCTTGCTAAGTAGAAAGTAAGTCCTATCATGAAGTTAACCAACACTAAAAAGACAGGCAAAATATATTTCATTATTTAGTGTTTGTTAACTTCAAGATAGGATTGTATTGGGCTAAAGATACCTGGACTACTGTCTCCCTATTTTTCCTTCCTTTTGTTGTCCGTGTACACCACTGCATCAAAACATTGTGCTTGTCCTATATTTGGGGATGATGGATATACTAGGGATCAAGATGAAGTCTTGAGAATGTATTTTTTTAATTTGGAATGTCCTCAAACTGTATTCATATACAGTTTTTGTTAAGTGGAAACTTCTTTGTACAACCACTTAAGGACAAAAAAAATAAATAAAAAACCTGCAAACACCTGATCTAACAGACAAGGTTATAGGCTTGATCTATCCTTCCCAGTAATATTTAGGTCCTTAATTACAATGATCTTAAAGCCCTTTGTTTGTCTGTACATTTTTCCAGTCAATTATATACACCTATATATATCCTATATATATATCCACCTATATATATATATATATATATATATATATATATATCCCCTATATATATCCACCAATATATATCTACCCGGTAACAGGCAAGATCATTATTGATAAACTCCAGAAGTTGTATTTATTATAACATTTTTGCTAACCTGGGAAAATGACCAGAATTTATATATTATATAAAAGTTATTTCTCTGTACATCTGCTTTATTCTAGAACAATAACTTGTGCTAGCACAAAGATCTGCATAGAACTAATTAAAAGCAGGTTCTGGTTAATTCTATACAAACTAGCTTTTCCTTGACAGTATTTACTTACTGTTGTCTCCATAGTCATTTCTCACTCATGAAAGTGTTAACCTTGAAGCTACTATAAGGTCAAGTTCCACGCTTTGCATAATGTACACTTGGAAAAGTGACTATGACTCTGCCATTCACTGTTGTTTCTCCCAAACCTTACATAGCACCTGACATAGTAAAGGTGCTAGTAAATATTTAGCAAATGGAACTATGTTAAATTACACCTTCCCACAGACCTGTGGTACTTTTACTTGAATGCCATTGGGGAAATGTTTTTCAGTATTCAGAGACATTAGCTTATTTTTAAAGAATGTTTAGGGCTAATGTCACCTTCCTGGAAGAATTGTAAAGAGTAATCTTCAAAGTAATGAAGAAAAATAATTAAATTCTATGATGAGCTTCAGTATCAGTGCAGAGGCGAAGGCCTCTGTTTGCTAGCCTGGATTCTCTTACCTCCCATAGCACATGATTAGGAATTCATTCAGAGATAAGTACATGTGCATCAGCATATATTGGTAGCTCTCTCATTCCTTAGGAGTCTATGATAATGGAAATATTTGATACTTTCTTAGGTATTCTAATGTGTCCATGTAAAATTATATCTAATAAAATATTCTTAATATAATAACCATGTTCTTTCTCTCAAGAGAATTTCTGAATGTTGTCATCTTTTGCTCTTCTTACATAAAATTAAGTAAAGCAAACTATTTACTACATTTTCCAAAGAAAAGTCACAAAGACTATGCAGAAAGTGTGATGTACAATTTCTTATTAGTTTGACTGTTGCTCTCCTGGATGCCTACTATGTCACTGAGAATGAATTTTCTCATTAACCTAAACTTGCCAACTTGTCAAATTATGATAAACC
This sequence comes from Dipodomys ordii, assembly GCF_000151885.1. Taxonomy (NCBI): domain Eukaryota; kingdom Metazoa; phylum Chordata; class Mammalia; order Rodentia; family Heteromyidae; genus Dipodomys; species Dipodomys ordii. The sequence goes on along the minus strand of NW_012267238.1, from coordinate 9,597,278 downwards.
AAATAAGACTGGGCCCAGAAATTAAGCTGCCGCCATTGCTCTTAATATGCCTTTGCCAATTAGTCTATATATAAAACAAGTTTTGAACCAGGCTTCAGAGTTTTGAAGGACTGAACCACTTCTAGATGTTCTAAAATACAAGGCTAGCAAAAAGATAACCCAAGGATATGGAACAAAAATAATTTGCTATTGTTAGAAGAAATAAAAACTAAAGCCATAAAGATCACATGATTTTTAGAGATGGTTAACAAATATTAATTTGGCCATCTGATTGCTGGGCTGAAGACTTTCTTCAGTGCAAATGACTAAGAGTTTTCAATCAAACGGAACTCACTATTTTACAAATATGTTTTACACCTGTGACATGCATGAGGTAGGATTTCTAGCTATGGAGTATGAAGATGAAGATGACAAAACTCTGTGTAATGAAACTCAAACTTAATAAGGAAAGAGTGACAAAATTTCTGAAAAGGAATTGGAAGGTAGCCATGGCAGGTATGCATAGTGAATGTGCAGTAAGTTAGTGATTGAGTAATAGAAAACTGAGTCAGAAATATTTGTAGACTAGTTCAGGAGCAGGAACTACAGAATGAAGGTGACTTAGGAACTTAGAAATTTAATGATTTCTTGAAACATAGCTTTGAGTTCTCTCATATGCATGTTTGGCAGTAGCTTGGAGGAAGGCATGAAGGACAGCATTGATGGCAGAGCTCAGTCTGTGAGGTGTTACAGAAAGCAATCCACTTTTTGTTGCATCATGCTTTTCCCATCTGACAAAGACATGTAAAGGTAGAATTAATAGGACACATCTCCTAAAGGCAATTTAGAAAATAACCCATTCAATCATTCCCACAGAGAATTCTCACTCTCATGCCTAAAAGATACAAAAAATACTTTCAACTTTTTTCCCTGCTCTGCAAAAAGTTTTAGGAAATATACTTTCCCCATCAAGTTTTATTCCCAGTGATGTTTCTAATGCCTTATGATATTCTATTGCCCCTGATACATCCAATTGACTTACTCATTAAAGTGAGACTTCAATGAATCAACAATTATAATACAGAAACAAAAATAGTTATTAAATAAGCTCTTACCAGTAAGATGTATGGATCATACTTGCCACACTGTATCACTGAAGGTGAGCTGTTACTATAACAACCGCAACCATTGCTACTTTTCCTACAATTTAGTAAGTAAGAAAAGGCACTAACTAATACTCTCTATTGACCTTCTTAAAGGGCAAATTGTATCATCTCTGCTAATGTATGAGTGACAAGAACAAAAAGCTCATCTCTCATATTGACTGATTTCTGTCCAGTACTTAGCATTGCTCAATAAAGATGTGTGCAGTAAATTCAAGTTTAGCTAACTTAAGCCTCAAAATTCTGACGTTAGTTTTTTACTTGATGGAGTGAACTGACGCCATTTTCTCCCAAAGCAAAGATAATACCCATTCATTTAAATTTTGTGCTTCTATTTAAGACTATAGGTTCTTTTCAAAGAATAGGAGGTGAAAGACAAGAAATTAGAAGAGAAGAGAGGAAAAAAGGTAAGGTAAGAGAGGGAGGAGGGAAGAAAAGAGACAGGAGAGAGGAGAGAGAGAAGAGAGAGTGGAGGGGGAAAGGAGGGGACTAGGAGAAGGGGAGGAGGAAAAGAAAAAGGGAGTGGGGAATGGAGAGGGAAAGACTCTAAGAAACAGTATCAGTTCTTTCTTGTTTTAATGGAAATGTTCTTTCTTTTATTATTCCATGTTGTAGCATTGCTAAATATGAGAGGTAGTTTTCAGGAAAGTAAGGAGGGAAAGAAGTATGAAGAGGAGCCTGCTAGTATGGGAAGAACATTTGCAAAGTCTCATGAAGCAAAGGGAGGGATTGGTACAAAATGACAGCTTTATTTCCTTGACAGCAGCCAAACATTGCTCGGTGCAAATCCTGTGTTCATCTACATTTTGAAAGGATAACAATGATGAAAAAGGAATTACATTCCATGGCATCCTTTAGTCAGTAATAATTGGTATATGTCACATCACATGTAAGATTCAACTCCTCCAGTGTAAGGTAAGGATAAAAGAAGCTTTCTCCCTCTCATGGGGCATTGGAGATTTAAAAAAATCATGAAAGTGTTTTAGCATTGGCACATACTGATAGTTCATGGACATGAATGTTTCTTTCTGTGAGTCTTTATTAATAACTGTTTACCTCAGGGAAGAAAGGAGTACATTTATTGACCTGATTTCATAGATAGCTGGTAAAAATGATTCTCTTACCCTGCCCTTCTCTCTCTAACAGAAACTGAGAGCCTAGACTTCATTTAACAATTCGATACACATAAGTGTTGGTAACAATTCTCTTTAAGTTGTAGAATGATTTGTCATTTGCCAGGCTTAAGAAAATATGCACTAATGATTGATTCCAGAGTCTCATTCTTATAAGGTAAGTGCTCAATTTCTGGAGGGGTGCCCCCAACCCTTTTGCTTCTTTTGTGTTTTCATAGAAAAGGTCTTTCTAACTTAACTCAGGCTGTCCTTGAACTCTTGCTGTCTTCATAGCCAAAGTTGATGGAATTACAAGCATCATTCACATTTTCTAATTGTACCAAATACTGAGTTTCATTGTGACAAGTTTATATCTATCTTTCTATATATTTCTAAATGTTCATCTAGATATGTTTGTATATACATTATGTGATGATATATGTATATATGCATATATACATATATATGTATATATACACATACATGCATAGTTTTTCTGCATTGCAATTCATATTTTTAGAGCATTTCAGGCTTAGGTTTCAATTATAATGAGTATTTAAGTGATCGAATCATGTTACCATATTTTAACAGTAGCAATTTCAATCTAAGCTTCGTCTGTTCCAAACATGCTACTCAGTTCAAAAATGAGCTACAAGTATTTCCATATTAAAAACAAATCAGAGCAAGAGAAAGATGAACAATTTCAGAGATGAAGGAATACCTCTGGGATCTAGGTTTCTGGAAAGGAGCTGAGTGAAGGACAATTTTGTAATTGTTACATTCAAAAGCAACAACTGGAACCACTGTGAATGGATAACAAAAGGGTAACACATGTAAGTGAGCACAGAAATTGCAACTACGCAGGAGTGCACCTTACATTAGAACTACTGCTGTAATTAAAGGCCAAGCACAATGTGTCAGATGTCACCTTGTAACCTAAACACTTATAAGGCATTGTCTTTCCATTTTTGATAAATATAATATAATATAAATATAAATTTATTTGTTCATTCGTTCATTCATTTGAGATAAGGCTGGCTTGAACTCATGACTCTCTTCCTTCAGCCTCCTGTATACTGGGATTGTAGGCATATACCACCACTTCTGGCTTCCTATTTAAAAAATAAGGTACCATCTTTCTGAAGATGGCATGGCCATTAAAAGCATGGTCTCTGAAAATCCTGCCTTATACCTAGATATTCCACTTCACCACAGAGGCACTGAGTTGACCACTTATGAACAGCAAAGTTCATCCTTCTCCATAAGAAATATATAAAGAATCATATTTGATTGATACAAATTGCATCAAATGGCATGGTTTATTTAGTTTTGTTTTTAAAGGCAGCAATAAGAATCAAAGAATTTGGAGATACATTGTAGTCTGATCCTAGACACCTCTAGCTTGACATTTCACAAATGCCCTCTCTCCCCACAACAATGTACACATGAAATACAGTAAGCTGAACCCCCAAAACTCCTTTTCATATGCATCGCCATGTGCATGTGCATGAGGTGATTATGATTGTGTCCTCAGACCAGGTTGTTTAGATATAAACATCTGAGGATTCCACAAGCAGCCGCTTTTTCTGCTCTGATAAAGTGGGAAGGTCTTAGCTCAGGGGCAATGTTCTGGGCTAAGTATAGTTGCAGACTTGGAGGCTAGACTCATGGATTAGGATCAAAGGCTTTCTTGGAGTATCTCCAACCCGCCCCCCTGCTGTCCTGAAGGTTGTTTACTTGATGCTCCAAAGTTGAGTGAACCTCTAAACAGGCCCACAGTAGTGAGGCTTTTGATCTTTCTTCAGTTTCACTGCCTTTCATTTAAATCCCTGGTCTGGGAACACCCAGCAGTAATGCAGGCTCGAAGGGTTTGCCTAGAACACATCTTCACTGAGAACTGCCTAGAGCTTCTCTTCTTGCATAAAAAAAGGGGGAGAAAAGAACTTTCACCCTATACCTCCTTCCTGATCTCAGCTGTTGCTGTTACTTTACCAATGGATATCTACTGCAGATACAGAGAACATTAATTCTCCATTCCAAAGGTTAAACTGCATTAGCCTACTCAGATGCTTAAGGTGTGTGAAAGACTGGAATCATGGGCTACTGTCCCATTAAATTTGAGATAGTCTTCTTTTTGCTGATTCTTCTCTACTATTTAGGATTACTCTTCAACATTCAAAACAACCCATCACATTTCTATTCCCTCTGCAAAAGCCCACCGTAGGCCATAGTAATTAGCATGGTTTTCTATGCAATAGCTATATCTCTCAGATCTTCAAACATTTTTACCAATGATGATGCCAGTTGAGTGAAGCCAAATCTTTGTTTTCACGTAGGTGATAGGAGTTGCTCATGGTCATTCTGTTTGGAGTCAGGTATTCAGCCTATTTTCTTCCATTTATTTTTACTCAGTACTTACAAAAAGCCAAAATAATTTTTCCTCATATGTCATATTATAATATTGATTATTAAAATATCTTATTTTTAATATTTTTCTTTATTTTTTGGCATTCTAATCCTGAATATACTAATTATTAACTTGGCAACCTGGAACAAATTGAGTCACTTCTTTGGGTTTAACTTCATTAATGCTTTAAGGTGGGATATAATTTGAATAAAATGAATAAATATCTAAGGACCATTCCAATTTTTTTCTTTCTTTCTTTTATTTTTCTTTCGTCAACTGTGGAGTTTAAACTCTGGGCCTGGCACTGTCTCTGAGCTCTTTAGCTCAAGGTGAGCACTTTACCACTTGAGACACAGCGTTACTTCTGGTTTTCTGGTGGCTAATTGGAGATTAAAGTCTCATGGACTACTTTTTTGCCCAGGCTGGCTTTGAACTGTGGTCCCCAGATCTCAGCCTCCTGAGTAGCTAGGATTACTAGCATGATCCAGCCCATTTTTCTTTTAATAATTAGAATTCAATATGTGTTTACTATGCTATCTATAATTCAATCTACATTTACTGTGCTATTTGACAGATATTTTCTGTAATTTATTTCCTCTTCTCATGCTATGAAGCAAAAACTTCCTAGTGATACAGATGAGGAATAATACACTTACTCAGTTTTCATAAGTAGGCAACAGCACTTAAGTGCAAGTTATTGTTTTTAGAGCCCAGGGTATGTTTCCAACCATGAGTCATTTTTATTTTATGTTAATATATATTATTTTTAAATGTGGTTATAATTTTATTAGGAAAATATCATGTCTTTTAAATCATGGAGTTAATGTCATACCTCAAATAGAAACATAGGATTACTGGTGTTGAAATTTGGAAAATAGCCTAAACAACAGTGAGAGAAAATGAAGTAAATATCAGATAAATGATATATCTGCCGGGGAAACTTATAATGCAGTATAAGCTGAAAACATTTGTAACATTTGAACAATGGTAAAAATATATTTTCCTGCCACTTCCTCATTCTTTAATAATCCTCCTCTCCTTCCTATCAAAAAACAAATCCCTTCATTTCTGTAGAGCTCTGTCTTTGGTTCAGTGAACTGGACCTTTCTTGGGAGTTGTAATTTCTCAGATCCTAAGTCTCTAAGCATTCCCAATATCAGAGTTGTTGACCTTTTCAGAGTGTTGTACTAGGGTGGGGCATCTGTGAATGAATTTACAGGTAAGTTCCATAAGAAATAGAACTCTTATAATCATAATAATGGTGGAAATGATAGTTGAGACTATGTTCCATGTACTAGTTTCTAGGAATATAAAGATATATTTGGAGATTTAGTCCATATTCCAAAATATAGATGCCCAGATACATACTAACAATGGAAAGCTCTATGAGCAACATCACATTATATCAAGAAAACATGAGGGAGTTGTATCTACCTTGGGAGGCCCAAACAGATTTATTGAAGATATGAGGACAGAAAATTCTAGAATGGAGAAGTTTATTCAGAAGACAGCAGAAAGTTGAACTGCGAAAACATTGGGCAAAAAGGCAGTTTTCATATAATGGATCCAGTTTTCACATAATAGATCAGCTAAAATGAGAAAACAAATTAGACCTGACTTTGAGAAATTCATCTAGACTTGAAATACAAAACAAAGTATCTAGCACCAAAACAAAATTTTATTTTGAATTAATTATACTAAAATATTAGTAAGTTCATCCATTTATTTAGTGAAGTGTATTTATTGCTTGAATCTTCTACCTAAAAAGCCACAGAAAATTCAGTGGTACATAGAATACATATGGTTCTTATACACATTAAGTTGATTGGCAAATGGGAAAAAGAGCCATCAGATAATAACAAAAATTTTAAATAACTAATACATAGTCTCTAGTGTGATATCATATAACGTAATATGAACTCAATGGTTGATGTCTCATCAAGATGTTTGTAGGTTTGACAATCAAGGATAAAAAAGAAAATGAAATGCAGAAATAAATATATAAAATTATTAACATGAGATAAAAGAAGAAATTACTTTGTGTTTGATTTGGATTTTTAAAAAAGCCTTCTTTTGCAGCAGCCTATATTTGAAATAGTATATCTCACCAAAAACATAAATAAAATTAACCTTATTGATACTACCATTTTTCTAAATTAATCCAGTGACTTCATGAAAATAATGGCCTAAAATCTAAAATAAACACAACAACAAATAAATTATAAATAATAACATGTATTATTACAAAATGATGGAATCCAATGCTCTAATATTCAGAGCATTTTATTTTGTCAGTCATAGTGCTTGAACTCTGGGTCTGAGCAATGTTCCTCAGCTACTCAGCTCAAGGTTAGAGCTTTACCACTTGAGTTACAGCACCACTTCAGGTTTTTCTGGTAGTTTATTGGAGATGAGAGTGTCATGGACTTTCCTGCCTGGGCTGGCTTTGAACTGCAATCCTTGGATCTCAGTCTCCTGAGTAGCTAGGATTACAGACGTAAGCCTACACACCAAATTTTTGCAGATGCATTTGGCATATAGTCTTCTAACTCACATACATATATACATATATTTATATGCATATGCACATATGTATATATACATACATACATAGCTATGTGTGTGTGTGTGTGTGTGTGTGTGTGTGTGTGTGTGTGTGTGTGCATGTGCTGGCCCTGGAACTGGAGCTTAGGATCTGTTTGCTGTCCTGTCCTTCTTTTGCTCCTTGCTAGAGATCAACAACTTGAGCCACAGCTCCACTTCCAGCTTTTATTATGCATAATTACAGATAAGTGTCTTAGGAGCTTTTCTTTTCCAGACTTGCTTGAGATCTGATCCTCAGATCTCAGCTCCTGATTAGCTAATATTAAAGAAGTGAGTCACTGGTGCCTGATAGTGTATTTTTAAAATGGCCAACAGATTACAATTTATATATATGTGTATATATATATGTATACATATATATGTATACATATATATATATATATATATATATACAGGACCCAATGACTATTGATTATGCCTGCAGCAATGCTCAGTTTACAAGTAGTTCTCACTAGAATTCAATGTTAGTGACCCTCGAGAATTCACTTTTAAAATCCAGCTCTCAAAGTGATGGCATTTAGAAGAAAGGCTTTTTAGGAATTAATAACTGTATGAGGATAGAGCCCCATGAATGTGATTAGTACCTCATTAAAGAGAAACTAGAGCGCTCTTGTGCCTATTCTGCAGCAAAGTAACAGGAAGACAGTTTTCATCTTTGCATTATGAAGCAAGTTCCCAACAGACACTTTATCTTCTGACCTCTTTGCACTTCTGTCCAGAGTTATGAGAAATGAATTATAGATTAAACTACCCAGTTCACTTTATCTTTGTTATAGTTAACTGTACAGACTAAGAAGGATTAGATTGTGTACAATCTAAGCTTTCCTAGTCACTTGCCATTCCTCAATAAATAAGCTGAAATCTATATTCTGTTTTTGTTTTCTTAGAAAATTAATCTCAGGTTTGAACTGAGGGCCTCATTCTTACTAGGGAGATATTTTACCACATGAAGGAGTCCACAGCCTTTTTTTCCCCTACAGAGCCTACACATTTATGCCCAGGCCCACCCATACTGTAATCTTTTCATGCTCATTTCATAGCTTGGATGACAGGTTTGTTCTACTTTCCCCAGTTTTCATTTTTAATTGATGGACAAAAGGTCTTGTAACATTGGTTTCAGCAATCCTCTCAAACTGGAACTCTGGAATAGCTAGGATGACAGGTGTAAGACATTATGCCAGTTATTTTGTAATCCTTCTTTGAGATAAGAATACAGGGCTTAATATGAATAACTATTGTATATGCATGTTTAAAATGCCATGGTGAAATCCTAAATGTAGCTATTATCAATAAGGAAAATGAATAGTAGAAATGTCCTATTGTAAAGTGAATCATCCCAGAAGCCATATTTTGGAATATGAAATATTGGAGTCTATTATACAGTTAGCAGGCTGCAGGCAGTCCAAAGGCTCCAGCCCCCAAATACACAAAACACAGCTAGGAAACATGCTAGAGAGGAAAGAAAGAGCAAAAATGATACCAACAAATCAATTCAGCTCCGATGGAGAGCTGAATTGGGATGCCATGATGACCTGAGATGAACCAGAAGATAGGACGTAGGACAGGATCACGGAGACACAGGTTGTGAGGCATAATGGCGGCTAGGCTGGTCTGGGCCTAAATAGGGTTGGAGCAGGGGGCAGATCCGCAAAAATTCCCAATTCCAGCACTGGACTGAAAGAATCAGTAACCTATAAGCCATGTGTCCAACCCTGCCTCCAGGCTTCTGGGGGCCGGGACGTTTCTGTCTCCCAGCATGAAGTTAAGATGCCAGAAGCTATCATCCACTATGTGCTCAACATGGCACCAGCCAAACCTGACCTCCTTACTTCATTACAACAGCTTGTTGAGGGATACTTACTGAAAGGAAGGCAAGTGGAGATGGTGAATGCTGCAGATCTGCACATGGAATGGTCAAAATACTAGAGGTGCATTTCTAAAAATGTAACAATGAAACGTGTTCAAATTGTCTTAGGAAGCAGGAACAATTTATAATCCTAGGTATTCAGTGTAACTTTACTGATGAAAACGTGCCTAGCATCCTGCTCACAAATGCATCCATGTGCTACTTAAGTTCAGATTCCGCTTTTCTTGCACTTGATAATAATTTTGACAAATTCTATTACTGTTGTTGTTATGTGTATTGGTGAACAGAAGATAAGAAGGTACTTAGAAACTAGAAATTTCTTAATTAATATTTTAATTTAAAAGTTATTTTATTTTTAAAATCATCCTTAGGTACCTTATGTAGTTTTACAAACAGGTTTTAATTCAACATGTCAGCTTTCAAGTGCACTTCATCTTGATTACTGTCACCCTTTCCATCAATGTTTTTGAATGAATTCAGAGACTTGGTGAATTTTTTAAATTTGTATTTATGTATATATATATATATATATACTATATATTATATACTATATATTATATAATATTTTATATATAATTATATAATCAAAAGCTATATATATTATCAAAAGCTATAAAAACACAATCTGGAAGAAATAGTTGTGTTTTTTTAATAAATATCAGCTTAATTTCAAATCTTACACTCATGCAGTATCAAATGACTTTCCACAGAGATATCCTCATTTTCTGTGAGATCAGAATCCTCTGCTTTTAAGTAAAGAAAGGATGTGTATTACATTAGATAATCATAGTTGAGTTATACAACTCCCCTCACATTGGTCACCCTGTAATCATGCTATAAAGAGGTACTATGAAAAAGAGAAAAAACAAATTTCATTTAAAATACCATTTACTAGAGTCTAATAATTCTATTGTATTTTTAAAGTTCCTAGGGAAACTTAAATTTGACATGTCGTATTTTTAAAGTTTGTTTTAAATAACTGCTTTCTCTGAATAGAATACTGTTAAAGTGTATGGAAACATTATTTAAAAATTATAAAAAAGAATAATTGTTTTGGCAAGTCTGACCTTTTCTGTTACTGACTCCTAGATTCATGAGTTATCCCAATACACATTGTTTAAATGTCTTTCACTAAGCACAATTTTCTCCACATACTTCAATATCTCTTAATGAAATGGTTTGTAAAACCAGTCATCAAAATACAGAGGCTAGGATCTCAGCTTTAGTGTGGCCTCTGCCTTGTTCTGAATGCTTATCTTTCCTGATAATCGAGGGTATTATTTCCCATAGACAGCCTCATGTTTCTGAGACATATTAGAAACTGTCTTTAACAATCATTTTCTATTACCAAGGGAGTTTTGGATAATGGAATGTGTAGTCACTTTCAATTTATGTCAAATTTTCTGATGCATTTGTACCACCAACATTTTATCAGCTTGTCACTAGGACAAATGAAGTTGCAAATTGCATTGACTTTTTTTATGAAATCTTTGAAACTGTTTATTTTTAACATGATTTCCCTTCTCTCTCTCTGTGTCTCTCTGTTTGTCTCTCTCTGTCTCTGTCTCTCTGTCTCCCTGTCTCTGCCTCTCTCTCTCTCTCTCTCTCTCTCTCTCTCTCTCTCTCTGTCGTGCAGCAGGCTTGATTTTTCAATATTCAGGTCTTTGTCATTTAATATTCATGGCATTTAGACAATTTCCTAGAGCCTTGAGAGTTCTGGAAGGAAAGATTCCTGCTGATAGGGCATATTAAAGCTGGATGCAGATTGAAGCAATAAGCATAGAACAATTTGATGAACTACCTGTAGGCTGGTTAGGGTGGAGAATTTCTGGCACTCCAGGAAAGCCATTACGCTCCTGTTATGTTCAATAGCCCAGTTGGCCTCTAAGGTTACTGGTGATATATGTTTTCATTATCTCCTATGGGCTTGGAGCCTCCGAGGACCCCAGATGGCTTATTCTGAAGGCAATTCTCTTCATTTACACTATTGCAAGGTCTGTCAGATCAAGCCAATTTGTTTGTGAGGGTCAGTTTGCTTTGAGGAATATTGCTCTTTGATGCCTCTAATATTCTTCTGCCTGAAGATGAGGAAGAAATCACCACCTGGGGAGTAGCAGACCTATCTTCAAAAACGCAATTTCTTTTAATTTCCTAGGTATCAGGTGTCACAATGTAAGCAGTAATAACAACCCAACAATATCAGCACAATTAGTTATTATTTATTAAACATATATTATGTCACAGACATCTCAGGAAATTAGTTTATATCTTCTTTGCCACATGATACCAAAGCAACTATCAGGTATTGTATATAATATGTGAAAAAAGGCAAAAAGAAAAAGATAACAGTGAGAGATTATTTTTTCTAAAAGAAATCCCTAATAAATGTTAGAGACCATGTATAAACTTAGATCAGAATGGATTCAACAGAATTCTAACAACTGCAAATTATCTGTAATCCAACATGAAGAAACTCAGATTCTAGATGGGGAGAAAATATATATGTAACTCTGATATAATGTTTACTAAAATATTTTGTGTTTAAAGAACGAGGGAAGCAGTATATGCCCAGGGCTATTTATCTCTCGCTTTAGGGGTAATTAATTGTATCTCTAAAGGAGGAGTTAAAACATCCATAGAGAAGAGGTAGCCAGTCAGAGACACTCAAGCCATTGAACTGTTAAAAGAAAGGAAAAACTAAGAAAAGTCTTTGTAAGAACACAGTGCTCTGGGATGGGAGTAAAGCCGTTAAATCGATTGTGTTAGGAAGGAACTGTTACCATACATAGCAAAACATGTATACACATGTTTAAGAAAAAGTCAAGTGCAGAAGTGTTTCCATCAAAGGAACATAGACCAAAGTGTGTGTGTGTGTGTGTGTGTGTGTGTGTGTGTGTGTGTGTGTGTTTGATAGAGAGAGAGAAAGAGTCCAAAAGGAAGTCTTTTGCCTTTTAATTTGTAACAAAATTTCAAATATATAAAACTGAATTTGTGAGAGACATTTTTATTTTGACAGCAAGCTAAAGACTGACAACTGACTTATCGTCTGTAGTTGTTATAACATTGAAACAAAAATTGTCTAGATGGCAGGAGCTGTGAAACTATGTGACAATCCAGTTTATATCACCTTCAATGTGATTTATGCCCATTACCTTGAAATCTGATTTAAGCACGTATTTCGAAAATAAGAAATGTACTCGTTATCTTGCCCATGTAATTGTAACTCCTCTGTACGGTATTCTCACAATAAAAAAAAAGAAAGCGAACTAGGGTTGGGAAAGATGTCACCATATCAAAATATTTTGTATTCAAAAACAGATTGGTAGAATAGTAACTCTTTTACAACTGAATAATAATAAAGTAATAAAATAGTAAATAATAAAATAAAAATCTCTTTGTACAACTACTTAAAATCATTTAAAAACACAAAGAGAAAACAAACTACACAGCTAGTTAATTTTAATAAATGTATATTCATTAAATTTTAATCTATTTATTTAAAATAAATATTTTAAATTATAAATATATCTATCAAATTAAAAATTGATACATGATTTACTTATTTATAATGGACATTTTAAATAAAAATATACATTGCCTCAAACAGATATATTTTAAATAAATGAATTTTAAATTAACTCATTCATTTTGCTTGTTATGCACTAAGTTTTCTTCATGTAATCATCCAACCAACATTCTATGCAGAACAACCACAAGACAAAAGAAAATGGGATATAACACAATTGTTTATATCAAAATCTCTCTTCAGACTTAAAGTTGTAAAGTTAGTTTGACAAGAATTTTCATAAATAACATACTATTTAATAAAGAGTTAAATTTTCTTGAGATTCAATAATTACTTTAGCCTTTATTTTTCAAAGTGACCATTCCTTCGCTTAAAATGCTCTTTTTTTATATATAAGAATTGGAAAAAGTAATTTAGGCCAGGCTCTTAGTTCATACCTATAGACCTAAACTAATCGAGAAGTCGTGATCCAGGGATCAGGATTAAAGCCATCTTGGGTAGGAGAGTCCGTGTGATTCTATCTTGAATTAATCACTGAAAAGACAGAAGAGGTACTGTGGCTCAAGTGGTTGAATCCTACCCTTGTGCAAAAATTCTCAAGAATAGAATTTAGGCCCAGAAAAATCAAGAAATCTTAACCACAAGTAATATAATGAACACATCCACACCCTAAAAAGTATATTGTCCTATTGTCTCATGCTTCCATACTTTTCTACACCCTTCTCTCTACTCTTTAATTTGATTCCTGTTACAAATTTGTTTTCTTTTTCTATAAATTTGTGTGAATAGAATCATATTATAGTTTCAGACTTCACTCAAAAAATTATTTAAGATGTGTTAAGGTTTTCTGGAATAATGGACAATACTTTAAGAAGCATAAATTATTTGCCTACTGGTATGCATGGGTACCTTTATTTTATTTTATATTTTTTTCCAGGTCATGGGACTTGAACTCTGGACCTAAGCACTATCACTGAGCTCTTCAGCTCAAGGCTAGGGCTCAACCAATTTGAACCACATCACCACTTTAAGTTTTTCTGGTGGATCACTGGACATAAGAGTCTCCTGGACTCTCCTGTGGGGCTGGCTTTGAACCTTAATCCTCAGATCTCAGACTCCTAAGTAGCTAGAATTGTAGGCATGAGCTACCACCACCCAGCAGTACCTTGATCTTAAATAATTTTGTATAACTTTGGGTCTCATAATCCTGATATTAATAAATCCTTTTTGGACAAAGAATATATTCCAAATGCTAAGCTTTTCACTCACTAGATTATAGAGAGAAACCTAGACATTTATGAACATAACTAGATGGCCTGGTGCTTGTGTCTCATGATACTGAAGGGACTGAGATCTGAGGATCATAATTCAGAGGCAACCCAGGCAGGAATATCCATGAGATTACAATCTCCAGTTAAGCATCATACCATCATCATGATATTCTGGTGATATGCCCAGCGTCAGATGAAGATGTTTGGGCTCTTCTGTTATTATTTTGTATCTTATTCACAACGTAAGCTATTAGGACTTTTCTCTTCCTGATTTATTTCTTAATGTTTGCTTAAGCAATACATGGGTTATGAAGATATGATTAAAAACAACCATAATTTCAGTGGAGTTATTCTCCTAGTAAGTAGGCTCTGAGCACACAGGAATAGAAATAAATTTAAAACTGAAAACAATATTCTTCCTCTTTCTGATCCCAAAGTGGATTTATAATAAAGCTATTGCACAGCTTAAGCTTTAGTGTACCATTTATGCTCAGGCACTTCCACTATAAAGTCCTAGCTTTATAGTGTTTGTATGATCATATATTTTGTAGAAAGTTTTAATTAACTTATTTTAAGTGAGTTGATCAGGACCTGTGGTCCATTAACATTCCAGATTTTCTGCCACACACTATTTCCTAGAAAGAGTGGCATCAGTGATCCCAAAAAAGTTTTCAAGATCCAAATGCAACCTGAAGTTCAAGAGATAGTCCCATAAGTGCATACATGCTTGCATAGAAAAATACCATACATAACTTTAGAAATTTAAATTTTGTACACAAAGATAACTTTAGAGTTGTTAAGACAAATAAGTGTGGTTTACAGTAACTTCTTGGAGGCTGAGATCGGAAGTATCTTGGTTCCAGGCCAACTCAAGGGAAAAAAAAATCACAAACAAAACAAGGGAATCTGTCTCAGTGGAAGAAGCTGGTTGGCATAAATAGGCAGATTACAGTCCAGATACATGTGTAGGCAGAAAGGGTACTTTTGAATTACAAAGTATGTATGAAAGTAACCAGGCCTAGAGGCCTGTCTCAGCAGAGGAGGGTCTGTCTAGCAAGCTACAAGCTCTGAGTTCAAACTCCAATACTGTCAAAATGAAGACAAGTTATTTGGAAAAAACTTCGCAGAGACAGGGAGTCTTTGTCAGTTATTCATATCACAAGAGTTTAGTATTCAGAACATGTTTTTATAAACTAAAAAAAAAGACCTCCACTCAACTTGACTACTCATGTACATATACATGAAATAATATGAGTCAACCTTCAGTAGAGACACCTACACACCCATGTTTAGAGCAGCCTTATGCCAATAGTCAGCATGAGGAATAGGCTAAGGGGTGCAATAGATGGAGAGATTGTATATAGTGTATATACACAGTAGGGCATAATTAATTTCTATTGATTTAGTGATAAAAGGGACTGAAATTATGTAGTTTTTTAAGGAAAATGAATGGAACTGTAGATTATCATATTAAGCCAAATAAGCCATATTCATAAAGAGAAATATTACATTTATTCTCTTTTTCATTCTCCTCTGTGTAATCTAGATTTAATATAAACCAACAAAAGCCCTATAAACATAAAAGGGAGACTACTTGGGATTCCGAGCAGGAGGATGAAACAGGCGATGGGATGAATCTGAGAAAGAGCATTTCATATGCATGTATGAAATTGCCATAAAGAATGCCCACAGGTTAGATAGTTGAAGATACTAGTAATAAACACTAAACTAAGAGAACCTCCAGAACCCTAAAAGGACACAGAGTAGGATTCTTGGTTGACAAAACAGCATAGGTTTCTCAGAAGAAGAGAGTGACTAGTTGTCCAAGCAAAATATCCTAAAAAAAAGAGCCTATGTGTGTCCATACATCTATGTATACAGAGTACAGAGAAGGAGGGATGGAATCCACAAGGATCATGATCCTGAAATATTAAGATTTGAAAAGAGGTATTATGAAGTGGCACAAGGTCAAATTTGCAGGCATTTTACAAAGTGATTTTTTTAATTAATTAATTTATTTTTTATTTGTGAACATGCTGTACAGAGGGGTTACAATTACATGGGCAGGATAATGCGTACATTTCTTACCAAGCATTGCAGCCTCCTCCTTTGGTTTACCCTTCACATCCCTTCCAGCCTCCCCCCCCCCCCCAATCCCAACCCTTCTCCTGCCCCCCCCCCCCCCCCCGACCGACGTTGTAAAGCTCATTTTGGACATGACAACTTATACTTCTCGTTGTTGCATCAGGTCCACCTGTATCCTTAAACAACTGTTTTTTCCCCCTCTCCTCCACAAGTTATACTGACATCAAATATAGTGAAAGCAGGGGTTATACTGTGGGGGAGGGACATACAAAGCAACAAAGAGATAGTCTTATAAATGCGTTAGAAACACATGCATGAAAGAAAAAACATTAAAATACATATCTAAGGGTTCATTTTCCTGACATCACATTATCTGACCTTTTCCGCTTGACTCATACATATACTAGATATTGCAAATAAGGGAAACCATGGGACCTATGTTTCTTTGGGCCTGGCTTACTTCACTTAATATAATTTTTCCCAAGTTTTTCCATTTCCTAACAAATGTGGCCATGTCATTCTTTCTGATGGAGGCATAGAATTCCATTGTGTATATATACCACATTTTCTTGATCCATTCATCTACTGAGGGGCATCTGGGTTGGTTACATATCTTAGCTATGGTAAATAAGAAGGCTAATTGAGGAAATTTTACAAGTTATGCAGAGATACCATGTTTAATTGCAGTCATTCATGATTTAACCACAGGAGTACTTTCTAAGAAATACGTCCTTTGGGGATTGTTTGCTGGTGAATGTACAGAAAGTGCTTACACAAAATAGATGTCTAGGATCACATTGCATAATATAATCATATTCCATAACATATATGCAAGTCGATGATAAACCGTAACATCATTATCCACCATGTAACTGTGTGTATCTTCAAAACTCTTTCTTCATTCTAAGGAGTATCCCTTAATTCTCTAATGGCAGTGTTAGAATGCCAGGGGCACATGGTAAGCATGACTCCTTGCTGTATTAAATGGTATCTGTGATTCTACTCAAAATGCCACCACAGTTTGCACTACTTGCATTTCTTACATCCAGAGATTGTTAGCTCCTTCAGTATTTACCTTACACATTGACATGTACCTTTGCTCCTACGGTATAGTACAGTACATTTCTGTGTACCCTGTGAAATTGACAATTTATCAGAATCCTCCAAACATTAGTTCCTGAGATTGCTACTGTGTCATTTGAAAATAAGCAAATCTAATAACAGGATCAGAGATAGAAATGCCCATCATAAATTAGATGTTCAATAAATTTTGAATAAATATACATTTTAAAATTTCTATCATTTTCCAATGAGTTAGTGTCTTTAGTTTCTTTCTGCTGCTCTTGATGATACAATCTTTGGTGACTGTCCCTCAGAGGATTCCACCCCCCCAAAAAATATGGAATGTCTCTATGAATTAATACACTTAATAAAAGTTGAATAATGCCTAGAATTCCATTAAGAGAGTAATTTTACAGGTCACTGAAACCTTATTTTATGTCCCTTCTGAGATTTTCCAATATTTATTAAATATTCAGAGATGATCCAAGTCTTTTATAAAAATTGGATCAGGAGTTCGGTAACTTACTATTCAAGTACAGCGTTATCCTGGAGGCAGCTTTAAAACTATTAATTGCAAATTAATGTCCTACATATCCCTGTCTTCCTATTAACCTTTCATGGCCCAAAGTAACTTCCCCAAGTGCCCAATTTTCTTTTCTTTTTGAAGATTTAGCAAGAATAGGCAAAGTTTTGGGAGTGTGGGATGAGTCATGGATATAGTTTGGGACAACACCTATCTGACATGTCTTGCTCCTTCCATAACCTTGTTTTACACATTATGACTCCAGAAGCCCCTTCTCTGGTTTTAGGATGTTTCCTTTTATATTGTCTTACTCTCCTATGTCTTCCCACTCACCATTTATTGTTATGTATTGCAGTGGAATGTGTGTCTGTCTCTGCTGGGTAAGCTCTGAAATACATAGAGAATAGCAGTACTTGGTATGTAACAGATGATCAAGAAATAACTCCCATGTGAGTGAACTCTAAATTAGAAATCAAGGACCACAGCCAGAGAAACCATTCATCAACTTTAGGAATCCTCTTAGAAATAGAAAGACATAAAGACCTACCAGGATTCTTCAGGAAGATGGCCATGCTCTCACAGGGAGTCCCTCTATGTGTGTCTGACCACAAGAAGATCTAGGGTTACAGCACACACTTTACCTCAAGAGACTCACTCCAATCGAACACTAAATATCTAAAGATTTTTCCTACTACAAGAGGAATATCCTAGCAGGCAAACAAGGAAAAGAAACAGTGAATGGGACTCCTGTGGAGCAGTTACACCAGGCCCCTCTGCGCAGAGCACTGGGACTTTCTGCAGATTCTCAGCAGACAAACACCCCAAAACTGAAGAAAGTGCTCAAGGCCAGACCCGTGGAAAGTTAGGAGGAAATCCAGTGAAGACTTCCGAGTAGGCAAAGGCCTCCATTCCAACCTGCCGGACCAACAATCACCACCATTACAACCACCAGAAATCAGCACCACTGTGTAAGCCCCCAAAGTCGCCCCATGCCTACAGTGCCAGCAGGGTCCCCATGGACCCTTGCCACCCCTGCACACAGCCCCCAGACAACCACAACACAGTCAATCCCTTGCTCCAGCGGCTGACCACCTTGCCAACTGAGTGCTCTGCAAGGATCTGCTCCCTCCCTGCCGCCACAGGGCACTGTCCCTGGGCTCCCACAGCCACTGCAGCACCACACTCCTGCTGCTGCTACAATTGCAGGCACTACCACTAACACAGCCCAGAACTGCAGACAGCCATCCCCAAGGCTGCCGGCCATCTCCCACCGCCACCACTGCAACCCAGCCAGCCCACAGCAGCCTGCTGAACCAAGCTCCACCTCCTGCCAGTGCCTGGACTCCCACACCACAGAGCAAGACCCTTAGCTTCTTGCTGGCGCCACCCCACCAAGATTTGCTATTTCACATAAATCTTCTATTTTTCACTATTATTTCGTTTTATTTCCACCTTTGAATTTCCTAATTTTAATTTTTTGTTTCCTCTCACTCTCACTCTCACTCTCCACATTATACTACTACTTCCTCAGAGCTACCCTGTCTAGTGTAAACAATAATTACAGGAGTTAGATTAAGCAACTATCCAATATTCTTTGAATAAAATTTTTTCTAATCTCAGCAATTTTCCCATATATATATATATATATATATATATATATATATATATATATATATAAAACTTCTTTTTTTCTTCATCTAGATCTCTAAGCTATTCCTTACATAACCTTCTTCAAATTATTTTCTACCTCTTACAGTTTGAAACAAGGTCTCTATTCTCTTCCTCTTACATATACCTCTCCTATAACCTGTTCTAACCCCTACACTATCTCCACATAAACAGCTCCAGAGCAATCCCAGAATGACCTAGAGGATAATGCTCAAAATAATTTAAAAGCATGGCTGGTAAATCTGCTGAATGAAAAATTGGACACCCTGCATAAGGATAAAAGAGAACAAGGACAACTAGAAGCTAATAGATGACTTCATGGCCTCCACAAATAAAGAGATAAAGGCATTCTAACAGAAGGAGAAAGAATCCAATGAAAAGACAGAAACACAGATAAAGGAGTGGAAAGAGAAGTCCAAAAACCAATTCCAGGAGTAAAGCAATCTATTCAAACTTAAAAGAAAACCTCAATAAAGAGCTGGCCACCATTAAGAAAGACCAACAAGAAGAAGGGAGATAAACAGAAAAGTAAAAACCTTGATATCAGAATGGAGGAGGCAGAAGAAGCAATCTCTGAGGCAGAAGACTATGTAGACTCCACAGAGAAAGAGCACACAGATATTTATAACAAAACCAACAAGCATGATAGATCATTGCAGGAAATATAAGATACATCCAGAAAGTCTAATTTGAGACTAATAGGTATACAAGACGGTCAGGAGAGGGAAGCCATTGGATTAGGAAATATATTCAGCAGAATTCTAGCAGAGAACTTCCCAAATATACAAAAGGACAGGCCCATCCTATACAAGAAGCTCTTAGAACCCCAAATAGTCCAGACAAGAATAGGTCATCCCACTGCTACATTATAGTCCATAGAGGATCAATAGCCACAAAGGAAAGAATTCTTAAAGCTTCCAGGGAGAGGAGAACATCACATACAAAGGTAAGCCAATTAGAATCACCTCAGACTTCTCAGCAGAGACCATAACACCAAGGATGGTCTGGAAAGAGGTATGGCATGCCTTAAAGACAAATAACTTCCAACCAAGAATAATCTACCCAGCTAAGCTCTCATTCATAGCAGAAGGACAAATAAAACCCTTCCACAGCAAGGAAAAACTGAAACAATATATTGCTACAAAACCAGCTCTACAAAAAATCCTCAAAGACTTTCTACACATAGAAAACCAACAAGAACAGAATATTGGCAATGGAACGGTCCACAGAAAACTACATAATCCAGGTAGAACAGCCAAGGCACAACTCCCCCACACACACCAAAAAAGTGGATAAAAAGTCAGGGACAGACAAAAAAAACTCTTAGTCCTCACTCTCAGTATAAATGGATTTAATTCTCAACTTAAGTGACATAGATTGTCTAGTTGGATCAAAAAAACAATATCCTTCTATCTTCTGTCTTCGAGAGACACACCTTGCACAAAAACAAACATTCTAAAAATGAAAGGCTGGAATAAAAATCTATGAAGCAAACGGCCCTTATAATCAGGCAGAAGTTGCAATCCTAATATCAGATAAAATAGAATTAAAATTAAAATCAATGAGAAGAGATAAAGCAGGTCACTACATAGTAATTAAGGAATATCTTCTTCAGGTGGATATTACAATTTTAAATATCTACTCACCAAATAACAGAGCACCCAAATTTATCGAAGAAACAGTACTTTCCCTCAAATCTCACAAAGATCCCAAAACAATAATTGTTGGGGATTTAACACACCACTATCCCCACGGGATAGATGAACCTGGTAAAATCTCAACAGAGAAACCTAGGATCTTAACAAGACTTAACAGACACTTACTGAATATTTCACCCAGCAGCATCACATTACACCTTCTCAGCCACACATGGAACATTCTCCAAAATAGACCCCATTCTAGGTCACAAAGCAAAATTTTCCAGTTTCAGAAACATTGAAATTATGCCTTGCATTCTCTCAGACCAAAAGGAAATAAAATTAGAATTTAACACCAAAAGCCACCAAAGGAAATCCTGTAACACATGGAGGCTGTTGAACCACCAGTGGGTCATGGATGAGATTAGAAAGGAAATTCAAATGTTCATGATATTGAACAAAAATGAATACACAAGCTATTAGCTTCTCTGAGACATAGAAAAGCAGTACTCAGAGGCAAGTTTAAAGCTCTGAGTTCCTACATTAACAAATTGGAGAGATCTGAAAACAACAATTTAATGAGGCACCTAAAGCTGCTTGAAAAAGCTACAAGCTAAACCCCAATCCAGTAGACAGAAACAACTAATTAAAATTAAATTAGAATTAAATAAATTAGAGTCCAAGAAAAACTATAGAGAGAATCAACAAACAGTTCTTTGAAAAAAATAACAAAATTGACAGACCCTTAGCAAATCTTATCAGAAAAAAAGAGAACACATCCAAATAAACAAACTCAGAGATGAGAATGGAAACATCACCACAGAAACAGCCAAGATTCAGAATATATTAAGGGGATATGTCTCAAACCTTTCTGTTAATAAGTTTAAGAATCTGAAAGATATGGATAAATTTCTAGCACATATTGACATGCCCAAACTAAACCAAGATGATTTAAACCAACTGAGCAGCCCATATCAGGCATTGAAATAGAAACAGCAATAAGATACTTCCCACCAAAGGAAATCCCAAGCACTGGATGGATTTATAGCTGCATACCACAAGGCCTTCAAAGCAGAACTCACAACAATATTCCTCCAACTCTTCAATGAAACTGAAAGCTAAATATAATACCAAACTCTTTCTATGAAGCCATCCTAACCCTCATCCTAAAACCAGGCATGGACTCATCAAATAAAGAGAACTATAGACCCATGTCTTTGATGAGCATCAACAGAATATTTCTCAACAAAATTTTGGCCAGTCGACTTCAACAACTCACAAAAAAAAAACCATACACTACGATCAAACATGATTCATTTCAAGGATGCAAAGCTGGTTCAATATATGCAAATCAATTAATTCATCAGATCAACAAGAGCAAGAATAAGAACCACAGGGTTATCTCAATAGATGCAGAAAAAAACATTTGACATTTATGATGAAAGCTCTGGAAAAACTAGGAATCCATGGAACATTCCTCAATATAATAAAGGCTGTATATGACCAACCTACCATCAGCATTATATTTAATGGTAAAAAGCTAAATCCATTTCCTCTAAACTCAAGAACTAAACAAGGATGTCCATTCTCTCCACCTCTCTTCAATTTAGTATTAGAATGCCTAGCAAGTGCAATAAGACAAGATGCAAACATAAAGGGGATCCAAAAAAGGAAAGATGAAGTAAAATTCTCCCTTTTTGCAGATGATATGATTTTTGTATATAAAGAACCTCATGACTCCACTCCCAAGTTACTTGAGCTGATTGGAAACTTTGGCAGAGTAGCAGGGTATAAAATTAATCCTCAGAAATCAATGGCTTTCCTGTATGCCAATAATGAGAAGAACACAGCTGAAATTAGGAAAGGAACCCCTTTTATAATAGTCCCACAAAAAATGAAACACTTAAGAGTTAACACCTAAAGAGGTGAAGGACCTCTATGATGAAAACTTTAAATACTTAAAAAAGGAAATTAAAGCAGAGCTAAGGAAGTGGAAAAACTTCCCATGATCCTGGATTGGAAGGATTAACATTATGAAAGTAACAATACTTCCAAAGGCTATCTACAAATTCAGTGGGATACTTATCAATATCCGAACCTCATTCTTCAGTGAAATAGAAGAAATATTCCAAAAATTCATATGGAACAATAAAATACCCCAAATAGCAAAAACAATCCTTAGCAGAAAGAACAGAGCTGGAGGAATATCAATACCAAATTTCAAACTCTACCACAAAGCCATAGTAATCAAAACAGCTTGCTACTGGAACAAGAACAGACCTGAGGACCAATGGAATAGGAGTAAAGACCTAGAAATGAACCCACAGACCTATGGCCATCTAATCTTTAATAATGGAGCTAAAAATATAGTATGGAAGAAAGACAGCCTCTTCAGTAAATGGTGCTGGAAAAATTGGTTAAACACCCTTAGAAAACTTTATAAAACTAGATCCATATATAACACCCTGCACTAGAATCAACTCCAAATGGATAAAAACAATTGTTTAAATTGGGATACAGGTTGATCCATTGCAGCAATGAGATGTATAAGGTGCTATGTCAAAAAACGAACTTTACAAGTTATGCGTGGGCGGGGGAATGGGAAGAGGCGAATGTAGTTGTGGAGATTGGAGGGAAGGGATGGTAGGGGAAAAACAAAGGAGCAGGCAACAATGCTTGATAAGAAATGTAGTCATTACCTTGTTTATATGATTGTAACTCCTCTGTACAGTATTTTCACAATAAGAAAATTATTTTAAAAAAGACCTCAATATGAAAGTAGATACCCTTTAAACATCACAGGAAGGAACAGGAGAAAGTCTAGGGCTGCTTAGCACAGGCTGAAATTTTCTTAATAGAGACCCAGAAACAAAAAATTCAAAGCAAGGTCAGACAAATGGGATTGCATGAAACTGCAGGGTTTCTGCATGGCAAAGGGCATAGCTAGAAAGATCAATAGAAAGTGCATAGACAGGGAGAAGATCTTCACTAGCCATACAACAGACAAGGGTCTCATATCTATAATGTACTTATAACTCAAAAAATTAAATCCCCCAAAAAATCCTCAAAGAAATAACTGCACGATTGATAAGAAGGGCCAAAGACTTAAAGAGAAACTTCTCTGAAGAGGAAATAAGAATGGCCAATAGACACATGAAAAAATGCTCAACTTCTCTAGCCATAAAGAAATGCAAATCAAGAAAAAACTGAGATTCCACCTCACCTTAGTTAGAATGGCTATAATCAAGAATCTACTAAGAACAGATGCTGGAGGGGATGTGGCTAAAAGGGAATACTACTGCATTGTTGGTGGGAGTGTAAACTTGTTCAATCACTTTGGAAAGCAGAATGGGGTTCCTCAAAAGACTCCACATAGATCTTCCCTATGACCCAGCAATCCCACTTTTGGGTATTTTCCCAAACAATCACAAACAAGGTCATACCAAAGCTACCAGCTACAACTATGCTTACTGCAGCATTATTCATCATAGCTAAGGTATGGAACCAACCTAGATGCCCCTCAGTAGATGAATGGATCAGGAAAATGTGGTATATACATACAATGGAATTCGATGCCACCATCAGAAAGAATGACATTTACCCATGCATTAGGAAATGGAAAGACTTGGAAAAAAATATATTAAGTGAAGTAAAACAGGCCCAAAGAAATAAAGGTCCCACGATTTCCCTTATTTGCAATAACTAGTACATGTCTCAGACATGTAGAAAAATTCAAAAGCTACGTACATATGACCATATAAGATGATATTAACCAAAATGAAACCCAGACAGGGACACAAGTGTTTTTTTTTTTCTTTCTTGCTATTGTTTTTTAATGTACTTATAATACACCATATGATTTTTTTTGTTTCTTTTGTATGTACTTCCCCCCATGCTATAATCCCTGTTTTCACTGTATTTGATTCCCGTGTCCTGAGTCTTGAATATACATTTTTCTAATTTGGGGAGGGAAAGGGATATAACAAAATACTTAAATAAGGATACAGATTGACCCATTGTAACAGTGACATGTATAAGACACTATGTTGAAAACCAACTTTACAATTTCCGGGTTGGGGGAAGGATGGAGGAGTTTAGGAGGTGGGGAGAGAAGGGATGGTAGGGGAAATACAAAGGAGATAACCATGCTCAATAACAAATGTACTCGGGGCTGGGAAGGTGGCTCAGTGGAAGAGCGCTTGCCTTGCATGCCTGAGGCCCTGGGTTTGATTCCTCAGCACCACATAAGCAAAAAGAAAAAAGCTGGAAGTGGCGCTGTGGCTCAAGTGATAGAGCGCTAGCCTTGAGCTGAAGAGCTGAGGGACAGTGCCCAGGCCCAGAGTTCAGGCCCCATGACCGGACCCCCCCCCAAAAAAAACAAATGTACTCATTAGCCTACTCATGTAACTGTAACCCCTCTGTACAGTATTTGTACAGTAAAAATATGTATGAAAAAATGACACGCATGACCACAAAAAGAAAGAAAGAAAGAAAGAAATAGAATGATATAGACACAAATAAAAACAACAGAATTTGAGGGTTATTTAAAATTTTAACCAAAGTTAGAAAAATCATTGGGAAATACTTCAAAGAAAATAACTACAAGATAAATGAGTAAAAGAAGCAAAAATGATTTTTCTATCCTTTAATGCCATATAAGCCTATAACTGTAACTTAGCTTTTGGTTCACAGTACAAGAGGATATATGTGTAAATACTTACCGATTGAATTTACCTTGATATCTTTTCCACCTTTGTTACAAATTCAGCTCCAAGCTAATAACCATTAGAAAAATAATACTCTGATTTTTGGGGAGTGGTGAAGACATATAATTAGAAAATCCTTAAATGTAGAAAAATTATCATCCAACATGAAATCAAGGGATGCTGTTATTAAAGCAAAAGATGCAGTACTCTTTACTATCCCATACAGCTAGGGAAAGAAAGTAGATTTACATTTATTGAGCATTTATTACAAGCTTGTCCCTGAGCAAAATACTTAGTTTGGATTTTCTCTTTTAATTTCCATACTAGCAACTTGAGGTTAAAGTTATTATTGTCATTTTTTCACGTGAAAATATTGGTGCACTGAGAAGGCAGCTTGCTTTGTTAGTGACTCTTAGCTAAGACAAAGGGAGTATCATTGTAACTTGCTTCATCCCAGCTCCATGCTGGCTCCCTCTGGGAGTTCAACAACAGTCAACAATACAGGTGTCCTTGAATCTTTATCATCATATAGAAAAAGGAAGAGGTCTTCACATATCGGAAGAAAAAGTATCATCCCTCTCTATTCTTTTGGGTCTAGATTAGTGCCATCCAGGGACTAACACATGTAAAATCACATTTTTGGAGAGCTACAATGGTATTGTCAATAACCCAGTTTGGATTCAAGGTCTTGAACTTGCTAGGCAAGTACTCTACCACTTGAGCCATGTCCTCATCCTCTTTTCATTGGTTATTGTCTGAGAAAGGATCTACACTTATTCCCAGACAAATCCAGACTATAATCCTGCTATTTGAACCGGGATGACAGTTGCTTATCCCCACACACATTCATGCATTTCCCTCATGTGTAGGAAAATAGAAGTTTACCACCTTGTCTAACCATTGATTTAGATAGTCATAGAAACATACTTTTTCTGGGATTGGTCTTGAACGTTTCTACTCCCAGGTAGATAGGATTATAATCTTGAGCCACTATGCTTACCTCTTAAGTGCTTCCTCTTCTAAAAAGTAAGAAGCACATTACAGTTCATTTTACTCATGCATATATTAGACCTCCAAATATATCCATTATATTATCATTCCATCATGTAAAAAATAGAAGTATTAATACACAACTTTACAGAAAAAAATAATGTGCATTTTATACCCACAACCAATCTAATCCTAGAATCTAACATGTTCATCATCAGTACATATAGACACTAGCACTGACTGCCAGATGGGGAGAGGTCAAATTGGGATACAATAAATCATCTTGGTTTGGAAACCTTAAATACCAACATTGTTATTTCTTTTTGTATTGGTGCTGCAAGGAGATTAATGATATAGGCTTATAGTCAGATTTCTGTAATTTTCCACTTTCTGGCTGTGAGTGCTTGAAGATGTTGGAGCCTCAGTTTCCTCATTAAAAAAAAACACAGGAGGGATGATCATTAGCTTACTCGATAAGGTGATGAATTGCATAGAAATCTCCTGGCACATGGCAGTTTCTCTTTAATTAGATGCTCCTGAAATTAAAAGTGATTCTGATTTTTTTTGTGTGTAGGCCTGAAAAGAGATGGTGTGCATGAGCCATTGCAGAGAAGCCTTATGATTCCTAGCACCAGAGCACCCTCAGGACATTTTTGGAGAGATCTTTAGGACTACCCACAGGCCCTTTGTGACAGGACACACTGTGGCCTCATAGGTCTTCTGCCACTGCCCCCACACCACGATCTGTGGTGACTCACAGATTCATAAATGCATCGGCCTTTCTCTTACCTCTGTGCTACACCAATTACTGTGAATCGGAGTCACTCACTCACTCCCCACAAGTCAGCGAAAATTGTTAGGGGTCTCAACCATGTTGATGTATTTAAGAATATTTTTTGGAAACATCAGAGACTGCTGCAGATAACCCATGTGAGCTAATTGGAATAATTTATAACCTCTAAAATAATCCCATTAGCCTACAAATAGGTGAATTCTCCTCTCCGCACCACTGAGCTCTTTAAAAGAAAAAGAAAGCCCACATACTATCAGCTAGAACAAAAGGAAATGATCGAATTCTTATTCACCATTTCTTCCCAGGTAAAGCAATTTCTATATAATTCATTGTCAGTTGGTCTCAACTGTATCTAGGCTCATGGCAAAGTCTATTGCCTTGTTCTGGAAATACAGAATGATTATGTTTGGTTTCTGGTTTTCTTCTGATGAGATGCAAAAACATACATATTTGCACATATATGTAAAAACACACGCACCCTCTGACTTTACATATATATGCCATATGTGTCAAATATACCATATATATAATCCCTACACACATACATATCATACATACATATATCCATAACTACACATACCCCATTTATACACATAACATATGTATTCATATACATTATATCTATATCTGTATTTACATGAATGGCTAGGAATAGTATTTGTGTTATATCTTCTGTCATCCACCCCTCTGCCTAATTTGGATGTGGCTCACGTGTGCCTTTCAGAAGGCTGAATTAAGGGGCTGAGTACTCAGTGTGGCAATGTTGAGATAATGCAACTTTTTAAAATGTGGGGTCTTTAAGTCATGGCTGGTCTCTCCTGTGTCTTTTTGGCAATGTGATCATTTCTTACTCAAATAGATGCCTAACATCTGCCATAAAGTCCTCACCAGATTTGAGCTAGTAATGTGCCATGCTTTTGAATCTTCCTAAATGTAAAGGAAAGGAAACTTTTCCTTTATAGACTACTACACCATCTGAGAATAAATAATGTCTTACCATTTCTTTTCCCAGGAATTTTTAGTATGACTATCCAAAAAAGGTCAAACTAAAAATCTAGTTTGAATGGGGGAAAAGAGGCAGGACGTAGGCAAAAATTCTTTGTAAAAAAAAAAGCACCAAAATAACAAAGAATTCATGTGTACTATAAAATTAAGAAAAGTAAGAGAAGGGGTGGGTGGAAAGGGGTGGGAATGCTGAAGGGTTGGTACTGATCAAGATGCACTGTATTCATGAACTGCTTTGTTATATGGCACCTCCATTGTGCAACTATTTGAAGGTAACTTTAAAAAATAAATTTAAAAAACTAGGTAGAGATGGTATGCAGAATTCCAAGTAGAAATGCCACAAATATTTTTCTTTCTTAAAATATAATACAAAAATTAAGAAAATATTTTAAATCAGTAGCACTGGCTGACATAGTATTGTCATTTACTTATTGTATCTTTTGAATAAATTTTGCATATTGTTTTGATTTTCCAAAAGAAAAACATGAATCAGAGTAATGAGTAGGCCTGAGAAAATTCCCTGAACATCACAGAACCTCACCCTCTTCCTCTACATTTCTTGAACTATTTCCTCATTTTGTGATGTCATGGAACAGTAATACAGAATGTACTCGGACAACCCTCAAAACTAGAGTATCCTGCCAACTTCTCCATTGCTCAGTATGCACAGTGACTTTCTGGCCTTGTGAAGTGAACACAAACCTTGGACACATTGTCCTGTTGGGTGCCAGTGGGTGGCTCACACCTGTAATCCTAGTTTCTCAGGAATGTGAGATATGGAAGATGGTGTTTCAAAGCTAATCTGGGAAAACAAAGTATTTGGAGACATCATCCTTAAAATAACCATCAAAAGGCAGACCAGAGGAGTGTGGCTTAAATAATAGGGTACCAGCTGGATTAACATGATACTCTGAAAGCAAACCACAATAATTACAGAAGAAGTTTTTCTCCTAAAATGGGTAGGATCTTGGGTTTGATGTTTTTTAGAGTATAGCCCAGATGACATACAATAGTCCAAAACTCAATTTCTTCCTATGTGTAATGACTGTTCTACTAGTCTTTCAGAAGAACAACACCTGCTAAGAAATACACTAGTCTAGTCCCCAAGGCTGATTGAAATGGTTACTGGAAGAAAGCTTTCCCATGAGTTACTCTGGGGTACACTTCTATTTATTCAACCCTTTCTTATTTTAACAATCAAAAGTAAGTCATAGCCAACCTTTGATTTATAACAATAACAATTTGTCATATTATTGAACTTTTGTAATGGTTCTTTGAACACAGAGAACATTCTACTACCATGTCCTTTCCTCTTGGCTGTCTGCAGACAACACTCCTTCTTGACCCACTTCTCATTAACGTGCATTATTAATATGTGAGATAATCTTTATACTATGTGCTACATGATAAGGTACATACAAAGTATAAAAGATTGGCATAAGTATTTAAAGGGTTGTTTTGTTCACACAGTTGAGGTGACTGCAAATAGGTACAGGTGTATACATCGATTGCCAGCTGGAATAACTACAAGTGAATAAACAAACCACAAGCAGCCGAAAACAGTTCCCACATGATGCCCCACAGCAATCTCATATTTCTCTCACTGCATATTTGATTTATGCAGTTATCAGAATTAATTTACATTGCTCCAGAGAGGATCAAAGGTGCTAAGTTGCATTATTTACGTGTCAGCTACCCTCATTTGCTATTTAGAACTATAAATGATTGCTATTCCTAGAGGAACAGAAATGACAACTGCTTTAGGATCTGAAAAACTCAGTTCTGTGTGTAACACCATATTAGAGAGTTTTCACTATTTCCCTGAGTCCTTAAGATATAAAACATGGCAACAGCAGTTTCATGTACATGTAAGAAATCATCCATGTTAAGAAAAGAAAGGGAAGACTTAGTGTTTCTCAAAAGAACACTGTGGACATTTTAGAGGTGGTATTGACTTTATTGTGTAAGTATCCTGTAACTGTCCCCTCAGTGCTTTGGTACAACCACAAGAAATCTCCCACATATCTGAATGTTCTCTGGGTATCGCTAATGTATTGATTAGAGCCAATGGAGAAAAGCTTTTGCAAAAGCTGACTCAGATAGATGTACGTTTCCTTACTTTTCTCGAATGGCTGGAATATTTTTAATTGAAGGAGAATTTAATGGTTAAGATGGAAGCCGCTGGTGGCTCATGCCTGTAATCCTAGATACTCAGGAGTCTGAGATGTGAGAATCGCTGTTCAAAGCCAGTCTAAGCAGGAAAGTCTGTGAGACTCTTATCTCCAATAAGCCACTAGAAAACCAGAAGTGGTACTGTGGCTCAAGCGGTAGAGAGCTCACCTTGAGCTGAAGAGCCAGGGACAGTGCCCAGGCCCAGAGTTCAAGCCCCACGACCGACAAAAAAAAAAAAAGTTCAGATGGGCTTCGAATTTCATGCAAAGCAATTAGTTCATAGAATACCAATAGCCATGATTAAAGCAAGATCTCTACACTTTGGTCTAACAACATGGAGGTTACAGAGAGGACTGAATTGTTGGAAATCCTAAATGGGAAGGAACAAAGCTGGGAAGGATTCAACTACAACCTACTGAAAGGCACATTTTCATCTATTAAGAAATTGTCAGAAGATTTGCAATATTAATCACCTCAGGACTAATAAAATATATAAGTAATATTAGTGCATGGTTATCAATTGTTTTGGCTCCCTAATCCTAAGCATTGTCCCTTGTAATTTGATTATCTACCCAATCTTCAAACTTTTATTAATTTAAAGCAAAAACTAAGGGTTGTTTTGTTCATCTCTTCTCTGGTTATATGATATTGCATTTGATATGTATGCCTACTCATAAGTGCTTTTTGTTGTTTTTTTGATTGTCAGCATATTGTATGGTTTCTTAAGAAAGTTAATTGCTATATGCCCTAGAGAAAGTGCTCTAGAAAGCGGAGGATTTCTTTTTTACATCTAGTTATCACTTTTCATATGGTACAAATCTTTATGAAAATAATGACTTGATATCTCAAAAGATTATTTTATTCTTTCTCAGATTCCAATAATCTTGTGCTTGTTGTATGAGTACATTACACAGATTACATGTTGGAAGAGTAGACATGGATGTATTTCCTAACCTTCAGAGACTGGGATGGGAGAATTACATACTTGATAACCACACTGCAATAAATGCAGTGGAGAGTAGAAATGTTGGGAGAAATAAGAGGCAATCAGAATAGAATAAAGTCATGTCTTTCATAAGTGTCTCACATCTTACCATATGTTGACATAGCTCAGAAAAAGAAAAGAATCTTTAATTATGTAAATGAATTTCTGATTATTTTCTGGTACCTAATCCATTTATGCTATTTAGAGTTATAGGCTAACACAACTGTCCAGTTCATCCACTTCTACTTGTCCACGTGCTGTGTGCTACTTACTGTACTTTTTTAACTGGAATGCTCATGTCTGTATAATTGAGAAGACAGAATGTTTCACAGGCTGTTAGGAAGAAAAAATAGGCAGTTATTCGGGGAAGAAAGACTGACAACAGCACCTCAATGATGGGAAAAGGAAATCAAGGATGAAAATGATCATTGTCATCCATAATTAGCTTAGGAGCCATAAACTTCCTACTTGATATTTTTATCAGGAATAGAAATTATTCTTCTAAATTTTTATTCATATATTTTTTTAAATTTAATTTTATTTTATTTGTGAACATACTGTACAGAGGAGTTACAATTACATGGGCAGGATAATGCGTACATTTCTTACCAAGCATTGCAGCCTCCTCCTTTATTTACCCTTCCCATCCCTTCCCAGCCTCCCCCCTCCCCCCCAATCCCAATCCTTCTCTTTCCCCCCCTTCCCCCCCCTGCACCGACGTTGTAAAGCTCGTTTTGGACATGACAACTTGTACTTCTCATTGTTGCAACAGGTCCACCTGTATCCTTAAACAACTGGTTTTTCCCCATCTCCTCCACAAGTTATAGTGACATCAAATATAGTGAAAGCAGGGGTTATACTGTGGGGGACGGACATACAAAGCAACAAGGAAGTAATCTTGTAAATGCTTTAGAAACACATGCATGAAAGAAAAAAACATTAAAATACACATCTAATGGTTCAGTTTGGAAAGCAGTATGGAGGTTCCTCAAAAGACTTCACATAGAACTCCCCTATGACCCAGCAATCCCACTTTTGGGCATTTACCCAAATGTTTACAAACAAGACCACACTAAAGCTACCAGCACAACTATGTTTATTGCAGCATTATTTACCATAGCTAAGATATTCATATATCTTATTTATCTGAAATGACATACTTTCTTATTTCTACCTATTGAAATCCAAGGTTTTATAATATTATCTTTTGGTAAATGAATGAATTCACACTCGGGTGTTTTGCTCTTCCTGAAAGGATGCATACTGAAGATTCAGATTTACCTATTCTTCAACAAAGTGACTTCACATATGTTTGTTTGAAAATAAT
The DNA here is from genome assembly GCF_000151885.1 of Dipodomys ordii. Classification (NCBI taxonomy): domain Eukaryota; kingdom Metazoa; phylum Chordata; class Mammalia; order Rodentia; family Heteromyidae; genus Dipodomys; species Dipodomys ordii. Next base: position 9,564,396 of record NW_012267238.1, on the reverse strand, counting down.
TTTTCAATGTTAATTCATTGAGATAATAGTGGCCATAAATACATACTATGGAGTAATAGTCTTCAATATTTTGTTCAAATAGCAATTTATATAGTACCCCCAAACCATGATTCTCTCCCCACATCAGACTATGTCATCCATCCAACAATATTAATCAATCTAGCAGTGGCAACAACTATAACCTAAATTTATTTTGAACATTCATGGACATCTCTGCTCATAAAGCAATTTCCATCTGTAAAAATATTTTAATATTTCATTCACTTTGACTTTTTGTTTCATAAAAATTGATGGAAAAGCAAAAATAGAATTATGGGTAGAATCAGCACAGGTTCATAAAGTCTATGCAATTTATGGGGTTTGGGGAAAATAGTGATTATTATGTTCATGTCAACTTTAGCCTCTACTTGGTACTCCTGACTGTCAATTCCATCGACTAAATGTTCAATTATGAAGACAAAGAATAAAATTAAAGTGAAAATTATGAGAACTGTATCATTAAACACATGCCTAAAAGATGAACGGTCATCAGAGATTTTGTAATTGGCTTTCAGCAAACTGGAAATGGAACACTTAATGGAATTTCAAAAATTATTTGGGGAGGTCTGGCTTGTGAATATTTATCATCATGGAAAAGTTAGAAATTGTCTAATGTTATGAAACAATATGGTGAATTGATGCAAATTTCTAATATTTCAAAATAAGAAGAACAATTCACATTCAAAATCTTCCTCCCCTGAACACCTCTACTCTTTCATGAATTGTCAGCTTTACCAATTTCATAAAAGAGTGTTAGTGTTGTAAAATAGTTTAATAAGCACTTTTTCAAGATGTACCTAAGTTATGAATGAACTTTAACAAATCCTCTTAAATTTAACAGAGATTATACTCAGTAACTAAAATACCATGCATATTATTTTAAGCGATATGATTATTCTTAATAAATACATACTTTGATCTTTCTATATCTTTCTATACTATCTGTATTTACATGTTCTCATAGAAAATTTTACATTCTCTTGAGAGAAAAAAACTGGATTTCATGTGAAAATTGTATTTGTTGCCAGGTACAGATGGATCATTCCTGTAATTTTAGCTAATCAAAATGTGGCAATGTAAGAATGAGGATCAAGGTTCAAAATAAACTTGGGCAGATAAATCCTTGAAAGTCTTATACCCAATAAATCAGCAAAAAGCTGTAATGGAGGTGTAGCTCAAATTGTAGATTGCTAGTGATGAGCAAAAAGAGCTAAACTAAGGAATAGTGCCTAGGCCCTGTGTTCCAACCCTAGTTCATAAAGAAAGGAAAAGAAAAGAAAATTAGTTCTCCTGAATGTATAGGTGGCAGGTAGGTTTGTAAAGTAGGGTGTTGTTACCTTGCTATGATGTAACTGTGAACAACCTGGAACTCTTAGTAAAATGCAGATTCTTACCCAGCATGCCTGGGAATGGAGCTTGAGAGACTGCATCTCAAGATAATGGTGGACTCTGATCGTGGTCTCTTCTTGAATAATGGTTGAGTTTGAGCCCTAAATGCACAAGCTGAAAACTGAATTCCAAAGGTGCATGTTGCTTGCCATTTCCTAGCTATAAAAACCTTTGCTGCCTCATTCCCTCCTCTTCTCAACTGTCAGTGACACCATTGCCTTCTAAGCACCCGATCTTGCCTTCCTCATTCCACTCCACACCACCACAAAAGAAATGATGCTTTATATTAGGATCTTGTTGTGGGAATGTGAAGGCAATGCACCAAATGACACTCGGGGAATGGCAGAACCCACATTTTTTCATTTTTATGTATGTTTTTTATTGTAAACATGTTGTCCAGAGGGGTTACAGTTATATGAGCAAGAAAATGAGTACATTTCCCATTGAGCATCGTTACCTCCTCCTTTGTTTTTCCTCCTATCATCCCTTCCCTCCCATCTCCACAACTAGCCCATCCTCCCCCAGACCTCTACTGCCCACCCCATGCCCCTGAAGTTGTAAATGTACAAAACACTATGTTGAAAACTATCATTCTTTTGTTTGTTTGTGTGTTTGTTTGATTGTGGCTGTGGAGCTTTAACTCAGGGCCTGGATGCTGTCCCTGAGCTATATTTGCTCAAGACTATCCCTCTACCACTTTGAGCCATAGCTCCATTTCTGGTTTTTGAGTAATTAATGGGAGATATAGTTTCACAGGAACTTTTCTGCCTGGGTTGGCTTGGAACTGTGACCCTCAGATTTCAGATTCCTGAGTAGATAGGTTTATAGGCTTGAGCCACTGGCGCCCAGGCTAAAGCAGTTTTCTTCCGTTCATGGTATTCCTGTGTTCAGGAAACACATTGTGAAGAAAGGACTTACAAATTATTCTTCTTAAATGATGTCCTTTATTTAGGCAGCTCTTTTTGTTGTTCAGAAGGGGGGGATTTAGTTAATCTTAGCTCCATAAGAATGGCGCTTGTGAATGAATACTGGCAGGTAGATGGGAGACTGAAATATGAAAATGTAGTTATCCCTGGGTGCTGCTATGTTCTTTGTTTGTTTTTTATTGTTTTTGCTTTCTTAATATGTTTTTTATTGTGAAAAAACTTTACAGAGGGTTACAGTTACATGACCAAGGTAATGAGTACAGTTCTTATCAAGCATTGTTGCCTCCTCCTTTATTTTTCTCCTACTATCCTTGCCCTCCCACCTCCTCAAGAACCCACATTTTTTATGCTGGTGCACTCAGTGGGGTTTGGGCATCCCAAGACTGAGCCCCCATCCACAGCAAAACAATTGTTTCCTATCACCTGGGTTCGGGATTCTAGTTCCAGGAAGAGAGCATTACTTTACAGTTTCATTTTATTCTAAAGGTTACAGTTTTGCAGAGATGTCCTCATGTACTAGGGCTAACTCAAAAGGCAAGCAGGGTTCCACAAGCTAAGGTTTGAGCTATGTCTGGGAATGATGGCTTTTCCTTATTCATCTTACCCATCTCTCTTACCTGAACTTCCATAAAGGCTTATGATGATAGTGCTCACACATAAAGTTTCACATTATCAACAAGCCACTGTGCATTCCAAAGGAGAGCTCCTGCTTTTCCCTCTTGTTTCATCCAAATGTATACTAGTGTTTTCATCCATCCATTTCAGCCCACATAGGCTCTCCCTTTGTTGTTAAGGGTAATCCTCAAACCAGCAGAAATGCTTACTGGAAAAGCAATAACACATGCATGTTTGTATTTACTCCGCAATTTATCCAGACACTACCACACAACTTCCTCCCACTCACTCACTGAAGGTAGGAACTTGATTTTTTTTGTAATTCCCTGGCATTTACACCAATGGCCGCTTTGCTATATATTCACAGTAACAATTTTGAATGTGTAAGAAATTAATTTTGATCTCCATATTATTTATTTCTTCATCTTTAAAATATGCAAGACATATCCTTTTCTCCAAGGAACTTCAGATTTGTTATCATATGGGAGAGTAAACATCAGAAAAACTATAGATAAGCCGGTGGTTCACGCCTATAATTCTAGCTATTCAGGAGGTTGAGATCTGAGGATCATGGTTCAAAGCCAGCCCGGGCAGGAAAGGCCTGAGACTCTAATCTCCAATAAATCACAAGAAAACTGTAAGTGGCACTGTAGCTAAGTGGTAGTGTGCTCACCTTGAGCTGAAGAGCTGAGGGACAGCGCTCAGGCCCAGAGTTCAAGCCCCATGACCAACCAAAAAAGAAAAAAACTATAGATATCTATTCAGGGTGTAGCTCAGTGCCAGAGCATGAAGATAATAGGCCTGATCCCCAGCACCCACAAAATCCAGTTTTTCCTTCGACTTTTGTACCCTCCACTAACTATATATCAAATATATAGTAAATATATATCAAATATATAGTAAAGGAAGGACTATTAACATTTTCATTAATGCAATCATTTGCTCAAATGAAGCATTAGATATTTACTAACACTGTTGCTTCTGCTTGAAATACATGTTCTTAGATTTGGAATTCTAGCTTGTTCTAATTCATAAAACCTTTCTTGATTTCATCTGAAAATTATCTCCCGGAAGCTACTTGTGTGACTGAAGCTTTTCTCTATTAAAATATGAAATCCCATTTGTCCAATCTTTCTTTGATTTGTTGTATTTATGGGATTTTATTTATTTATTAATATGAAAGTGATGTACAGAGGGGATACAGTTACATCAGTAAGGTAATAAGTACATTTTTTATCAAACTTGTTTCCCCTTCCCTCATTTTCTCTTACTTTCCCTCTTCCTCAGTAGCTTCCCTGCCAAGTTGTACAGATCACTTCCAACATATTGTCTTGTGAATATCACTGTTGCATTGGTTCCTCCCTTGTCCTTTATCTTACCTTTCTAATCCTTCCTTTTCCTAATTCAGATAATCTTATATACAATACCAGGGTACAAAAATCAAATACAGTGACAACATGGGATATACCAGGGGGGAAGAACATACAAAAACAAAACAAAACAAGAAATCACATAGTACATTAAAACACACACACACACATACACACACACACACACACACACACACACACACACACACAAAGTAAAACCTTTTGTGTCCAGGTCTTGGAGTTCATTTTGCTTAGTATCATATGGTCATATGTGTGTAGCTACTGAAATTTTCTTAATCAAAACAAAGAAAAACAACAAATCAAGAAAGGGCCAAAAGAAACATAGGTCCCATGGTTTCCCTTATTTGTAATAACTAGTATATGTCTGAGTCAAGCAGAAAAGGTCAGACAAGTTGATGTTAGGGAAATGAACCCTAACATATGTATTCAATTTTTTTCTTTCATGCAATTGTTTCTAACACATATATAAGATGATTTCTTTGTTGCTTTGTATGTCCCTCCCCAATGGTATAACCCCTGCTTTCACTGTATTTGATGTTGGTATAATTTGTGGATGGGAAGGGAAAAAACAAATTGCTTAAATAGGGATACAGGTGGACCCATTGCAACAATGAGATGTACAAGTAGATATGTTGAAAACGAACTTTACAACTTTGGTGGTAGGCGGTGTGGGGGGGACTAGGTGGGGAGTGGGGGGAAGATGGGAAGGGATGGGAAGGGGAAACAAAGGAGGAGGCTACAATGCTTGATAAGAAATGTACTCATTATCTTGCCCATGTAATTGTAACCCCTCTGTACAATATTTTCACAATAAAAAAGAAAAAAAGAAAGGTTGGATTGTATTAAACTGAATAGTTGCATTGCAAACGACATCGCTAGCAAGATCAATGGAAAGCCCACAGATTGGGAAAAGATTTTCACTAGCCATAAAACAGACAAGGACCTTATATCTAAAATATACTTAGTACTCAAAAAATTAAATCCCTCAAAAACAAATCCTCTAAGAAACAACCACCCATTAATAAGTGGACTAAAGAATAGAGACTTCTCTGAAGAAGAAATAAGAATGGCCAATAGAGATATAAAGAAATACTCAACATCTCTGGCCATAGAAGAAATTCAAATCAGCAGGGCACTGGTGGGTCATACCTGTAATCCTAGCTAGTCAGGAGGCTAAGATCTGAGGATTGTGGTTCAAAGCCAGCACAGGCAGGAAAGACTGTGACACTCTTATCTCCAATTAATCACCAGAAATCCAAAAGTGGCACTGTGGCTCAATTGATTTGAGTGCTACCCTTGGTCTGCCCAGGCTTAGAGTTCAAGCCCCACCACTGAAAGACAGAGAGATAGAAGGGGGGAGGGAGAGGGAAAGAAAGAGAGAGGAAAGAAAGAGGAAGAAAGGAAGAAAGAAACAAAGAAAGAAAGAAAGAAAAAAAGAAAAAAAGAAAGAAAAAGGCAAATCAAAGCAAAACTGAGATTCCACCTCATCCCAGTTAGAATGGCTATAATCAAGAAATCTAATACAACAGATACTGGAGGGGATGTGGCCAAAAGGGAACCCTACAGTATTGTTGGTGGGAGTGTAAACTTGTTCAAGCACTCTGGAAATCAATCACTCTGGAAATCAGTATGGATATTCCTCAAAAGACTCCACATAGAGCTGCCCTATGGCCCAACAATCTCACTTCTGGCCATTTACCCTAATGACCACAAACAAGGCCAATTAATCACCATAGCTAAGATATGGAACCAGCCCAGACACCCCTCACTAGATGAATGGATAAAGAAATTGTGATAAACACACACACACACACACAATGGAATTCTATGCTTCCATCAGAAAGAATGACACTGCTCCATTTGTAAAGAAATGGAAAGACTTGACAATCATATTAAATGAAATAAGTCAGACCCAAAGAAACATAGGTCCCATGGTTTTCCTTTCTGGGACTTCATTAAGAAAGTTTCAACCTGCACCAAGGAGCCCCAGTGTTTCCCCTATTTATTCCTGTAATATTTTGGGGGTGTCTGATTTACATGGAGGTTTTTTATCCATTTGTCGTTGATTCTGTTCCAGGGTGATACATAGGGATCCAACTTCAATTTTCTGCACTTGTGTATGCAATTCTGCCAGCATCATTTGTTGGAGAGGCTTTTATTCCATCTTGTTTTTCAGCTCTCTTATCAAAGATTAGGTGGCCATAGGTCTCTGGGATCATTTCTGGGTCTGTAATTCCATTCCATTGGTCCTCAGGTCTGCTCATGTGCCAGTGCTAGGCTGTTTTTATAATTATGTCTATTCTTCAAATGACTCTGACGCTCAATATAGAAACTAGGAGTAAAACAAAGACCTTAGTCCCCTACCACAATTATGTAACCTGGCAAGCTCATACACCCCATTAAATTATAAACATAACTAGATTTCATAGATTTATCAAATACTTGAAATTTATGTAGATAAGTATCAGCAGATTAATTAATTGATGTTGTATCCTATTAACATCCATTTTCCTAACATATTATGAAATAGTCTACTTAATTAAATACACTCTGTAAGCATTGTTTTTAAGAAGCAATAAGGAACACAAGCCACTTGGATATAAAATTGCATTGCAATTAGAACACAGCGAGGACTTGCTTCTGTAAGAACATTTGATCATCAGTTGGTTTCCTGTGAATTCCCTGATTCACTTTCAGCTCTGCTCCCAGGGGACCATCGAGATGCACACTGCTACTTCCTTGTGCTATTGTAGAGCCAATTAAATTAATTTGTAGGAAATAACATTGTCTACTGCTTGCACTGCACTAGATTAGTTTCTCTCTGAATCTTCCTGGGCTTCAGTGTGCCATGAGTGTACACTTTGAATTTTAGTGGCAAGAACTATAGTTTCCTTTTGCATATAAAAATAAATGGAGAATGAGTACTCTCAAGAAATAGGGTTTACTCAGAAACCTGCATTTACTTTGGGAGATTACTGTATGCATTCGCTGTCATTTTAGAAGAATGTAAGATGGGAAAAACTCAAGCAAGACACTGGTTCTTTTGATTATATGCACATTTCCATTTTTTTCAGTATCCATCAGGGAGAAAGAATTTCTGTGCAACCAGTATGCTACCTAATGGGATCAGGGATTATATTCAGATAGAAGGATTTAATTGTTTTGTGTATTATATCACTGACAAATGAACATATAGTGAGCAATACTCTAAAGTCAGATCTTATGGAGGATTTTTGGGCTAGCTAGGAAAAGAAAATATATACATTATATACCTACAACATACACATTACTATATTTTATATATAATATATACATTATATATATACAACTCGTACATTATATATGTGTATATTCATGCATTATGTATTTTGTTTCCAAATAATGTGTGTGTACATGTGTGTATACATATACACATCTATATGTATATATCCATATATACACACAAATATGGAGGAACAAGGGGAAGAATATATAAGAAGTGTGTGATATTAGAGCAAATAACTTTGAGTAGGACAAAAAACATACATTTTGTGTCATACTGATGCTTGAACACAGGGCCGTGAAGTTTTACTTGGCATTTTGCTCATAGCTGGATCTCTACCATTTGAACGATGGCACCAGTTCTAATATAAATTACTATATTTAAGTGAAGGGTCACAATAATATAAGGCTGCCAAGTAAACACACATTGAACATATATAAGGGTCTTAGGAAACAGTAGCATTGTAGGGGTTGTTAGTTAGTGTGCTGTTAGTGAAGAGTTTCCCTACAATCTCAGTAATATCTTCCATAGTTAAAAGGGTTTGCCATGCATCATCTTCATAGGTTCGGAATACTTGTGTTTTAGTTTTGTTGGTTTTCTGTGGTTGACAAACACAGTGTTTCTGCCTCACAGGATATTATATCTTGTGCTATTGTGGAAAGACTATGGGAATAGGAAATCAGTGGACTAAATTCAATACTGCTTTCCCCATTAATGTGGCTTTGAGTCACATCTTCTCTCAGGGTTATAAACTGTCAGTCTACAAAATACATGTGTATGAGCTAAATGAATAAATATTATTAAAGTTTCTAGATGTAAATTTCAGTGACTAGTACTGAAAACATTTGACCTTTTGTATTTTAGAAGACAACTCAGATTAAAACTAACCACAAATAGTAGAGTTCCTAAGATTCTGAAAGTATATTTTCACTAATGAGCTACAAGGGGAAATCTGTGCTGTTACTAAAGATAAAGTACTAGAATTTGGATAGTTTGAAAGATTAGTGCCCCAGTTTTTAAGATTTTTGAAACCATTAAAATTAAACAAGTCAGTGCTTGGTTACTATTTATAATAGTTTTTGTTTCAGAATTTATCTCTAAGTAGTAATGCAAAGGGGTTTCAATTCAACAAATCAGTTTATAAGTACAATGCATCTTAGATCAATACTAAGAATCACATTATCTAGCTGATAGGACTGTTAGAATAAATCAAATTTAGTTTATAAACTACAGAACACAGCTCTTGGAAGTGGCAAACATGCCAGTTTCTATTGACCTTTCAGGTTTTCCTCTAAGCAGGACTGACAGTGATGGTATGTGGCTAGGCTTTGCAAACGTTCTGTTACAGGACCTGAACTCTTTGTTCCACATGTGACTGAGCCTCAGGAATGGAACATGAGTACCTCTGAAGGTTGTAGATTATGTAATGTGTGTGTGTGTGTGTGTGTGTGTGTGTGTGTGTGTGTGCAGAGTATGGATGAGGGATTAAGAGCTCTATTAAGGAAGAGGGAAATAGCAAATTCTACCAGATGTCTCTTGTTTTCTTAAATACATGAATTGGAGATGCTTTTATAAGGCATTCTCAGTCTGACCTGGTGCAAAAGTGGATTTTGTAACAATGAACAGAGCAGTCCATAAGGGTGAGTGGAGACTCAACACAAAAATAGAAATGAGGAAACCATCTTGTGAAAAAAAGAAAATACACTTTAAGAAACACTACAGATTCATTTCAACATTGGATGATAAGATTTTGCTTATATGTGACCAATAGAGTAATCATTTAAGAGTGTAGGAAAGGATATGACTGACCATTAATGTGATTCTTGCCAGTTCTTCAAAGGTTTTGGGCTAGATCCCTATTGTTACTTTTGTTTCTACATTTGGCTAGAGAAGAATCCTGGCTTACCTGACACTTACTAAATATACAATCTGAAGTAAAGTCATTAACACCAATGACTTTCTCCTTTTCCATTTGGAAAAAATAAAGATGCAAAGGCCTGCTAGCAGAGTGCCGATGAGGAGTCAATGAGAACCCAAGTCTGATAAATTCATTTCCATCCCTATAAGGTTAATACTTTTGTGAGTCGGGCAATTCTCTTTCACTCATTTCTGAATATTTTTCTTATCTTTAAGAAGTAGTTAAGAAGGCGTTACCATTCACCACAGCATTCTATGAACCCAGTACATCTTGATTAATGCCACCCATTTCAAAATGTCTCAATCCTGTGGAATATACAATGAATTCTTCCCTGTGTTCTCCCCTCTCCCCCCATTTAATCTTCTACCCCTCTCCTCTTTGTCTCACCCTCCCCTCTTGCAAATACCCATTTCCTGGTACTTATTTTCTTAGGCTTTGACTTAGTCTTTTCAAAGAATTATACTATGCATTTGCTATAGAGTCTATTACACTTCAATTAATTCATTTGTATCCCCTTGCTTACCACCCAATATGTTTACGTGTAGCTTTGTAGGCACATTCTAGTTACCTCAAATGAGGAAAATCATGCAGTCTATGTTTCTCCAGGTCTTACTTACTTTGCTTATATACTTTTTTTTCTAATTTGTTCTATTGCCTTACAAATGAAAATAAGTTTGCAGGGCATATTATTTCTACAATTCATTACAACTGTTTCATTGCACTCTTCATGTCTTCCTATATGATCATTGTAAGAGAAACCATCAGTTCTTGGAAAATGTGTCATTGTGGAGTCTTGAATGGAGAGAGCTCTGATGGCAAGTAAAGGAGTGAGAGTAAACATTCTTAATTAACCTAAGTGAATAATACCTATTGTTTTGTTTTTCAGTGGATAGTCTACGCTCCCTTTCTTTTGGGAAGTGCTGAGGCTACAAGTGGAAGTGAATAATTTTAATTTTTTTATTGTGAAAATACCGTACAGATGGGTTACAATTACATGAGCAAAGTAATGAGTACATTTTTTATCAAACATTGTTGCCTCCTACTTTGTTTCCCCTTCCCTTCCCCCAGCCCCTGTCAAAGTTGTAAAGTTTGTTTTTCCGAATGGGATGTGGACAGAAGGGAACCTTACTGCATTGTTGGTGGGAGTGTAAACTTGTTCAACCACTTTGGAAAGTAATACGGAGGTTCCTCAAAAGACTCCACATAGAGCTCCCCTATGACCCAGCAATCCCACTTTTGGGCATTTACCCAAATGATCACATGCAAGACCATACTAAATCTACCAGCACAACTATGTTTATTTTATTATTATTTTGGGGGAGCCATTCTGGGACTTGAACTCAGGGCCTGGGCACTGTCCTTAAGATTCTTTTTTTTTTTTTTTGGTCGGTCATGGGGCTTGAACTCTGGGCTTGGGCGCTGTCCCTGCGCTCTTCAGCTCAAGGCAAGCGTTCTACCACTTGAGCCAGAGCACCACTTCCCAGCACAACTATGTTTATTGCAGTAGTATTTACTATAGCTAAGATATGGAACCAACCCAGATGCCCCTCAATAGATGAATGGATCAAGAAAATGTGGTATATATACACAATGGAATTCTATGCCTCCATCAGAAAGAATGGCATTGCCCCATTGGTTAGGAAATGGAAAGATTTGGAAAAAATTATATTAAGTGAACTTTGATTTTTTTAACATTGTTCTTCTTATCTTTAGTTGTGCAAATGATTTGCTATTTAACAAACAAACGAGTTTCAACATTCTCACCCAGGCTTCCCCTACCCACTCCTTTCTCTCACTCTTCATAAGATTGTAGGATATACATTAGATTTTTAACAGTAAATCCTAGATTCTATATTATTTTTCCCGGCCTTTCATTTCATTTCTAGGATTCTGGATATAGGAAAGCTCAGCTTATTCAGTTTTGAGAGTTATTCTTAGCCATATATTTTTCTTTTACTTTGCTTCATAGCTAGCTGCAGGAGATTCCCCAATCAGGCTACCTCTTAGCTCTTTCACCAGGCATTTGCCTTTACCTGAAATTATAGGAGTCTTATAAGCAACTAACTTCTCAACTTATTCTTTTTGTTTTCTTTCTTTTTAAAAATTATATTTTGGTAGTTGTACAGAGGTTTCAACATATAAGTTTATGAGTTCAATTTATCTGTTAATATCATCTCTCTCATAATTTGCCCCCAACTCTCCAGACTCCACCTATACCCTCAAGGAATTAGTCCATTTTAAATGCTCTCAGACTAGTCACCAACGTTCATTGACATTTATCGAGCATGACATTGTGTTTCATGACTTATGTGGGGATATTTTTGCTACCGTGTTTACCTGTATCTCACAGTTCTCATGGTGAACACTGCTTGGAAATGCTAGGCATCTATGTATAGATTTGAGGTACTTTGCCGCCTATATTTCTACTGTTATTGATATAGAAGAACTTGTTGAGAATCAAATGTATATTTATTGTGGCAGAGATAAATAAAGAGTGAGTTTTGCCCCTAATTACATCACAGTGAAATTATAGTTAAAAGTAAGAAATGATGACTTCTGAAAAGTAAGAACTATGAAGAATACTATAAACAAGTAAATACTATAATGAATATGTCTGGTAAGAATTAATAACTAGTAGAGAGAGCTCATAACATATTGTAATCTTTCAAAATGTTAGACTTCTGAGCAAAACAGAAATGGAGTAATTATTGCTCAAAAGAATACAAGGAAATTGCACCATCAAAGTGGTTAAATTTAACACATACTTCAATAACAGAGCTTCACATATTGAACCCTATTGAATTAATTGCTGTCCATGCTATTGAAATGCCTGCAGAAACATGGTTAAGCCTGCATTCTTTTCCCTTTGCTTTTAAGGAGACATGAAAGCAGCAGAGGAAATGATAACACAACCATGCTGGCATTGTGGGTGAGAGCCAGAACACAGATAACTTTGTCCACCATGTTAAAGATTGAGAAGTGACACACTTACTTTTATTTTGTTTTGATGGTTGACATTTATATTTTTGTTACTGATCGATTAAAGACATACAAATTGTATCTTTTGGGATGCCATGCTATGCTTTGATACTCTACACTTTGTATGATGTTTAAAGAAGGGGAAACATGGCATATTGTCTAGTCTATTTATTTGAGGTTTATTCTCATTTCTAAATTTGAATTTGTTGCCAAGCACACAAGTCATGGTCCTTTTCATCTAAAGATATTCAAATCACCCAACAACAACTACAACAACAAATATTAATAATAGAACATAATAGAACAGTGTGCTCATCATAAACCTATGGTCTCTGGAGTAGGCAGTATTCACTGGAATTTCAGATCAGCCCAATGGAACCTATATATCTTTTACAACACACTCCCATAGTTCACACAGTAATCAAAAACTTGCAGACAGCCTATTATTGGTCTGAGTGTTTATATGTCTCCAAAATTCCTTTGCTGGCACAAGGGCAGATCACTTACCAGGGGGATTAGTGCCCTTATACATTTGGTCCTGGGGAACTTGTACTTTCCCTCCTTGAGGTGAGCATTCAAGTAGGAGCTTTGATGGACCTCAGTGGACATTGATTCTGCTTGTGTTTTTGTGTTGGATTTCTCAGACCTGACATCTGTGAGAAGTAAATTTCTGTTATTTAGAAGCACTCTTGCTTATGGCAATTAATTTTAACATCAAGAAATGATTAGTCTAATTCACAGCTTTTGTATTTTACTTCAATCTTGTGGGAGCTTTCTTATGAAACTCAAATATCAAAAAATAGAATCTATGAGTGGTCCAGGATTTATTTTTAATTGGCAGCACTGGGATTTGAATTCAAGTCCTTGCATTTGTAGGCAAGGAAATTGCTCAGCCACTTATGCTACACCTCCAGTCTTCCTGGTTCAGATCTTAGTATAGATTATTGAGATATTCTAATATCACAAATGTAAGTCAATCTATAGATGTCTATAATTTGGAACAGAGGGAAGCATTGGATTTTAAGACACTATTGAATATTGTAAACTTTGTAAAATTAGGTAAGTCATATGACTGATATCATCTGAATTATGTGGATATTTTACCATTTGGTTGATCTCCATAATTTCTTGGTAATAAGGGCCAACAACCTAAAGCTTATTAAAGCCCTTCATAAAATCTGAAGTTCTATTGAATTATACCCTTTAGTTTTTAACTCATTGATGATATGGAGAATGTGACTCAATACATAAAAATTTAATATATAGATATTTTTTCAGAGAATCTTTCGTATAGGATAAGTAGGACATTCACATGGAGCCTGGCGGCATTGCATAGAAGTGATTTTTTAATCATATGAGTTTTCTAAATTTCTATGTGTTGATGATACCTTTAAATTTTCAACTGTGGCCCTTGTATTTACATTTTATATGTAATATATTCCTTCATGTATTGTCATGGCCCTAATCTCTTCTGATCAAGCATCCTTGTTGAATCTCCTACAGAAAAGTCCAAAATTATTTTTCCATTCCCCACTCAAGCAAAAGTGCTAAAAATGTGACCCACTTAAGACTAGAATAAGACTCCATCCCTCCCCCACCCCAAACAACTCACAGATGAATAGATCTGTAATGAAGTGCAATTTTCTTCAGAAAATAAACCAACAAATGGAAAATTGGGGTTACTGTGTGTGCATTGCAAAGTAATAGTCACTTACACCTTGAATCTAGCCAAAGGACAATTGGAAAAGATGAAAGACATTCAAACAAGAAACAAGAAATCTGACAAAGGTGATAGGCAGCTGCTAGAGGGTTTATTGAACAGTGATTGCAAGTATAATAGCCAAATGATTTCAATTCTGGAAGATGGAAGAGGTCAAGAGGACAAAACACATCCTGGTTCACAGTGCCAATGATGACCTCACAAAAGTTAAATAAAAAATAAAAAACAATGAATTGATGGAAATAGACAAAGATGTTTGAAAACAAAATAACAAGACAGCAGAAAACACAGAAAAAATCCAAACAAAACCTGACTCCAAATGTATGGAACTTCATTCTCTGAAAATACATTATATTTTACTTATATAAACATTTATTAAGTGCCTACTGTGTATTCAGCTAGAAGTTCAAAAGTGAAGAAGAGAAATAAAAGATCTTTGTGTATAGAATTTCAAACTAATGACTTTCAACTGATTCAAGGGAACACACTGATATTATTAAGATTACCAGCAGGTAAAACCATTATAAAGTACCACTTTTCTAGGTCAACAACATTCAAGTATTGACATGTTTTAAAAGTTTGGTCTAATACTATCTTAGACCTTTGAATTGTGAAAGGCTTTTTAGGCAAATAATTTTTGTTCCAATAATGTCTTATTTTCCCACATCAATATTTTCTTCTTACTTCTTGTTTAATTTAAAACAAATCTTTATTTTCTATTGAGAATCACTGAAAGTTATAGATGAACTGGTATCCATATTGAATAGTAAAAAAAAAAACTAGGGCCACCTTTATATACCAAGAGATAAGTGTGGTATAGAGAAGACCTCATACAATTATTCATGTGATTCTGATGTCAACGGCAGTGTACATCTTAAATTCAGAGTAACACCTGCATTTGTATTCAATATTTAAAGACACTTTTTAATGCTTTGTTATATTTAGGGGTCAACATTCTCCTCCCTCCCCCTCCTCCTTCTCCTCCTCCTTCTTTTTGGTACTACTAGTGATAAAATCTAGAAAATTGTCCTTTCTAGAAAGCACTCTGCTTCTTTAGTTTTGTTTTGAGCTTTTTGTTTCTTTATTAACATTATTTTTCATGAAACTGAGATTTGAATTCAGAGCTTCAGAGTTAATAGGAAACTGATGTACTACTTGAGACACTCAGTCCATCTTTTTTTTGGGTGGTGTCAATTTTTTATTAGGGTATGTCTTTATACCTATGATACCTAGACTGTGACACTCCTGTGTATACACTACCAGGACTGGCCCATCCTCCTTTTTCCTGAGACTATGACTGCCACTCTGAACCCATGACATACAACTCTTATCGACTTTACTGGGTAGCTCCTCTCTCAACCTCCCCCATTGCCTCCACTTCCCTTATCACAAATGTAATTTTCTAATACCATGGTTTTCATACCATGGCCTCAAATCAACTTATCACAATGTCCTTGATATTCAGGAGAAAACAGGAAATATACAATCTCCATCACAGACCTACTCCAGCCTGCTCTGGCCTACGCATTCAGTTTATTAAGCTCTCCAAGTCATTCTAATGCTCCTGAAGTTTACAAGTAGTTTATCTAAAGCAGTAATTACTGAGCCCAACAACACATTTCATTCAGCTAGAGAACATTAGCCTCAAATTAGTAACATCCTGATTAGTCGTACTACCTAGATCCTACCCACCACTTGTAATGAATGTAGCCTTTCTTATCTGCTTATGTATTTTAAATTGTCCAGGTGCTATTAATAAACAGGTAATATTGGAAAACACTGGTTGATTAAAATTAACTGTTTTAATAGTTTCTACGAATGCTACCTATAGCCAGACACTGGGATTCATCTGTTGGCAGCTCAGTTTAGCATCTATAGGACTGGGTAAAGAATTTATGGTAGACTGATTGAGATGTCTTTATCTTCTCACTTATGCTACAGGGATGGCTTATTGCTTATCCTTATGGAATCATATATTACCAACATATACATATAGCTCCAAGTAACATACACTATGAATTTCTGTTTGTATGTGTTTATTCATCTAAGGTGTATAGAAGTAGAATCCAAATTACTGTGTTTAGATGGAGTAGTGAGAGTAGATTGAGATTTGCACTAAAGAAATATAAAAATGAGAAGACACTTGTTTAGCTAACTCACATTCATACAGGACTTCCCAGTGTGGGACATAGTTCCTCAGAGTTCAAGAGACTTGTCACATGGTCCATTGAGTCCTTCCACACTCTGTTACCACTCCCACTCCCCCCCACTCCAGATGCCAGAACTTGTAATCTTACTCTACTCCTACCATCTCTAAATTCTTGACTGTCTTCCTTTTTCTTTAGTACATCAGAAGTCTTCAGTTCTTCATCAATATGAACATGAGCATTTATGAATATGAACATGAGTATTATTTCCTTGACCATTTCAATAGCTTGGAGGAAAAGTACAAATGTCAACACTAAGTTTGAGACAGTATAGAAAGACTCTGGCAGTGGCATCACCTCTATATGCAGTCAGGTAGATTTAGACTGCAGGGTATTGTTGAGAAGATCTCTAATCCATCAAAGAATCAACTGATGGGAAAAGGTTGCAGGCTCACTTCTAGGCCATATGATTCCTTTATCCAATTTTACAAAATCTTTGGGTTTGCAACGTAGAGAGTTTTCCTTTCCTTTTTTTTTGGGGGGGGTGGTGGTTCAGCCATGGAACTTGAACTAAGGACCTGGGCAATGTTGCTGAGCTTTTTCTATTAAGGCAAGAGTTCTACCATCTGAGCCAGCACTACTTCTGGCTTTTTCTAAGTATTTTATTGGAGATAGGATTCTCATTAATTTTCCTGGGCTAGCTCTAAATCATGATCCTAAGATCGCAGTCTTCTGAATATCTAGGGTTAGAGGCTGAGCCGTTGGTGCCTGGCAGGTTTTCATTTTTTTATTAAACAGGCATTAGGTATTGGAATTCCTAGCTAGAATAGTGAGGCAAGAAGCAAACATAAAGAGGATCCAAATAAGGAAAGAATTAAAACTCTCCGTCTTTGAAGATGACATGATCCTGTATTTAAAGAACCCCATAGACTCCACTCCTAAGTTACTTGAGCTGATCCAAAACTTTGGCAAACTTGCAGGGTATAAAATTAATCCACAAAAATCAATAGTTTTTCTGTATGCCAACAATGAGAAGAGCAAGGCTGAATGAGGAAAGCAACTCCTTTTGCAATTCCCAAAACCTAGGAATTAGCTTAACCAAAGAAGTGGAGAACATCTATAATGAAATTTAAACACTTGAAAAAGGAAGTTAAAACCATTCTAAGGAAGTGGGAACACCTACAATACTCCTGGATTGGGAGGATTAATACCATGAAAATAGCAGTACTGTCAAAAGCTATCTACAAATCCAATGCAATACCCATCAATATCCCAACATCAATCTTCAATGAAATTTTAGAAGCAATCCAAAAATTCATATGGAATAATAAAAGACCCTAAATAGAAAAAAAAAATCCTAGCAGGAAGAACAGTGCTAGAGAAATATTAATACCAAACTTTAAACTCTATTACAAACCTGTAGTAATAAAAAGAGCTTGGTGCTGGCATAAGAACAGACCTATGGAATAGAACTGAAGCCTCAGAAATGAACTCACAGACTCATAGCCAAGTAATCTTTGATAAGGGAGACAAAAAACAGGATGGAAGAAAGGCAGCCCCTTCAACAGATGGTACTGGCAGAATTGTCTATACATGTGTAGAAAATTGATGTTAGATCCTTAAATATCAACCCTGCAACAGAATCAATTACAAATGGATCAAAGACCTCAATATAACATCAGAGACCCTAAAAATATTACAGGAAGGAATAGGGGAAACAATAGGGCTCTTTGGCACCAGTTGAAACTTTCTTTTTTTTTTTTTTTGTCGGTCGTGGGGCTTGAATTCCGGGCCTGGGCGCTGTCCCTCAGCTCTTCAGTTCAAGGCGAGCACTCTACCATTTGAGCTACAGCGCCACTTCCAGTTTTCTGGTGGTTTATTGGAGATAGGAGTCTCATGGTCTTTCCTGAGCGGGCTGGCTTTGAATCGCGATCCTCAGATCTCAGCCTCCTGAGTAGCTAGGATTACAGGCATGAGCCACCAGCGCCTGGTGAAACTTCTTAATAAACAGAACCACACAAATCAAAGAAAAGTTGGATAAATGGGATTGCATTAAACTACCAAGCTTCTGCATGGCAAAGGGCATAGCTAGCAAGATAAATAGAAGGCCTACAGATTGAAAGAAGATCTTCATAAGCCATACAAAAGACAAAGGTCTCATATCTAGAATATACTTAGACTTCAAAAATTAAATTCCCAAAAACAAAGCCTCAAAGAAATAACCACCCCATTAATAAGTGTGCTAAAAACTTAAAGAGAGACTTTTCTAAAGAAGAAATAAGAGTGGTCAATAGACATATGAAGAAATGCTCAAAATCTCTGGTCATGGAAGAAATACAAATCAAAACAATACTGCAATTCCACTTACCCCTTAAAATGGCCATTGTCAACAAATTTAATAACAGCAGATGCTGGCAGTGATGTGGCCAAAAGCGAATACTACTACATTGTTGGTGGGAATGTAAACTTATTCAGTAACTCTGGAAAGCAGTATGGAAGTTCCTCAAAGACTAAACATAGAGCTTTCCTATGACCCAGAAATCTCACTCCTGAGCA
This sequence comes from Dipodomys ordii, assembly GCF_000151885.1. NCBI lineage: Eukaryota > Metazoa > Chordata > Mammalia > Rodentia > Heteromyidae > Dipodomys > Dipodomys ordii. Next base: position 9,545,454 of record NW_012267238.1, on the reverse strand, counting down.
TTTACCAAAGTGACCACCAACAAGGCCCACCAAAGCTACTAGCACAACTATATTTATTGCAGCATTATTTACCATAGCTAAGAAGTAGAACCAACACAGATGTCCCTCAATAGATGAATGGATCAATAAAATGTGGTGTATATACACAATGGAGTTTTATGCTTCCATCAGAAAGAAATGGCATTGCCCCATTGATCAGGAAATGGAAAGACCTGGAATACATTATAAAAAGTGAAGCAAGACAGGTCTAAAGAAATGTAGGTTCCATGGATTCTGTCATTTGTAATAACTAGAATATATCTATATTTCTAGAAGGGAACCACAATAGACCAAACACTACATGCATAAGATTATATATGATGAAGTATATCAAAATGAATACCAAGAATAGGAAACAAGAGGTTCTTAATGTTCTGCTTGCAGTTAGTTAACATTTTTTGTTTTAGTTTTTGTACCCTTTGTCTTGTTTATAAGATTATCTGATCCATGGAAAGCAAAGGGTATCACAGATATAAGATGATTAATGCAACAAAGATAGTCACTAGGCACTATATTGGAAATGAACCTTACACTTTTGGGGAGATGGGAGTGGGAAGGGAAAAAAGGGAAAAAATGAGGTAGGGGTAACAGTGTTCAAAAAATATAATCATTACCTTACTTATGTAATTGTAACCCCTGTTCATCACCTTAACAGTAACTATAAATAAATAAATGAAATAGAACAAACAGGCACTATCTAGTCAAAGGAGCCCTGATGCTAACAAATTTGTTTTCCATCTTTATGACATGTTGTGCTTCCCAACAAATGATAGCTAAGCAATGTCAGGGCCAATGTGTACTACCAAACTTACCTGTGTAGAATTGTTGTATCTCTAGTCTCCATGCAAACCATGTTTTAAAATGCCTTGCTAAAGAATATCTCCTAAAAAATCCTCTATTATTCTATATGGAGAGTGGAACTAGACCTCATCTCCCACCATTTACTTTTATGCTTTGAAAACTAATATTAAAATTCTTCCGTATTATAGGTGTGATGGAATATATGCTAAGTTGTCATTTTCTAACATCAAAGTTTTTATATTTTTTCCTTTGACTGGATGTGGCTAGATCTTTGGGATAGAGTGTAGGGTGCCTTTGGGCCAAAGGAAGATTGTACAGGACAGTAGAGTCTAGATTAGAGTCAGGTCAGAAGACCTGCAAATCTGAAAGTCAATAAGTCACTAGAACAGAATGAACCCCTTAACCATGTTGGTTCTCTATGGAACAATAGATTCCTCAGCGCAGTCTTTGAATGAAGCTAATGGTTTGAGTTAAGATGTGAACAGGTGTGGGGAGGAATGGATGTGCATGAAATGGAATGTGCAGCCATTTGTATAGAACCAAGTAAATTACCCTTGCCAGGAGACTGAGAGGATCTATGTCTTTTGCCAAAGTGAACCATTTATTGTCTCTCAAGACTAGCATTCCTAATGTGGATAAATTAACCTTTTCCTCCGTGCTGTCTTAGGTCCTTTAACCTCAGGGAAAGCCTTTGTTCAGAGAACCTTTACCTTTCTGGGGTGGGTTCACAGATGGATAGGGAGAAAAGGACTCCTTAATGCTTCCTTGCCCCTGCCCTTTCAAAAGCACAAGTATCCCAGCTTGCAAAATTAAGCAGACACGAATATTTGATGCCTCAATGTGAAATGTCAGACCTTACATAAACCTTTCCCAGAGTAACTTAGCATTTTTCTCCCAGACAAATTCAAATTTTTATATTACTCTTTATTTTTGTTAGTGAAGCTAAATTCTCTAGACACTAATTCTACATCATTTGTCCTCTCTACACTTGGCTGCTAACCCCTAGGGAAACTTCAAAAACTCTATTGTTGCCAAGTAGCTTTAGCTTTGATCAATAGCTGGAAAGAGGTTTTTGACACATAGAGCGGCCTAGATACCTTAAGCAGAGCCAGCTACTCTTCAATCAAAACAAGTTTTGACTGTAAGCAAGCTTGGGTTCATAGACTCATGTGTTCTTTATGCATAGATGGGAACATGAAACACTCAATATTCTCTGTGCCATATTTTATTGTTCTTGTTAAAGACATTATTAGTGGACAGTCTTTATATTTATATTTGCCAAGGGCTACAAATTGGTGTTTACACATGGGAGAGGCTTCATGGGCACTAATATTAGGGAATCCTCATATTTATCACTGTTAACATTTATGTGGGTTCTCCAAAAGCCTTTTAATTAAATGTTCTCCAGCATCTATGGATTCAATGAGTTTACAAGCAGACAAAAATGGCTGCCAGAAACCCAATTCCATGGTCTAATCTTCTTTCCAAAGAAGTTAAAGTGTGGGTGTTAATATTTTTGCTCCAGGAAAAAGAAACTGAGGCAGAAAAATCAATTAGCTGATGTCTACAGTTTTCCTCAAGATTCAGAGTTGGGCTGTTTTGATAAGAAGTCAAGAAGTCTCTGCTGATTGTTTTACCCAGCATAACAATTATTTTCAAATATCAGTGACAACATCATTAGGACAGAAGTTACATTTTTTTTTTTTTTAGCATTTCACTCACCTTTTACTGTGACTCTGGCTTGTGCACGCCAGACTGTGAGCTCTGCCAGACAATGGCCACGTCTATATTTTGTCTGTAGAACTCTCTTATCTTCAGCCTTCTCTCTGGAATGTTTACAATAAACATTTATATTTGCAATGATCAGGAGGAAGTAAATAAATGACTACTTTGTTATTTCATATCTGTACATTGAACATGCACAGTATGGACTTGGGCATGATTCCCATGTTGCTTCATAGCTTGGATTTGTCCATTACTTGCTTCAGAATACACTTTTAGAATAACACAGGCAGTGGGGAATCACTCTGATGCTGAATATTCCTGCTCAGTACAGTATATATCTTCATTTTTCTACTTTTCTTTGACACCTCAGGAGCATTTGTCATTTCTCTTTGAACAGATTTTGTCATGTTCTATTAGTTTTATATCTAAGTATTCTATCAATTTTATTATCATCATGACTTGACTTTAATTATATTCTTTAAGTAGATTGTGAGTGCATATAGAGAAGCTTTTATTTATGTATACAAATATCAGGTTTAGAGTCTTACAAAATAATTTCATAATTGGGTAGCATTTCCTTTTGTTTTTAGTTACTTCCATTGAGTTTCCAAGATTACAGTTGTGATTAGCTTCTTCAAAAATTTATACTTGCCAAAAAAATTTATACTTTACAATTTTCAGTTCTAGAATTTGTTCCTTACTCCATAAGTAGTAACTATGATTGTAGATAGCATAGTGACTCATCTATTGTCTTTCTTTGAGTTGTACTGCTGACTTGGAATTCGAAATCAGTATGCTTTATGAAGTTAGTGACATATTTTTCAGATTTATTGATTTTCAATGAAACTAAGCAGATTTAAAATTTGTACTTCTTTATTAATTATGTTAACTAAAAGTATAAATTATATTTTATGTACTTTACAATTGTAAAATTCTTAAATCATATTAAATTATAATTATGTTTTTCTTAGTTATGTTTACCTATACTCTTGGAATAAATTATCTTTAGTTATAGGATAGCTACAATTTGGTAGGCCAATCATTATTAGATTTCTTTGGTATAAAATATATACTTATTTCATGAAAATAAATGCTTTTTCAATGCCTGAAAACTTATTAAATGGCATTGGAATGGATTTTTTTAAGATGATAGTCTTTGCTGCATGCTTTCGGAATGATCAGATCTTTTCTTATGTAGACGCTTTGTGTGTGTGTGTGTGTGTGTGTGTGTGTGTGTGTGTGTGATGGGACTAGGGGAGTAGGCATTGAACTGAAGGTCTAAGTACTATCCTTTAGTGTTTTAGCTCAAAGATAACAGTCCACAAATTGAGCCACAGCTCTACTTTCAGCTTTTTAGTGGTTAATTGGAGATAAGAGTCTCATAGACTTTCCTGCACTGGCTGGCTTTGAACACCTCTATTCCCTCTGACAAAATAATACTATTAGAGGCATCAGTCCTCTGGTGATTGTTAAGAATTTCTAAAGGCCTTAAGGTTCCCTGTACAAAGAAGTAAAATTGAGTTTTCTGAGAAGAATTTCTAAAGGCCTTAAGGTTCCCTATACAAAGAAGTTAACTGGAGTTTTCTAAGCATCATCACATTTAGAGAGATATCTATTCTTTTATTATTTCAAGAATTCTCTCCTATATGTCCCAAAGAAATGCTTTTAAAGTGAATAACAGTGTCTAATACAAGGTAAGTGCTCAATGAATATTCTTACTGGTGTTATGTACCATTCACTGTCCCCAGAAGTCCATGCAAAATGAATTCAATGAAAGTATGACTCCAAATTATTAAAATGACTTTCATTGATTAACACTTAAAATGTATTACAGTGCGTTGCCAATTCAAGTCATTTCAATCTGAGCTTTTCTCACAAGATGTCTACAATTGAGAGCTATATATATTAATTGAGAAATATTGCTTTTGTTATTACTAATCTCTAATTGAAATGTAAGCATTTATTTGATGTATAGGTAACAAATTCACTTGTGTTAGTCAATCCCTCGGTTTTGTCACCAATGAAATGAATGCCATTTAATACTACCTAAAAATACTACAGTCATCTCTATGTAACATTTCAGATATTAAAGCAAGTTATGTTAACTATCAGACCCACTGCTTTAAATAACTCATTATTTAAGGCAAGTAAATATTTAGGATCTTATTTCTGAATTGAGTTATTGGTAAACACAGGCCTATATTGTGTGTATGTAAGGCTATTTTTTTTATTATGGTATCTGTGGGATTTTTCCAGATGGTCAAGGAGGTTAACAGTACAAAACCAGTGTAAAGCTTCTGCTGAACAATTCTGTAATCATATGACCTTTTTCTGATGTCTATTTTTAACTATATCTCCCAAGCAACCTATCATTTTGAGACAAGAGTTCCCAACATCTCTTTCAAAGGGAATCAGAACATCCACACCTGACAGTAGCTGGAACAAAACTCACTGGCTTTTTCAGCTGGCAGAATTACCAGATGGATTCTAATTGCCCAGCAAAGAGATAATTTTCCCCAAGAAATTTCGTGCATGCCAATGCCGCCCTGCCAGCTAGTCACAAGACATTCTCTCTTGCCAACCTTCTCGTGCTGGCTGCAAACATAGCACTTTTCAAAGGAACCCTGTGACAGCATCAAGCAGAATGTAGTAAATGTCTTTGCTGGATCGGGATACAAGTGAAATAAATAGCCAGAGCTCTAGGGAGCAGCGGCAGACAAGGCTCTCCCAGCAGCTCTGCTTGCTTATCAGCGTGCTCACAGCCCTTCTGCAGCGCGAATTGTGCTAAATCTAATCTGACGCCTTCCTCTGGGGAGATCCAAAAGAATGTACAGAGGATCAGAGGGTTGATGGATTGGGATATTGTCCATCTTCTTTACAACCCCAGCGTTTCCCTTCAACATGGTCCTGCTGCTTTATGATCTCTGCATCGGGAGTGATGTTTGATACGCTGATAGTCAAACGGTGCTTTTCAGAGGTTTTCAACTTCAGCCTACGTGAAGACAAGAATACTAACAAAACGGAAAAGTTTATGAAAATAAAAACCTCACATCATTATCACATAAAGAGGAACCAGACAAGGTTGATCTTCTTGTCCATCCTCAGGGGCTTAATTCAATGGATTAGGATTGCCACTTTGTTTTACAACATGAATATATATAGCATCCTTCAGGTTCTGCTTAAGCCAATTTTATGTAATATGTGTTTTTATCCTATACTTAATTTCCATGCCCACCTATTTTTGGCAGATGAGGAAATGAATCCAAAAAGGATAAATAAATTAACTAAGGTCACAGAGCTACTATGAAACTCTAGTGCCTGCAACTCCATTTCCCTTCTTCTAAACTCTCAGGCTTCCCATTCTGTAATGTTACACATTAAATACTTCTAGGCTTAGAAAAGGTAGATATATTTTTGATGAAATCATTTAATACTTTTGGGATGAGATCTTGAGATGACACGTCAGAATTGCACAATAAGAAACAAGATAACAGGTGTTTATAAAGAAAGCCAGTGCTAACAGCAGCCATTGCCAGTGATAAAAATGCAGTTTCCCATTTTAACCTTAAAACAAGTATTCTACTTTGCTTGTAAGTTTCCATTCATGTCTCAATCAAATTAAATTGGTTTTTCTACACTGCAGTTTAGGGAAATATCAGGCCCATTGGGATCAAGTGGAAAACAGATGTGGAATAATATGCATTTTTCATATGCCCTGAAGGGTTGTGACATTTTCAATTTAGTGACACTCTGGGGTAAGGAAAAACTATCTCTGAGCATGAAACTTAGTTCTCACTCCCAATTTGGTTGCTAGAATGAGCTGTCGAGGTAGGTGGGGAAGTTCACTGAATATCTTGTTTAGAAATTTGCAAAACTTGTACCTTTTTTAGGCAATTGATCATTTAAGACAGTCAGATATTTCCTTGCTTGGGGAACAGCTGGCTTTAAAAAATATTGCAACATTAACTCACTTACTTACCCATACCTATTCATATAAATAATGTACTGTCAAAGAGTTTGGCGTAACAAATCCTATTTCAGCTTTTATTCAAATATGAATATTAATAAAAATGTACTAGGCTATCCAGATCATCTTTCCTACCTACCTGGCTTAAATTTATTTTTCATGAAAAAGTGCAGAAGGAACCCTGGTTATCTGACCACACCCAGACATATTGAAGGGCAAACATGAGTTTTGATAAAGTTCTTAATACAAGAGAGAAACGATGCCAGGTTGGGTTTTTTTTGCCATGTTGAACCAAATATAAAATATTACAGGTATCTCTACTTCATATAGACTTGGAGGCGGGTCTTTTGACCTGCAGTTCAGGTATTTGGGGATTCATCAAGGTGTTATTCATGCACACACACACACACACACACACACACACACACACACACACACATATATACACACACATATATACATTTTGAAACTTACAGTGAGGATAATGGAAGTTATAATTCCAGTTCACGTGGGACATGAGCCTATCTGGGGAGAAATGAAGCACTTGTGTCTCCTCCACATTTAAGCATCTCTAACATTTGCTTCTTAGCTGTCTTACTGAGCTGTCTGAAAGATGTCAATTGCTCGACATCCTAGCTGAAAGAACTTGAGTATTTTTTTCTTTTTTCAAGTCACAAAACAGTGAAACATCTCCAAATATAATCATTTCTGCCTATCATTTACAGTGCCAAGAAATATAAAAGATTGATACATTTATTGAAATTGTTCACATGTATTTAAACAATTATGATAACAAAATATCAGTCTGTTTAATAAAGAAAATTTAGAAAAAAATCCAGTGTTCCCCTGTTCGACTTTCTACAGTTAGTACTCTAAAGCCTTATATGACATCTTGCTTGGCATTCCATCATCAAAAGCCTTTCTTTTCCCAGCTGAAGCATTCACTGTCTTAGTCTCTGCCACACCCTTCTTCTGATTCTTGAAGATACCTGAAATTTTGTTATTAGAATACATAAATCTTTCTTTCTGTGGTCTCTCAATAACCCATGGCACCTACCAAGAAGAGGAATGCCCTTCTCAGGCTAAAGAAAACAGTCAAGTGATCAGGTGTGATTGGGAATAGAGCAGGGACAGGTGATGAATAAAATAGATTTATTGTATTTTCTTATGTCTAAAAAACAAGTATGATATATAAGTATGTATGTATGTATGTATGTAAAATAGTCTTCTTAGAATAAGAAGTATTTTCTTCTTGGTAGGTGTCTAGAGTCATTGTGCTACATATAGACAGACAGACAGACAGACAGATAGATAGAGATATATACATACAGAGAGATCTATCTGTCTATATCTATCTATCTATCTATCTATCTATCTATCTATCTATCTATCTATCTATCTATCTATCTGTCTGTCTGTCTGTCTGTCTGTCTGTCTGTCTGTCTGTCTGTCTGTCTGTCTGTCTGTCTGTCTATCTGTCTGTCTGTCTGCCTGTCTCTCTGTATATCTATCTGTCTGTCTGTCTATCTTGAAGATGTTACTATGGTAAGAGATGTAGGTTGTAGGAAATTGGAGCTCAATATTCTAGTCCTAGCTTGTCATCTGGATTGGTTGTTTGCTACCCTGGACTTCAGTACCCATTTGCACCAACATGATGTGGACATCAAGAGCCATAGGTCCTTGGTAGTCTTATCACCCAATCAGAATACAAGAAACACTTTCTTAGTGATTTAATGTATTACAATGCTTCTTTTTAAGAGATTCATCTTAATTGTGTCAGTAGATGTGAAACAGATAGTGATTGAAAGTCTATGGGTACACGATTTTCTTCCTCAGATGCTAAATTTTTTTTCAATTCTTAATGGAACAACTTGTAATGGGTGGTGAGGGATTTGCTATTATCAGGATTCTTCAAGGCAAGTCTAGACATGGCTATAACACAGTCTGAGGAATTATGTGAACACACCTCTAGAGAGTTCCATCTAGGATGGATAAAATACCCAGAGCTGTGTTTTCCTGTCTGTCTTTCACATTGCAGTGAAGTGTGAATAATAAATATCATTATTATTCAGTCTGAGAAAATATTGGTTAAATTCAATAACAATTCTTTTTAAAGAAATAAAAACAATGAATTAATTAGCTTCATGGCTCATACCATTTCCATATATTTGCTCCAGTGTCTGTCCATTTGTTGGATTAGTATATTTTTGTGTCTTCTCTGCTCCAGAGTAGCAAAGATCAGTCAAGACAAGTGCATATATATCAGGAGATACAGAAATTTTGACTATCTAGTTAAGGGAACTCTCCCATTACAGAATCGAGTACAAACAGGATAAAGAAAAATGTTCAGATTCTTCTTACCCTGGAACACTGTAAAACTAAAAATAGATAACTAATTGCTATTAACTTTAATATCATCATTTAGGATATTGATAATTTAGAGAAAGTAATGACTAATTTGATCTGGACAATGGGTGATAATGAAAATTTCAAAGGCACAGTAATGATCAGAGAATGATTCTGAATAGTATATTGCCTTCCTGGTTTATAAACACAGAAGACTGATGGTTCTGCACAAGAGTACAACTCATGAGGCCAAATTAACAAGTCATCTCACGAGAGGTGATCGAGCCAGAACAGGGACATAGACCAGGAATTGCCACTGCTGAAGGTAAATGCAATGTCTTAGAGGAAGCAATATGAACAGATAGCCTAGAGAAGAAATATTTCTTCTGCTATTTATGTTTTGAAAGTCAGAGCAATAGTACCGAAGAAGTTGAATCAAATGCATACGGTGCCAAGAGAAGAACATGCCAAGCCACTGGTGGCTCATACATGTAAACCTAGCTATTGCAGAGGCTGATGGCTGAGGAATTCTGTTTAAAATCAACCTGGACAGTCAAAAACCACAGAGCAAAAATTAACTCATAGATGAATAAGCTAGAACAGAAAAAACAAAGTGATAATTGAAAAGTATCAAAGATAGAAGCAAATTACTCAGAATAGATATCAGAGAGCTAGTGTAAGAATATTATGAGGCAGAGAAGACAGAAGATAAAGCTCTCACATACCTTTGTAAAGTTCTTGAAGTTTTGAAAGACTTTTTTTTTTGTTGGTCATGGACCTGAGCGTTGGCCAGGGCCCTGTCCCTCATCTCTTCAGCTCAAGGCTAGCACTCTACCACTTGTGCCACAGCAACATTTCCAGCTTTTTTTGCTTATGTGGTGCTGAGGAATCGAACCCAGGGCCTCATGCATGCAAGGCAAGCCCTCTACCACTGAGCCACCTTCCCAGCCTCTAAAGACTTCTTTAAAAGAAAAATCACCAAAATAGTGATGGTGCATAACCAAATTAAATTAAAAACATGAATTGGTGTCTCCAAAGTAGCCCAATATATCACGACTAGAAAAAGGAATATACAATAGGGCATATATGTAAAATACTCATAGAAGGAATTACATGTATCTACCACTATGCCTGTCTTATTTGCTGAGATGAGGGTAGGTCAGTCTCATTAACTTTTTGCCTTGACTGGCATTGAGCTTCTATTTCCTAAGTGGCTGAGTTCGTGGTCATCACACTAGGGCTTTGTTAACAAGCATATTTCTAAAGGATGTGTTTTTGAATAAAATTTATAGAATATATGTACTGAATGAGTATTTCAAGAAAGAGATATGAGATATAATCAGGAAGCAGGGAAGAAAAAAACAGAAGATAACCACTAAGTTAATTTATGTCACTATATAAAGAATTAATAACTTATTGGATGGTTCAAAGGAAATCAAGGACAGGGAAAATAGACTGTAACCCCTTTGTACATCACCTTGACAATAAATTAAATTTAAAAAAAAGAATGGGGAAAATAGTAGGTAGTAATAATTCAATTTTTTCCCAGGGAGATTCTATAGCTACCAATTTTAAACAGAAAGATACATATTAAATTTTGAAATTTATTTCCAGAAAGAATAAGACTAATCAATTTCCAAACAAGATATAAGAAAAATATTATTGAATAGAAATTGTTCAAAGAAGCAGAGAAACAGCAAAAACCATGGAAAACAAAAACACGGCAAAGAGTTCAGAACAGTTTTAGAAGTCTTGCCTCACACTGACAAGGCCCTGGGGATTTGGTCCCCAGTACCATGTAACCCTTTCTAAAAGACAAATCTAATGTAAGCATACAAACCCATACACCCAACAAGTGAAAGTGATTATATAAGGGGCCGTATATGTAAAAAGTTATGTTTATTTCTAAGAAAAGTAGAGACCTAGTAAATTTTTTCACCTCCCTTTATGGTATCACCTTACTTCTGGACAATTCTTCCAAATTCATCAGTCTCTACATATATAATCCCTTGCTTTGTTGACATTTATCCCTGCCCCTGGAAAATTCAAATTAGACTTTGAATGAATGTGTGTTAGACTAGACTGGGTGCTTCTTCAGTACAGCAAGAACAATTTCTCCACAGTCAACACCATGACCTTAGAGTTTCCAGGCTTTTCTAACCTCTGTAAATTATCCAGTCATAATTATTTTGTGAAACAGAACAAACTCATACTTACTCATACCAAGATTCTGTAACTTTAATTGTTATAGAAGTAATATCAGTAAGAAATGAAAGCAATTCATTGGTAAAAAATTAAATAATTTTACCAATAATTTACATGCCACCTCTGAATCCTTATATGAACTTCCTGTGCAATTTGTTCTTATTAATCTTTCTTTTTCTTTTTCTTTTTGTCAGTTGTGGGCCTGAACTCTGGGCCTGGGCTCTGTCCCTCAGCTCTTCAACTCAAGGCTAATGCTCTACCACTTGAACCACAGCGCCACTTCTGTTTTGTTTTGTTTTTCCTTTTTTGTTTGTGTTGTGCTGAAGAACCGAACCCAGGGCCTTATTCATGCAAGGCAAGCGCTCTATCACTTTCCAGGCCCTTACTAATCCCTTTTTATACAGGATGAACTATTAGCCTTGAAAGACTGAAAGTTTGTTCATGTTATCTGTAGGGATTGTCTCAACCAAAGTTCAAGTTCAAGAAGTTGAAGAATCAGGTCTATCCACTATGCTGTGATGTTTCTCCTGCTTTCCCAAACATGTCCTTCAGGTTCACAGTCTCTTTTAAATGGCTGTTTTTACTCTGATGAAGTAAAGAACACTCAGGCAATCAAAGGAAAATGGCATTTTATTTGCATAGTTGATGAGGACAAAAGGGAAAAATATATAATCTCTGTTTGTTTAAAATGCACATATTCTGTTTACTTTAGATAGATTTGTGATTGTCATTAGAGACTTCTCTATTTTTTTCTTGCACAGCCCTGAAACTCTCTTTGAATACAGCTTTTCTCCAGGAGGCATGGGCAAACTGCAAAAGAACCTCACTCAGAAAGATCAACAGTGGCATTTAATCATTTAATCAGCCATTATTCATTAGCACCCTCTTCTGTTCGTATAATTGTGTAGGCTACAGAGAAGGTAATGATAAAGTTCCTCTCCTGAAGGACCACATTGATTAGCAGAGAATTGTGATGAGAGTCAGCAAGAACATTGCCTGGCATATCATCACGTCTGGGTAAAATTTGCTGAATTCATGAATGAATGAGGAAGAGAGTGGTAGTTTCTTGGGCTGCCAGACCAACATGGGAGACATAAAATAGCAGATATTTATCAGCACAGTTGTGCAGGTTAGCATGGGGAAATTCAGTTTTGCAGGCAGGAGATTCAGAAGATGCTGGAGGAGGGGCTATCCATACTTCTTCCTAGGCTCTGGTGGCAGGCAGTCATGTTTGCTGGCTTGTGGAGTCATCAATTAATTCTTATCTGCCTTCAGTCCCTTGTGTGTCTGACTTTGGAAAAAGTATCTCCATTTTTGGACCATAACCACTGGGTTGGACCTATCTCATCCAGATTGACTTCACTGTAGCCTGGTGATATGTGCAAAAGCCCTATTATATAACCTCACTTTCACAGACAGCATGAATGTAATTTTTTCTGAGGACATGATTCAACTCCACAGATCCTATGATGAAATCAGAATATACAAGAACCTGCAGTGTGTGTGTGTGTGTGCGTGTGTGTGTGTGTGTGTGTTTATGTGTAAGTGTATAGAGGAGAGTGAAAATGACCTCTTACAGAAAGAATGACCTCTTAGAGAAAGTAAGTTTAGATTAGAAAAGTAGGCAAAATGCTTCCAGGTAATGGTAGCATTGTCCTAGAGAGAAGAGCTTGGAGACTATGAGTTTATGATGAAATCGTTGTGGGTCTTAAGCTTCAGTACATATGAGCAACCATACTGCTATTTTTCTTCTTTATTTTCCAGCAGATCCTCTACTTCATAATTATATATATATGTAATCTTGCTTCATATATAGCAATCTGTGTAGGATTTATATTTACAGATATGAGCTCTATAAAGCTCTCATGCTACTCTGAAGCCCTGGGAAATCTGTCTCTGTTCTGAGAACTAGTAATTCAGTATTTGTATCAAACTAATAACAAGGAAGCTTTCTGTATCAAGAGTATTTGCATGAATGACCCTCTTAGGGTTACATTTTTAAATAATTGTATCAAGGAAAAATATTTTTCCTTGGTAGATATAAATGATAAAACACTAAAGATGTATCACAAGTTAAAAAATAAAGCAAGATGTATATAAAACCTAAAACAATACAAAATATCTAAGTCTCTAAAACAAATTACAGTAATTACAGTTATTCTGAACAACTATGGAACTTGTAAATGTACAGAATTTCAAACACCATTGACCTGAATGGCCATGTTTTAAAACATCTGTAAAAATCAGAAGTACTAACTTCTAATCTTAAAATGTTTTATATTATATATTTTAGTCTTAGAATATTTTAGCCTCAGTATAAGACTAAACATTTAGTTTCATATATTTCATATGTAAGTCATCAGTCTAATGAGAGATGTTAGTCAAAGAAGTTATGAATAAATCCTTAGAATTATGAAGTTGTGGAGTTTAAGGAGTTTTTAAAAAATATGTAAAACATAGTGATTTCCCAAGAGTTATTGTTGAAATTCAACATATGGTTCATTTTCATGGTGTGTTTTAATTTTGAAGTAGTATACATATATATATATATATATATATATATATATATATGCAATGAAATACCCTGAATAGTAAAATAAAAATAAGGTCTTTTATGCTTGTGCCATTCCATATAGTTGATTTTCACTGAAAAAAACAGTATTTGGAAATAGATAAACTTAATAACTTCAGAAGGCATTTATAAGTAAGGAAAGTAAAAACTTAGATATCTATTTTCATTGGTACACTGGTAAGTAGTTAACATGTTCATCCAGAAAAGAAAGGGGAGGTTTTAAATTAAGTTTACAGTTATAAAGCAGGTATAACATATAATATATAATACTAGTTTAATATATACTGCATTTAGATGCCATCTAGGGGGTCAAATTTGTTTTCTCAGCCCATTATAGGATTAAATGTCAGAAAAAAATATTTAAGGTTAAGCAGAGTAAGTTCATTTAAAAGTCAAAGGAAAGTTCTGAAAGAAATTTACCAGACTGCCTGTATAGAGGAGCCTGAAAAAAGAAGTCCAGGGGAGACCTCTAGGACAGCCTTTGTCCTTCCCTGAGCTGTGCTCTGATTTCTTCAAAACCCACCTGTGCATGTTCTACCTGGTTCATTGGTTGAGCAGGCACACAGGGCATTATGAGAAGAAAGCACTTTGAGTGGGAACTCATAGAACTATGGGAAGAAGAAGCAATGGAGCAGGAGCTTGAGACACTGTGGGACTAAGAAGCTCCATGATGGATCACATTTTATCTACTATGTGTTATGTCCACCATTTTTAACCCCATCTACCTAACAGTTCCCTTTTTCTTTCTCTCAATTTGCTACAAATTCCATCAACTGATTTTTCAGAGAATACTATCTTTTACATTTGCCAAAGTCTTAAACTTTCAAGCAGCCTCCAATGTCAATGAGCAAGAGTGTAGCTTTATATAAACTTAAGTAATATTTTATTTATGTTAACGAGTAATGTAAAAATGAAAGAAGGAAAAGCTATGTAGGAATTTCACTTATTTGTTAGTAAAATAAGTGACTTCTTTGCTAATTTGTTAATAAACTTCCTAAATTTATGTGGGATATTCCCAATGTAAAGGATACAGACCTCATAAGTTTAAATTTATTTTTACTTTATTGACATTTTCTTCAACACTGCCTTAAATCTATACAATCATCAAAATGATAAATCACACTGATCTGCAGGGTATGTGGGTGTCTGTCTTTGAGTAAAATATCACTTCCATGACAATTTTAATGACACCAACGCAATGTCATTGAATTCAAAATTAGGGAAAAGATTTTCTGTAGGACACTCAAATCTGTAGTTTGACTATGGCACATATAAAATAGATATAAATCATTACAAGTACATTGCAGTAAACTGATTATTAGATGGTGTATTTTGATTATCACCTGTGTTTCTTTTTAAGTGTATCAAACTCAGTTTTAAATGGTGGCTCACAAATCTCCAGACTACTTAAGAAATGATGCTCATAAATTGATACTAAAAGGTCAGTAGTCTAGAAGCAAATAAATAGTTTAGGAGACAGAATGAATGTAAATTTTATAACTAGTATATATTACATGAGGTTTTGCTGTCTTTGGATCTAAAGACACTGTAAAAATCAAAGATTGAAACAATTGTGTATACACTGATTTTGTTACATTTATGGCAATCATTCTCCAACTGTAAAACACTTAGAAAAATCACACAAATGTATTTATACATACATGTGCACATATATACATATGTTCTTTTTTCTTCTAAAATTTTACAAAGTTATTGATTATAACTTAGTATCTTCCATTATGGATAATTACTAGAGAGACATTAAATTGTGGTAAGAATAGAAAGCACAAAGAAAAAGGAGAGTAGACTAAATGCTGGTTTGTTTCTTTTTTTGTCTCTGTTTTCTTATCTGTAAAGTAGAGTGGCAGTAGCCATGGCAGTCACAGTTTTGCTTAAACTTGTGCTGTGGGTGAAATGAGCTAGTGTAGATAAACTGGAAAAATGGCATATAATCCGCAATCATATGTCATAAGCACCTAAGAGTTGGCTCTACATGCCCTAATTTTGATTATTTTGCTGGGGAAAAATTTGAGAATGAAATGAAACATGTTATTATACCTTCATATATTTTAACAATTTTTCTCTGAATAAACTTGTGGCTGAGGGTTTTTGGTAAGGAATATTATATTTCTACTTTAAAGCTTTATAAATAAAATACATATTTGTGTTAATTCAGTATTTTATGATTGTTTATTAAGTGAGTGTAGTTTGCTTTTTATTGGTCAATTAAAATTATATATATATATAGAGAGAGAGAGTAAAATATTGTACAGAGGGGTAACAGTTACATGAGTAGGTTAATGAGTACATTCTGTAGCTAGCATTGTTACCTCCTACCTTTATATATATATATATATATATATGTATATATATATATATATATATATATATAAAACTTTTTCTTGATCCATTCATCTACTGAGGGGCATTGAGGTTGCTTCCATATCTTAGTTATGATAAATAATTCTGCGATAAACATAGTTGTGCTGGTAGCTTTGGCATGGTCTTGTTTGTGATCCTTTGGGTAAATGCCCAAAAGTGAGATTTCTGGGTCATAAGGGAGCTCTTTGTGGAGTCTTTTGAGGAACCTCCATACTGCTTTCCAAAGTGGTTGAACAAGTTTACATTCCCACCAACAATGCAGTAGGGTTCCTTTTTGGCCACATCCCCTCCAGCATCTGTTGCTATTAGATTTATTGATTATAGCCATTCTAAGTGTGGTGAGGTGGTATCTCAGTGTTGTCTTGATTTGCATTTCTTTATGGCTAGAGAAGTTGAGCATTTTTTCATGTGTCTATTGGTCATTCTTATTTCCTCTTCAGAGAAGTTTCTCTTTAAGTCTTTAGCCCATTTATTAATTGGGCAGTTGTTTCTTTGAGGATTTGTTGTTTTGGGGGATTTAGTTTTTTGAGTTCTAAGTATATTTTAGATATGAAACCCTTGTCCATTGTATGACTCCTGAAAAATCTTCTTCCAGTTCCTGTGCTTTCTATTGATCTTGCTAGCTATGTCCTTTGCCTTGAAGAAGATATGCAGTTTCATGCAATCCCATTTGTCCAACTTTTCTTTGATTTGTTGTGCTTCTGGATCTCTATTACGAAAATTTCAATGCAATACCTATCAATATTCCAACCTCATTCTTCAATGAAATAGAAGAAGCAATCCAAAAATTTGTATGGAACAATAAAAGACCTCGAATAGCAAAAACAATCCTTAGTAGAATTAACAGCGCTGGAGGAATATCAATTCCAAATTTCAAACTCTACTACAAAGCCACAGTAATCAGAAGAGCTTGGTACTGGCACAAGAACAGACATGAGGACCAATGGAATAGGACTGAAGGCCCAGAAATGAATCTACAGACCTATAGCCACCTAATCTTTGGCAAGGGAGCTAGAAATAGCATGGAAGAAAGACAGCCTCTTCAATGGTGCTGGCAAAATTGGTTAACTACTAGTAGAAAAGTAAAGCTAGATCCTTATATATCACCATTCACCAGAATCAACTCCAAATGGATCAAAGACCTCAAAACAAAAGCAGACTCCATGAAAACATTACAGGAAGGAATAAGAGAAACTCTAGGGCTCCTTGACACAGGCCTACATTTTCTTAATAGAGCCTGAGAGGCACAATTCTTTTTTTTTATCAGATTTTTTTCAAGTTTTATATATAGTTTTTTTATTGTGAAAATACCACACAGAAGGGTTACAATTAGATGGGCAAGGTAATGAGTACATTTCTTATCAAACATTGTTGCCTCCTCCTTTGTTTCCCCTTCCCATCCCTTCCCATCTCCCACCCCCACCCCCAAAGTTGTAAAGTTCGTTTTCCAGAAGCACAATTCTTTATTTATAAGAAGACCTATCACTGTCCATTTTACAATGAAATTTAAAGAAATGTTTGAATTTAGGAATTCATCTGTTATTCACATGGAAATTTTGCTATTGAATGTTGAATTTAAAAAAGAATATTTTATTTGTAGGAATTTTAACCAGGAAGTGTTCATATAAATCAGTTTAATTATTCTCTTTATTATTCATTCCATTTATATGACTGATATCTTAAACACCCCACTTATACGTTCATGTACATAATTTTTATCTGAAATCAATTATGGTATATCATATGAAATCCATCATAATTTTTAAATGGTCATAAACCAATGTAAAGACAAACCCTGTTTTACTTTTTGATTGGCACTTAAATTATGGGACTTTAATTCAGAGCCAACTGTTTGCTGGCAGGCAATTCTACTTTTTTCTGGTTGATTTGAAATCACCAGTTATTTTATATCATCAAATGTAATTCTCTTCATGACTTTTGTTGAGTTATAATATTATTGCAATATCATTATTAATAAATTATTAGCTCTGCTACCTTTGCCTACATTTTGAGTCTCTTGTAATTTAAATATTGAGAAAAACATTCAAGCTATAAAATTAGACTATATAGGATTTCATAAAAGACTAATATAATATTTTTCTACTTTAAAAAATCTCCTTTATATGTAGTAGTTTTTTAGGGTTTGATTTGTTCCAAGTGAACAAATTGATGTAATTTTTATTGATTTCATTTATTCACTTTAACAATTTTGAAAGTATTATATTTAATTAATTATATTAAATTTAGCAAATATTAATAATAGTTAAGTAATAATATTTAAGTTAGCATTCCAATAGATGACTAGAAATAATATTTCTAGTATAGGTAAAACTAATTACAGTTTGATCTGGGCCTCTGGTAGCTATATTTCTACCTTGTTTCTTTGAAAGAAACGCTTTCATTCCTTTCCCTTTACCCCACCCTTCTCACATCCTTACTTATGTTAAGTAAATTCTTTAATAGCCTCACACCTTTTATTATATTTGGGTTTTGAAGCAGAATATTGTTAGTTTTATCTGAGTTGTCCTCAAACTCATGATTTTCCAGCCCTGTGTCTTGAGTATTTCAACAGCTTTTTCTTTTTTCCATAATTATTTTTATTCATGTATTCTAATAGAAATTTCACCCTGATATTTCAACAATACATATATTGCACATTGATCAGCTTAACTCCTTGATTATTCCTATTCCCTCTGCTTCCCGCCCTGTATTTAAAACAGATTTTAGTGGGTTTCATTAAGCAATCAATTCAGTATTATTATCTCCATCGTCCTCTGTCCCTCTTCTCCAATATTTATGTGTATCACTCTATGTATATATATATAATGTAATACAATATTGGTTTATTTATATTTTCATGTATATCTGTATATAATGTATGTGTCTATATGCATATATATGCATATGTCTGTTTCAGTGTTTCTTGTTATTTTACTGTGTCAAATATTTTCTTTGAAAAAAATTAAGTTTAATTTCATCATTTTTTTAATTTTTTGTATTTTTTTGTAAAACTGTTGTACAGAGGGGTGACAGTTACATGAGCAAGGTAAAGAGTACATTTCCTATTGAGATTGTTGCATCCTCCTTTGTTTTCCTCCTACCATCCCTTCCCTTCTTATTTTTTCTGGATTTTGTTTGGTTTTATTTTGTTATTTTCTTTATTCAGGTAAGTTTCAGCTTACTGTTCTTTAATTAACTCCTGGATTGTTTATTTAAAATATTTTTTCTTTTCTTAATGATTTATTACTACAAATGTACCTTTCAAGACTATGCCAGATACTTTATATTATTTATAATCATAACTTAGATTATTCATACTCATAATTTTGGGTGTGTTTGTTTTCTGATTTGATTTCTCGAACTCTTCATTTCGTTTAAATTTCTGATTTGCTATAGTAGCTGTTAAGAAATGTGTTGCTTAAGGTCTACGTATGTTTTTTTTTTCAGGATTCCTTCCATTGTTGATATCTACTTTTTTACCATTGTGAACAAAAAAGAAACTAAGTATGATTTCAAACCTCATTAATTTGTTCTGACTTTTCTTGTGTCTCAACACCTGGACTGCTCTTGAAAATGTTTCTATCCACTTGAGGAGATTGTGTACTGATGCTGTTAGAGGGTATATTCTGAAACTATATTAGGTGCATTTGTTTTAAAGTGCAATCCAAGCCCAATTTTTTTTCTTATTGATTTTTCTGTCTAGATGATCTGTCCAATGTGAAAAGTGGATATTGAAGGCTCCTACTATCATTGTATTAAAGTCTGCTTCTTCCTTTATTTAGATTAATATTCCGATTTTGAGGTTGTATAAATGTGTATATGTGTATAAGTATAATCATTTTATATGTTTTTAAATGATCATATAAGTGTATATAAGTGTAATCATTTTATCTTTTGGGGAAATTGCTTCCTTTATCAAAATACAAAGATCTTGTTTATCTCTTTTTTTACTGACATAAGTATAGCTACTTTCACTTTCTATGCTTTTCATTTGTGGGGAATATCATTTCATGTACTTACTTCACCTTTCAGTCTATGCATGTTCATTCAATTACATCTCTTTTATAAATATGATTTATACTTCTCCAGTTAACCACTTCATTTCCTTTTTTATTTTTTTATTTTTATATTTTTTGTCGGTCATGGGGCTTGAACTCTGGGCCTGGGTGCTGTCCCTGAGCTCTTCAGCTCAAGGTGAGTGCTCTATCACTTGAGCTACAGCGCCACTTCCAATTTTCTAGTGGTTTATTGGAGATAAGAGTCTCACTGCCTTTCTTGCCCAGGCTTTTTTTTTTTTAAGCTGGGAAAATAAAATAATTTTTTATTGTGAAAATACTGTACAGAGGGGTTACAATTACATGGGCAGGATAACGAGTGTATTTCTTTTTTTTTTTGCAGAATACAAAAAAGGGAAATTTATTTTGTAACACTAGTCATACTTGGGTATGAAAATCGGACAATATATCATCCATAATATACAATCAATAAAACCAAAAGCTTATTCTATTTATGGAGAGTCCTGAAAAGTAATAAATAAATTAGGAACAAAATCATGGGGGCAAACAATATAGACATACCATTACCTACAATTGGTCGATATACATTTAGATGATTCTCCCAAAATGGTACCAATTGTTTCTTTTTTTCCCCACCCCCCCAATCCTCCAAGCTTCCCCCCACCCCCTGCACCAACATTGTAAAGCTCGTTTTCGACATGACAACTTGTACTTCTCATTGTTGCAACAGGTCCACCTGTATCCTTAAATGAGTGTATTTCTTATCAAGCATTGTTGCCTCCTCCTTTGTTTCCCCTTCCCATCCCTTCCTAGGCTGACTTTGAACCGCGATCCTCCTGAATAGCTAGAATTACAGGCATGAGCCACTGGCAGTGCTGGCCCTTTATCATTTTCATTTGTTTATTTTTCTTGCTGATTCTTGGGATTGAACTCAGGGCCTGGGTGCTGTTTGTAGGCGTTCTTTGCTTAAGGATAGCACCAATCTATAGGTTGAGCCACAGTCCATTCTGGCTTTTGTGGTTCTTAATTGGAGATCAGGGTCTCACAAGTTTCTTTCCTATGCTGGCTCTGAACTGTGATCTTCAAATCTCAGCCTCCTGAGTAGCTAGGATCACAGAGATGAGCCATCAACCCCTACTTGACACCACTTCATGTCTTCATTGAATGTTTTTTAAAATTTTTATTGCAAAGCTGATATACAGAGGGATTACAGTTGCATATGTAAAGTAGAAAGTACATTTCTTGTTTAACTTGTTATCCCCTCCCTCATTTTTCTCCCACTTTCCCTCCACCCCAACTGCTCCCAAGTTGTACAGTTAATTTCCAATATATTGCTTATGAGTATTGCTGTTACATTGGTTTGAATAAATTAATTAACTTACATTTCAGAGCAAGGGCTTTTTTAAATTATCATTTTATTTGCTTTATATAGCCCAAGCTGACCTGAAAATTGCAGTTCTCCTACCTCAGCCTCCAACGTATTGGAATTACAGGCATGAACCACCATACCTGACAGACTTTTCATTATCTTTCACAGAATTCTATGTGTTTTTCCTATACTGTTACAATGACACTTATATAACATACAGAAGCTCATTTTTACAATATTGAACTATTTTTGGCTAATAATGACTTAACTTTCATCACTTTCACAAACTTCACCATTTTTCCCTGTTCTATGAAGTTTGGTTTTTGATGATTCATAATATTTTTTTTGTTTTATTTTATTCCATTTAGAGTATATTAATTTTGATTGCTAACTAATTCTGAGTACACCATTTTATTGTTTCTTAGAGTTATTTTCTTAATTATTTTCCAATCCCTTACTGTCTCTCTTCTCCATTTAGTGTGTGTGTGTGTGTGTGTGTGTGTGTGTGTGTGTGTATAAAATTCTCCACAATTATTTTAGGCTAATTTAGTTGTTTTTAATCTTTTATTTTTTCAGATTTGCGTGGAATGTCTTAAAGTTTTCTAGTCTTTTCTTTTCTCTAGTTTGTTGTTGTATTCCTCTACTGGAGTATTTTCAGTCAGTTGTCTTTTACAACACAATGATTTCTGTTTGGTACATTTTGCAATATTATCTCTTGGCTGAAATTCTCACATATATCTTCTAATCCTCTCTCGGTGTGTTTTGTTGTTGTTGTTGTAGTTTTTTTTGTTTTTTGATCATGGGGCTTGAACTCTGAGCCTGGGGTTGTCCCTGAGCTCTTCAGCTCCAGACAAGCTCTCTACCACTTGAGCCACAGAATCACTTTTGGGTTTCTGGTGGTTAATTGGAGATAAGAGCCTCATGGTCTTTGAATCACCATTCTCAGATCTCAGCTTCCTGAGTAGCTAAGATTGTAGGCATGAGCCACTGGGTGTTTGGCCTTAATCCTCTATTTTTGTTTGTATCAATACAATGAAGTTTTAGAATTCCCTGTTGCAGTAATACATATAAACACAAACATATCCACTATTGCATGTGCGGGTGAGGATTCCAATGGTATAACTCCTTTGAATAATTAGAGTTTAACAAAATGAATACCAGGAAGCTGGAACTTGTGGTATCAAGAAGGTTTTCAAAGGGAGGGAGTAGATGGATGGAGAGAGAAAGGGTGGGCAAAAAGTCATAATATTCAAGGCCTATAATTGAAAAGAAACTAGGAAATTTGAGATGGGTGAAGTTACGAGAGTTTAGGGAGAATTACAAATGAGATCACATTGATTAAGATGCTTTGTCCTTATGAACAAAATTGTTGAAATGAAACTCCACTGTACAATTATTCATAGATAATTTTTAAAAATCAATTAATTTATAAGACATTCCCTCTCAGGTAAGTTCTAGATATTTTATTGGAATATTCTTTCCTATTTATTTATTTTCCCTTACTCTTTGGCTGATTTCTAGTGAATAAGAGTGCCACCTCTCCTATTCTTGTAAGACTGCTCTTGTGTCAGAGATATTTCTTCTAATAAACCTGAATGTAAATTACAGGTATTTCTAATTTTTTGTGCTGAGACAAACTTTTGTCCTAAGCAGCAACCAGGAGTTACAGAATTTCAAGGTATGATAGAATGCAGCCCTGGTGGATGCCATTGAGAACAATGGAGCACTATATATGTGTTCCCTTCCCTTGTTTTCTAGTAGAGACAAAGACATGTGCATTTACTCTCTCTTGATTTAACAGCTGATGTTGAAACTGGGAAGAAGGCTACTAAATTTTTGTAAGACTACAAGTCACTGTTTTGTCTAGGAGTACAGAGTTCCAATGTCCGCCCTAGCTCAGTGATTCAGGATCCCATCATTCAGGTGAAGCACGCTGCTCAATTCATGCATACAGAGACTTTAGAGATATGGATCCTTTGCTCAAGCAGGCCAGGAGAGACAATACAGAGATGGCACACTATTTTGTTTGAGCAAGGAGAAGACTCAGAATCTCTTTACAATAGAAACCTGCTGGTCTGGGATAACTGTAAACCAATGAAGAAGACACAGCAAGGTCCTCCTTTTCCTCTCAGTTTTGAGGAAGTCTCATTCTCCTGCAAAGGAGAGACTATAACAAATAATGTTAGGCACCATCTAGGGAAGAAGGCAAAAGAGAATGCTGCCATCTTGTTGCTACCAGCAGGTATTTCTAACCCCTTTTCACAGGATGATAGCAAGGCTGGAATTATGGCTATAGCAAGCTGGGAAAGTAAGTACAGGAAGTATTGCTTTTCCTGTTTAGGATGGAGGAAGTTTATTCTTTGTATGTTATGTTGACCTGTAGTTATTAGATTGGTAATCATCGTGGCTACAGAGAGTTGCCGAAAACCTTTGCAAACAAACCCATTCAAGGGGGAAGTGGTAATTTGGTTTGATCCCAGAGGTAAAGCTGCTGGTTGTGCTACTGAAATATTCTCACATTATGCTTGGGAGTATCTTCTCACAGCCTTTCTTCAAGTCCAGTGGTTTAAAGGACAAGTCTTTAGGAAAGAATTGCCAATTATATATCTATCTTTGTGCACAAGTTGCGGGTTGAGATTCTCCCCTTCTCAGAATGTAAGGTGTTGCTGTTTTTCTTAAACTCAGAGCCTTCCATTCTTACTTGGCTTTGTTGCTTAGTCTGCCATTCAATCTACAACTCCAGTACATTTTCTTCTTAATTGGACATAGAGTCTTAGAATTTTTTCCCCTATTGGGCTTCAATGTATGATCCTCCAGGATTCAGCTTTCACAGCAGCTAGGATTTTAGGTGAGAGGTATATATACATATCTTGCCTTAAAGGTGCTATTCTTAATGTAGTGTCAGTTCATAAGGGTATTTCTGAATTTTCTATTCATTAGATGTAGGTGTTTTCTCAGGTGTACAGGCATCTTTCATGTAGATTTTTGCTCTCTCTAGAGAGAATCAATCCACATGCAGGGGTTCACTCAATGTCTCTGTGGTAAAAGTGATAGTCAGGAATCCCCTATTCCACTGCCTACTGATATTGCTCTCTGCTTTTCTTTTTATATCTTAGAATAAAATATGCATATAAATTAGTAAATGATGACTTTGTTTCAGAAAAAAATAGGATCATTTCATTGACACATTATCTGTGATTTTATGTCACTAATTTATGTTTATATTTCAATTTTGTGGTAGATATTCTCCTATGTTATATATGTATTTCATCGCAACACAATTTTTATTTCTTCCCTCAGGAGATATTTTAAACTGAAAAGGTACTTTTACATTTGGCTGAAAAGAGATAATTAAAACTTTTGTTAGACAAGAAATATGGTAAGGATAATTCTGTTTCATACTTTCCCAAATAATCACTTCTTTTCTCCTTGAATCAATCTTAGAATCTTTTAATCTAATTAATCCTTTACCGAGTGTAATACCACAAGACAATATTTTGTGTAGCTGCCTATGTTCTTGGTTTTAATTAGGGATTTGCAAACAGATTTAGATAAGATTATTTGCAACTGACCCATGCCTATTCTAGATTTAAAATAAAACACATTTTAGGTACTGTAAATGTCTTATGTTAATCCTTGCTTGCGTACATAGTGTATCTATGTTTAGTTATGTGTTTCTGCATAATTAACTATTCTTTGTAATTTCCTAGAAGTACTGTTAGATTTTCAATATGCTGTATACAAGTCTATGTCAGGTAGTAAAGAATACCTTTGACAGTAGAAAGATGAAGCTACTTTCTCCATCTGGAGTTCACTTCCTTAAAGCATAAAATGTTGGTGTTATCTTGGTCCCTCTTCAACTGTAGCATCTTATAATTCTTAAGTGAAGTAAGCCAGGCCCAAAGAAACATAGGTGTCATGGTTTCCCTTATTTACAATAACTAGTATATGTCTGGGACAAGTAGAAAATGTCAAAAGCTATGCATATATGAACAGATAAGGTGAAGTTAAGCAAAATAAACCCCAAGATATGGACACAAATAGATTTTTTCTTTCCTGCTATTGTTTTTAAAGTATTTATAAGGTACAATGTGATTTTTTTTGTTGCTTTATATATTCCTCCCCTACAGTATAACTCCTGTTTTCACTGTATTTGATGTTGGTATAATTTGGGGAGGGGAAAGGAAAAAACAAAACATTTGAATAGGTTGACCCATTGTAGCAATGCGATTTGCAAGACACTATGTTGAAAAACAAGCATTACAATTTAGGCAGGGTGGGGGGGAGTGTAGTTGTGGAGATGGGAGGGAAGGAATGGTAGTAGGGGAAAAACAAAGAAGGAGGCAACAATGTTTGATAAAAAATGTACTCACTACCTTGCTCATGTAACTGTAACCCCTTTGTACAGTATTTTTACAATAAAAAACTTCTAAAATATAAAAAAACAATAGTCATATATATTCAGAAAGAAAATCATTGTTACATCTTCCCTATATCTATATTTGAGTTGCATACTTTATCATGGACTTTTGCCTTTCTAGATATTAGCTCCAGAAGATGTTCCTACCAGTTGGGACTGTTGAGGACCAGACACAAAAGATTAGGGCACTATATTAAGGTTCTTTGGAAAAAAATAGCTTGTATTTTTTAATGTGTATACATATGCACATATATTCATCTATCAACATCAGGCTTCTATCCCCAAATTCAACTATCCATGGATTGAGAGTATATGAAACAAATTTTCTTCACTCTGAACATATAGAGACTTTGTTCCTTGACATTTTCCCATAAATATTATTGAATGGCAACTGTTCACATAGCCATTGAACAACACTATCATAAATCATCTGCAGATAGTTTAATGTATAAGGAAAAATAAGAAGAATATGTATAAATGTGATGTCACATGGTATAAGACATTCCAGCTATTGTTTTCAGAAAGGATCTAAGAAAGAACACGTTCACAAACATTAAGGAAGACTATATGTAATCTATGAATAATGATGATTAATAATTGCTTTCTATTTATATGTGAATTGATACATAATATATAAGGACTCGAAAATTAACAAAAGTTTATGATAATCGAGTAGGTAACTTAGGGGAGTAAAAGGGGCAAAACCAGATGTCACAGCCACAATAGATCATTGTTCATTTAGCACCAAGTGAAATGAAGTAAGCTGAGATAAAAATCTCTGGGAAGGAGAAACAAAGAGGAGGCAACAATGCTGGATAAGAAATGTACTCGTTTTCTTGCCCATGTAATTGTAACTCCTCTGTACAGTATTCTCACAATTAAAAAAAAAACCTCCCTGGGCATTTAGGAGGAAGCAGAGTGTTAGAGAAGACCTCAGGAATCTGCCATGTTCTTCTGTTCCATGACATGCACTAATTATAGAAGACTTACCACACAAAAGCATATGGCTTATTCCTTTTACTTCTGCCAAATTAGTATTTATAAAGACTATTGTTCCAGGGTTCAACCCAACATTGTTTTTGCCAGTTTAACTATCCAAGATTTCCTTTCAAGGATCAGACCAAACAAATAATTTACAAGGGGACAAAGACAATTTGAAAACAGTATGAGAATAAAACAGCTACTCAGTACAGAAAGAGTATCTTATTTTTGTTTTGTTTGTTTTACAAACTGGGGCTTGGATTCAAGGGTTTGTTTGCTAGGCAGTCACTCAACTACTTGAACCATGTTTCCTGCCACCTTTTTGCTATTTTAAGCTACTTTCAGGTAGGGTGTTACATTTTTCCCAGGGCTCCTCCTGCCTATTAGCTCCTGAATAACTGGGGTTACAGGTGCACCACCATCTCTGGCTTACTCATTGAGATTGAGTATGGAGTCTGAAGTTGAACTTCTCTTCTCCCGAAGAGAAGTGGGGAGTTATTTTGTTAAATAAAGATAGCATGCCTTCACATACACAAATAAAAGTAGTAAGAACTAAAAATTAGAGCAGGCACATTGCTCAATGTAGCAAGCCTAAGGCTCTGAGTTCAAACAGTACTATAGTACCAGAAATACTACTACTTCTACTACTACTAATGATAACTAATAAAAAGTGAACTAATCCTAAATAAGATGGATCAGCTCAAGGTTAGGAAAACTCAAGAGTCCACTGAGGCAGAACAAAGCCACAGCAACATCAGAATTCAAACAAAATATATGCAATCATTCACTTAAAACAGATGTTAGCCAACCACCAGGATCTCACAACTGTCATCCCAGCTACTTGGAAGGTTGTGATTGTAAAGATAATGTGTAGAGGCCAAAATTTAAATCCAAAGGATTTAACTCTGAAGTCAGCTTTATGGGGTGACAAGTTCAAAATATCTTTGCTTCAGTGAATTTTTAGTCAAGCCATCAATTGTGTCTATAAGAATAAGTGTATTGCCAGTCATGAGTGGCTCATGCATATAATCCTAGCTACTAAGGAGGCTGAGTATCATGGTTAGAAACCAACCTGGGTAGAAAAGTCTGTGAGACACTTGTGTTCAATTAAAAACCAAAAAACCTGGAAGTGAAGCTGTGGCACAAATGGGTACTCAAGACAGTGCCCAGGACCTGAATTCAAACCCTAGACATGGCATAAAAATTGAATAATAATAATAATAGTAGTAGTAAATAATAAATAATAATAATGGTAACAATTCAAGAAACTGCATAGGCATGAAGCAGAGACTTGATATGATTACAACTAGCTCTTTTCATGATAGGCTCAGCTGAGGAATTTGAATAAATGTGAATTCTGTAATCTTCATATTTGATTTGACTCTCTTGATCACTTGCTATTATGCTTCATTTTTCATGAAAATAAGATAAAATGAAGGATTTAAGTTCAGGTTTTCTCAGTGTGATGGAGGCCTTCTGCAGGAGTCCCCAAATCATAAGACCACATGAGTTTCAAACTCTGACTAAAATCCAACAAAGGTTTTTGAATTCCTCTTGGCTTAATTTTCAGCAGGATTACCTGTTTTCATTCTTTTATCCCAAAAATACTTTCAAGAGTGTAAGTTTGTGAACAGACAACTAAGTTATTTCTTCTGGATACAAATATTTTGTTTCTAAGCCAGGTGCCAATGACTCACTCCTAGAATCCTAGCTACTCAGGAGGCTGAGATCTGAGGACTATAGTTTGAAGCCAGCCTGGGCAGGAAAGTCTGTGAGACTCTAATCTCCAATAAGCTACTCAGGAAAACGCTGGAAGTGGTGCTGTGGTTCAAGTGGTAGAGCACTAGCCTTGAGCACAAAGAAGGTCAGGGACAGCACCTAGGCCCTGAGTTCAAGCACTGGTTAAAAAAAATATATATATATATATATATATATATATATATATATATATATATGGAGAGAGATAGAGTGTGGTGTGTGTGTTTCTATATATGTTAGAACTTGAGGTCTATTCCCATTTACTCAGGCGAATTACATTAGTTTGAAATAGAGGAAATGATTCTCATATGACTTAAGTTTGATAGAGTTTCAGCAAGATTAAAAGTGAATGACAATATAAGGATTATAGAATTCTACAGACATATTGAGCTTTCTTAGGATGGGGTTAAGTTCTTTTCAGTGCTGTGAAATACTATTACTTAATTTCAAGAAACCACAGCTGTTCTTTAATGGTCAACATGGAAGTCTTTACAAGCAGTCCCCAATATACCCATCAGCCAACTATAGAAGTCAAATAATTAATTTCATGTGTCATCTTTATTAGGCTAAAGTAAACCTAGAATTCTACATCATCAGAGTTATGATAACTACATAGTGTATAAGCCACCTAGTCTACAGAATTATGTTATGATAGCCTGAGTTAAGAAAAATAGCATTAAAAAAAAAGAAGATACTAACAGAAGGAAAAGGAGGAGAAGTAAGAGGTGGAAAAAGAGGTAAAGAGGAAAAGGAGGATGCTCCCCCATCTCATAATATTTTAAAGTTAAATAAAATATATTTACATTCCCATAAAAATTCTGGAAATGATATTTATATTAGTTCCACTTTCTTAAAGATGAAGAAACTAGACTAAAAATGTTTGCTCAGTTGTATAGTTAGGAAGGATCATAAATAGAATTCCAAAGTAAAACTACCTGACTCTTGGCTTTTTTCTCATCTCCAAATATTCTTAGTGTTCTACTCTGTAAAAAGAAATAAATCATTGTTAAGCAAATATTTATCTGATAGTTAAAAGATGCAATTTAGAAAAAATTTAGAAAGTCATAAAATTTTAGGAAAAATCAAAATGAACCCCAAGATACAGACACAAGAGATTTTATCTTTCTTGCTATTCTTTTTAATGTACTTACAATGTATTATGTGATTTTTTTCTTTTGAATGTTCTTCCCCTATAGTATAACCCCTGTTTTCACTGTATTTAATTCCAGTGCTCTGCATCTTTTTTCTTAATACATATTTTTAGAGTGAAAATACTGTACAGAGGGGTTATAGTTACATGAGGAAGATAATGAATCCACTTCTTACTGAGCATTGTTAAACCCTCCTTTGTATTTTCCCTATCATCCCTTCCCTCCCCCCTCCCCAAATCCTCCCCCCATCCCTCCTCCCTCCCTCCTCCCCCCTGCCCCCCCCAAGTTGTAAAGTTCATTTTCAACATAACTGTCTTGTACATATCATTATTACAATAGGTCATCCTGAATCTATTTCAACATTTTTCCCCTACTTTTTATTTTATTGTCAAGGTGATGTATAGAGGAGTTACAGTTACATAACTAAGGTAATAAGTATATTTCTTGTCAAACTTGTTACTCCTTCCCTCATTTTTCTCCTACTTTCCCTCCCCCTCATCCTCCCCTGAGTTGTACAGATTATTTCCAACATATTGTCTTGTGAATATTGCTGTTGGATTGGTTCCCTCTTGTCCTTTGTCTCCCCTTCCCTTCCCTAATTCAGATAAACATATGTACTATTGCCAGTGTACCAAAATCAAATATAGTGATAACAGGACATATACCAAAAGGGGAAGAACATAAAAAAGAAACAAGAAATCACATCATATATTAAAAACAACAACAACAAAGAAAAACTCCTTATGTATGTCCATATCTTGGAGTTCATATCTTAGCATCATCTTATATGGTCACATGTACGTAGCTATTGGGCTATTCTGCTCATCTGCTAAGAGTATCCCAGATGTATACTATTTATTGCCAATAAGGGAAACCGTGGAACCAGTTTCTTTGGGTCTGGCTTACTTCACTTAATATGATTTTTTCCAAGTCTTTCCATTTACTTACAAATGGAGCGGTGCCATTCTTTCTAATGGAAGCATAGAATTCATATATCACATTTTCTTGATCCATTCATCTACTGAGGGGGCATCAAGGTTACTTCCATACCTTAGCTATGGTGAATAATGCTGCAATAAGCATAGTTGTGCTGGTGGCTTTAGTGTGGCCTTTTTGTTGTCATTTGGGTAAATGCCCAGAAGTGGAATTGCTGTGTCATAGGGGAGCTCTGTGTGTAGCCTTTTGAGGAACCTCTATACTGCTTTCCAGAGTTAACAAGTTTCCACTCCCACCAACAATGCAGTAGAGAGTCCCCTTTTGGCCACATCCTCTCCAGCATTTGTTGTTATTAGATTTTTTTTCTGATTCTAGCCATTCTAATGGGGGAGGGGGAGGAAGGGGGAGGTGGAATCATAATGTAGTTTTGATTTGCATTTCTTTTATAGCCAGAGATGTTGAGCATTCTTCTTGTCTATTGACTGTTATTTCCTCTTCAAATAAATATCTCTTTAAGTCTTTAGCCCACTTAGATAAATAAACAATTCTTTATGGATTTGTTTTTGAAGGATTTATTTTTTGTCTTCTAAGTATATGTTAGATATGAGACTTATATCTCTTCCCCTCCCAAAATTAGAAAAATGTATATACATGACGGAGGAAACTTGAATCAAATACAGTGACAAAAGGGATTATACATGGGGGAAGATCTTTTTTTTATTATTGTGAAAATACCGTACAGAGGGGTTACAATTACATGGGCAAGATAATGAGTACATTTCTTATCAAGCATTGTTCCCTCCTCCTTTTTTCCCTTTCCCATCCCTTCCCATTTCCCCCCCCCCCCCCCCCCGGCCAAAGTTGTAATGTCCAGGTAGATCTTGTATATACATTTTTCTAATTTGGAGAGGGGAAGGGAAATAACAAAATGCTAAAACAAGGATAGAGGTTCACCCATTGTAACAATGAGATGTACAAGACACTATGTTGAAAATAAACTTTGGGATGGGGAAGGAGGAGTTGGGGAAGTGGTGATGGAAGGGAGGGAGGGGTAAAACAAACAAAGGGGGTAACAATGCTTGATAGGAAACGTACTCATTACCTTACTCATGTAACTGTAACCCATCCGTACAGCATCTTTAATATATATATACATATATATATGAACCACATCTATTATCTTCATGGTTAGTAGCAATGTCACACTTCACTGTTACCCTCACCATCAACATCATGAACACCTATTATCATTACTAACATCACCACTATCATCCCTGTCCCTATGACTAATTTTATCACAATGAGCACAGTCTCTTTCATTAGGATGACTATCATCATCATCATCGTGATCATTAATGGAATCATCACTCAATCTCTGACATCAATACTATGACTACCATCATCATCACCATGGCTACTATTATGAAGGCTACAACCCCTGCATGTTTAGTCCTGTGCTCAAAGTGGCTCCTATTAGCTAAGGAGTTGTGATACTGTAAGCAACACTTCTCTTTTATAACAGCATTGCATAGGGCTAAGCAGAGCCAATGGATCATCACTTAGGAGGCTGCAAACAAATGTTCCAGGCTTTCCTTGGAGAGGAAAAGAAAAAATAGACAACGAACAGAAGTGTACCTGTGTACCTAGTAACATTTCTTCCAGTCTCATGAAATCAGTATCTATAATACAATGAAGATGATTCTATTTAGAATATACTGGAGAAATGGACTGAGATGTAAATTATGAAGCAAAGTAGACTACAATAGATGGCAGATGGTATGCTTTGGCTTCTCTCCAACCTGGTCTTGCTCTGGCATAGAAATGATTGGATAAAACTTAGGACTTACCTGGTATCAAACACAAAGTCAAACATTTGTGAGTCTTTTCATATCAACAAGTCCAACTTGTAAATTAGACAGGCATTATGGTCTCCATTTTGCATTCCAAAAAGTAAAATTTAGGAAAATTAAGTTATTATCCAACACAAATCAACTAATGAGTCACAACTATGATTTTCATGCATATAGAGTAATGTTATAAGAACTACCTTTCCCTCTCCCTCATTCACATCTTTAGTGATGTAGGTCTATGTGTATTTACGAGAAACTGGGAATTAAGTCAGACTGTTTTATTTCTGTTGTTGTTGTTGTTGTTGTTGTTGGTGGTGGTGGTGGTGGTGGTGGTGGTGGTGTGTGTGTGTGTGTGTGTGTGTGTGTGGTTCTGGCGCTTGAACTCAGGGCCTAGGTGTTGTCCCTGACCATTTTGCTCAATGCTATATCTCTACCACTTGAGACACAGTTCCATTTTTGCTTTTTTTGATGCTGCCTACCCTGGCTACAAATCATAGCCTCAGATCTCAGCCTTTTGAGTAGCTAGGATTACATCCATGGATGCTTAGTTATTATGTTGTTTTAAGATTTAAAATGTCTTTGCTCCACTTACTCATATTTTCGTATTATAGGCAATAAACTTTGGGACATTACTTTCACTAATTTCCTGAACAATTGTCAATTTTGTGTTGTATAGGTAGCTTTCAGCCCCATCCTGGAAAAGATACTTTCTGAAGATTTCCTGAACTTAATCCAATAGTTTTGAAATCCAGGGTTTTATTCATTATTGTGCACACTTAGATAAATTAATTAGTTGACCTATTGGAGTTCTTTTAGACAGTGTCATTAATTGTTCTAATTATGTGGGTTTTCCTAACTATCTTTTACAACCTATATTGATTCTAATTACTGTTCCTTATGCTACTATTATCTAATGTCTTGGTAAAGGTAATTGCATGATAATTTATCTTAAAATTTCTCTATTTACCCAACGCAAGACTTTTACAAGTGAGTCATCTTCCTTTTAATTAGCTGTCACCTTTTGCATAATGCTGGTAGAAAAAATAAACAGTGAGTAAGCAGATGTGGGTAGCAGTAGAAGCAATTTAATCTAAGGGTAAGGAATTCCCAGCTGCTACCAACATTCCTTCAGGATGATGTCTTCACAGAAATGTTCTTTCTGTGATTATCAGCATTTCTTCAGTCTTTTTTTAAAAACTGCTTCGTTTGCCAAGATTCCAAGAGGTCCTTACTTCCCTTCAGTTAGAGTACATATTATCCCTTAACTAGTCTTTGATATGTCTCTATTTCAAAGAATTACAGCAGGAGCAAGCAAGCTGGGAGTTTCAATCTTATACATTTTTCTGCAGAAGAGAAGAAAATGGATGCGTGGCTGGAATGATGTGGTGTTCCTTTTTCCTGTATTAGTCATACTTATTTAGATGTCAATATTGCCCAGGCAGCAGAAGATAAGAAAGGAAAAAATTCACATATGCCCTGGAAAATGATGTGGAAGACAGTAAAAACATTATATAGGTACTAGAAACCAAAACCATTACAATTAGTTCTTCCATGAACAGAGAGGTCAGTTGGGATCTGACTTATACTATCCATCTCTTTATGAAGGCTTAGGAAGCCGTGAAACCAAATTTCCAAAATTATCCTTTCTGTTCACCAAAAGATATTGTCACAATAACTAGGAAGAAAAGGGGAAGTAATTGCAAAGTACTTCATGTAGGTGGTATTACTTAATTTGCGAGTTGGCTATATTAATTAAACATCAATTGTTACAACTCTAAGCAAAAAGAAAAGAAAGAAAGAAAATAAAAGAAAAAATATCCAGAAGCTAAACAATTTTCCCAAAGTCATCACTTAGGGATCACTCAATTAGACACTTTACTCTCTCCATAGAATTCTTTCCTCTACCAATGATTTCTAGCTTTTTGTTTTTCCTGGTTAAATGGAGGATTTAAGTTGAAATTTAGCATGGGAATTTCCAAGTCAGATTTGAGAAAGCAATGTTGTTTAAAAATAACCATGCTTATTAAATGTCTATTGATCAAAATATATTGTATCGATAAACTGCTTTGTTAGATGGCAACTCCTTTGTAAAACTACTAAAAGATAATAGTAAAACATACTGTGATACCACATTTGTCATCTGAATAGAAGTAAAAGAAAGAAATTAATAAAAATAGCAGATGGGGAGCAAGTGGAGAGGTGGGGGAGGGAAGCAAGAGTAAGAGAAAAACAAAGGAGGGTGTAATAATGCTCCACAAGAAATGTACTCATTACCTTACTTGTGTAACTGTTACCTATCTGAACAGCATCTTTATATTTTTTTATTGTGAAAATACTGTACAGAGGGGTTACAATTACATGGGCAAGATAATGAGTACATTTCTTATCAAGCATTTTAGCCTCCTTCTTTATTTACCCTTCCCATCCCTTCCCAGCCTCCCCCGCCCCCCTACCCAACCTCCCCCCCCCCCCCCGACCCACCAAAGTTGTAAAGTTCGTTTTCGACATGACAACTTGTACTTCTCATTGTTGCAACAGGTCCACCTGTATCCTTATTTAAACGACTTGTTTTTCCCCTTCCCCTCCACAAATTATACCGACATCAAATACAGTGGAAGCAGGGGTTATACTGTGGGGGAGGGACATGCAAAGCAACAAAGAAATAATCTTATAAATGCGTTAGCAACAAATGCATGAAAGAAAAAAAAACATTTAAATACATATCTTAGGTGCACAGCATCTTTATAATAAAATAAAATTTATAAAAGAAAAATAACAGACACATATATATATATATATATATATATAAATGTCTAAATGTATATGTGGAAAAAACCATAATCCTTTCTGAAAATTAAAAGATATTTGTTGAAATCTCTCTCCCATACCACATGTTCTGTAAGCTTATGAAATTTTTTTTTGTAGCCCAGCATTTACAGTAGTCTAGTAATGTATATCAACTTGGGATGATTAGTCAGATACTTCTAATTTATTAGGAGATAGCCACTATTCAGTAGGTACTTTTGAACTACTCTAAAGACTGACTCTTTAGGAGCCATTATTGCAATGACCTGTGGTTATTTATATATAATCCAACTCTCTACCTCAAATAAATACTTAGTCTGTGTGAGGCTGGGGGGGGTGGAGTGAAAATGGAGAATGGAGTGAGCAGCTGGCCTTTTTTCCCATCTTCTCCAGAAATAATGGACAGAATGAGAAGGAGCAGTATGCCTACAATTAAGATTAGAAATGGCAGCTTTCCCCTCTGGTTTATTTGGAGGAGGAAATAAAACGTGCCAAGTGCCCCATAGAGCTTCTCAATATGAAGTCTTAATTCAAATACTTACTGCCTGCTGCTATTCGAATTTCCATTTAAAAATAATTATCAAAACCATATGGGTTAAAAGGGTTGGGGAGAAGTCTCAAAATGGAAATATGTTAATTGTAATCACTTTGGCCTTTTGCATTTGACTACAGTACCCTCAAGCCAAGAACTCTCCACCTCCTTGTGCCTTTGGCAGAATGATTTCTCAGGTTGCCATCCCTACCAGGTCATGGACCCCTCCTTACCCTTTGACTGAAGCAGCTGAGTACAGGGAGCCCAGTTTTCATGGTCCTAGTCTTTATCCACTCATTTCTCCCAATCACTTGTAGAGTTCTTTCCTCACTAGCAGGTGAAATTATATTTGATTTCCATGTGTGGCCAATGTAGCCTGTGTTCATGTCAGTGGCATAAATCTTTGTTGCTTCAGAAGTCTGCATTGTCACCTGCTCTGTCAGAGTATAAGTTCACTATAGTAAAAATGTCAACACCATAAATTCCTGTTGAAGTTTAATTGCCATTGAGATAATAATAAGAGTTGGACCTTTGAGAAATGATTAAATTCTGAAGGCAAAGCCATTATGAATGAACCATTACTATAGTAGTGATGTGATGTGCTTTGGACACCAAGAATCCATTTGACTCAATGTTCTCTCTATCTCCAAGTTCTCATTGGTTTTCTGTCATGTCACTTCTAAGAGGCTCTTCCCCAAATGTTGATCTGGCCATCTAGAACTGTGAGCAAAATAGATTTCTGTTCATTATGTTTTCCAGTCTATGGTGCTCTGTTACAGCACTAGAAAACAGACAATGTCAGAGATAGTCAGAGCCATCTCCATGCTACCTGACATCCTCTACAAATGAGTATTAAATGACTAGAAGCTAATTGGAATTTTATTTCAGCCAGGGTACTAGGTTGTACAATAATCAAGTTGATTTCCAAACTAAATAATAAGGATTTATTATGAATCTTTAAACCTACTGGTCAAAAATCATGTAAAAAGGCCATGAAAATTTATAAACGCTCATTAAGCCTGATCCTAACTAGACTCATTAATGCCATGAGAGAAGTTTACATGATGAATATAAAACGATGCTGGAATATCTTGAGTGGAAAGACAATAATATTGAGAGCAAGGTGGCTGCTTGATTCCTAATAGTATTAGCCTCTCTGGGTTTCAGCAATGAGAAGGTATAATATTTTCTATGACAAAGATTATTTTGGAAAACTTTATATTAATACCTGTAGTGTTTGAAATACTAATGATCACATCAACTCCTAATGTAAGTCAAGTTTCCCATGTTGTCACCAGTAGCTATATGAAAAATAAGTATATGAAATATGGCTAGTTCAAACTAAAGTATATTGTAAGCATGGCACACTAGATTTTTTTGTTGGTGGAGCTTGAACTCTGGGCCTGGGTGCTGTCCCTGAGCTCTTCAGCTCATGGCAAGCACTCTGCCACTTGAGCCATACCACCACTTCCTAGATTTTTTTAAACCTTAGTTACAATATACTAAACTAATGACAGAGATCTCATTTTTCTTAAGTTATAGCAATTAGGACATATTAATCTAAATAAAATATCACTTGTTTACTTTTGTAAATGAGTATTATGAAAATTTAATTACATGTAAGATATTATTACATTATGTTGAATGGCTCACATTTATGCATAGTGTACTTCCTTTGAGCAGAGCAGGTAAAACGAGCCTGCAGGGTTAAGGTATATAGCTTTATGCCAAGTTGCCCTTGAACCTTGGGTACCAAGAAAAAAGAGTAGCACTATTTAATTTTATTAATTCATCTTTGTTTGCAATCATCCATAAAATACTGTGCTAAGTATTGGTGCTATATGCTTAACTAGACAATCATGGTTGAAAGAAGTAAAGAAGACATATATTAAACACTTAATCATTAAGTCAGAGTATATAGTTTCAAACAAATGTGTGTGTGTGTGAGACACAGAGAGAGAGAAAGAGAGAGAGACAGAGAGAGAGAGAGAGAGAGAATACTGATTATGAGGCTTGAACTCAGGGCCTAAATTTTGTCTATGACATTTTGTTCTCAAGGCTAGCACTCTATTATTTGAGCCATAGTGCCACATTCAGCTTTTTAACATTTTCTTTATTTAATACTATTACTAATAGTAATAATATTTATTCCACTGTTTTTTCTACTTTTATCATTATATTTAGCCATTATTTTTTGGAAAAACAAAACAAAACAACTATCCATTTTGAAATACTTCGTACGGGTGGCACATATATGTAATCTTAGATATTTAGAAGGCTGAAATCAGAGAATTTTTGGTTGCAGGTCAACCAGACCAGAAAAACATGCCATAATGGAAGGTATGTCAACTTGGTGATAGCTGCTTGTGACTACAGAAATGGCAGGAAGCATGAATTAAGAGAATCTTGCTTAGGCAGAATTAGGTAGAAAGAGAGCCACTGAACAAAAGGCTTGAAGCATGGCTCAAATAATTGAATGCCAATATAGTAAGTACGTAGCCCTGAGTTTAAATCCTAGCACCACCAAAAAATACATTTGGAGTATTATAGAAATATTAGATATTTAACCACTGTGGAATTTGGCAAGGTAGCAAATGATATTGGATAGGACCCCAGACAGATCTCAGAATTTTCAACTGTAGGTATAATTTCGATGTGACTGGCATTTTGAACAAGTATTTCAGCTTAATACCCTCATCTCTAGTACAAGGGAGTCAACCTTCATATTGTCTCTGTGATTGGAGAAACTTAGTGTACTCATCCATAAAACAACTTTGTAGGTGATATACTACCTTCACAGTTTCAGTTTAGGTCATGATTCCCTAATGAATCCCCAAAATGAACTCAGTTTACTTGAAGCAACAATTTCTATTGAGAAATTATGTCATTGAAAGAGAGAAGTTTTTTTTTTAATTTTTTTATTGTGAAAATACTGTACAGAGGGTTTACAATTACATGGGCCAGGTAATGAGTACATTTCTTATCAAGCATTGTAGCCTCCTCCTTTGTTTCCCCTTCTAATCCCTTCCCATCCTCCCCTGGCTCCCCCCACCTAATCCTCCCGCCCCCCCCCAACCAAAGTTATAAATTTCGTTTTAGACATAACAACTTGTACTTCTCATTGTTGCAATGGGTCCACCTGTATCCCTATTTAAACGACTTGTTTTTCCCCTTCCCCTCCACAAATTATACCGACATCAAATACAGTGAAAGAAAGGGTTATACTGTGGGGGAGGGAAATACAAAGCAACAAAGAAATAATCTTATAAGTGTGTTTGAAACAATCGCATGAAAGAAAAAAAAACATTTGAATACCTATCTTAAGGTTCATTTTCCTAACATCACCTTATCTGACCTTTTCTGCTTGACTCAGACATATACTAGTTATTGCAAATAAGGGAAACCATGGGACCTATGTTTCTTTTGGCCTGGCTTACTTCACTTAATTGTGGAGGAGGCCCACAAATGATCTTGATCAAATTCTTATTTTGCAATAATGGTGTTTAAACTCAGGTGCCTTGCTGGGCAGGTTCTGTGTATAATCAATTCAAACAATTTCACTGCATTATATCATCTCCAGAATGACAAGAATGATATATAGTACTCAACCACAGGATTATTGTGGAAGAAAAATCAGAAAGCAGATATGAAATTTCCTAGTATATTGCATAGATTACAAGAGACATTTATAAGTTATTTTCAGGCATCTATTCATTCAATTTGTCTAAGACTCTATAAGTTCCTCATTTCCCAATATCTTTCTATATTGGCCTATGAATAAGGACAAATATGAAAGCTTTTTGCTGCCTTATCCTGGAACTCTAATGAGAACTTATCAATAACAAATATGAACTGTGTGACACTTTTTATACTATCAACATAATTGCTATATTTCTCTCTGAAGCTAAACTCCATTGGTCTGAATGTTTGTTTTAGTGTAATGTTGAGAGATACATCAGTTTCCCTACATTGACTAATTGCCATTTCCAGCAACACATCCCGAGAAAAATGTTTTCACAATATTCAGTAAGCATACACTGATTTCTCCTTCTGAATTTCCTTGTAAACAACTTATCAAGCCTTCCAAATTCAGACTGTCATTAATAGAGTAGAAACAGGGTAACATTTTTTAACTGCTGATGTAGGGTAAACACCAAACATAAACAGATTTGTCTTTCTCTATACTGAAAAATGTACAGTAGGTCTACAAACATGATGCACATTATATTGTTACAAAAATGATCAGAGTGCATGCTAGTTTTTCCTGAATTCAGTAAATGAGCTTCAATTACAGGTATTACTACCCATGGTAAGCCTATAAAAATGGCTTCGAATTCAGCTCCATTGACAGGACCCAAATAAATGTGTTCAAAAGGATCTCAATTGTGTCATTCTTTTATTTAGTTTTTTTTGTATTGCACTGTTTATTTGTTTAAAAAAACTTTAGTGATGTCAGGTTTCAAGACTGCAAACTGTCATTGACACTTTTTTATTTTCTTCTTGTTATTTTATTTCCTATTTTCTGTTATGACTAAACAACTATGATACATAAAACAAACCTATTTCCATGTTTGCATTACAGTTGCCATTTCCATATCATTCAATAAATCAAGAGATTTAGATTCATAGGACTCTTTTGGAGTCCAATAGCTATTTGTTGGCATGGCTCACTACAGGGCCTCTTTAAAAGTACCTGTTTCAACCTAATATCCAAGCATCTAGCATAGTTTCTAATTCATAGTACCTGTTCATTAAATATTGGTTAAACTGAAGAGAAAAGGCATCTAACTTACCTAAGTATCCTTATCCTCTCCCTCTTTGAAATCAAACTGGATCATTCTGCAGATTAATTTTCTAAAAGTACAGCTCTAGTCATGGTGGACTTAAACAAGGTAAAAAGATACAAACTATTTAAAATATACTGTGGTCCAGGGTTATTCTCAGTAACTCTATAGCAAATGCCTATTTCCATTTTCTCTGATAAGAAAACTGAGGCACAATATGTCTGAGTCAAGCAGAAAAGGTCAGATAAGTTGATGTTAGGGAAATGAACCCTAAGATAAGTATTCAAATGGTTTTTTTTCTTTCATGTGATTGTTTCTAACACATTTATAAGATTATTTCTTTGTTGTTTTGTATGTCCCTCCCCCACAGTATACCTCGGCTTTCACTGTATTTCATGTCGGTATAATTTGTGGAGGGGAAGGGGAAAAACAAATTGTTTAACTAGGGATACAGGTGGACCCATTGCAACAATGAGATGTACAAGTCGTTATGATGGGGGGGATGGGAAGGGATGGGAAGGGGAAACAAAAGAGGAGGCTACAATGCTTGATAAGAAATCTACTCATTATCTTGTGCATGTAATTATAACCCCTCTGTACAGTATTTTCACAATAAAAAAGAAAACTGAGGCACAGTATGGTGAAGACCAAATCATTGAGCTCCCAGTTTTTAAGATGAATAAGGCCTCTCAACATAATTTCATATCTGACATT
Organism: Dipodomys ordii; assembly: GCF_000151885.1. Lineage (NCBI taxonomy): Eukaryota > Metazoa > Chordata > Mammalia > Rodentia > Heteromyidae > Dipodomys > Dipodomys ordii. The sequence continues at coordinate 9,504,101 of NW_012267238.1, read as the reverse complement.
AGAGCCTGTGGTCTCTACTGTGTCATTGGTCTTTATTTGCTAAAATATCTGTGTGGACTCCTCTACCTAGCATTGCTCCTAATCATGGAGGACCTGACTTAAAACATCTAGTGATTCCTTATTGTTTTCTGAGTGAAGCAGGTAGAAGCTCAGCAGGCAGCTTCTCCCAGCTCAAATAAAGCAATGCAGGACCTGAAACTCAAATCCAGAACTACTGAGCCAGTATCTACATCTGACAAGAGAGCTAAGTGATATGTAAACACATAGAAGACTCAAGATTTTTCTGTGAATGAAACATCATCATGAGGCACCAGCATTAATTCACCAAGTCATAATTGTAGCCTAACTTCCGCTCCTATGATAAGAGATATCAAAGGCATCACTTAGTGAGAGAAGATGGATCTTAACAAAAAGTCGCATAAAATATCCAATGATGCACTTTAACAACTGTAGATGTTTTATTTCTAAAAAAATACTATAGCTTGTAATCACAAATTTTCAGTTGACAATTAATTGCTTATTAAACTACCTTGGTTGAAAGTTCGCATGGAAAGTAAATCTATGCACTGTACTCATTATTTTTTTCCCCAGTGTAAACAGAGTTCCTGGGATGGAGTAAGAATTAATGTAGATGTGCTTAGTGAATGAATAAATTATTGAATAAATGGACAGAAGAACGAGATTTTATCAAACATAGGCGTTACCAGATGCCAGTGACGAATGCCTGTAATCCCAGCTAAGCAGGAAGCTGAGATCCAGAGGACAGTAGATAGAAGCCAGCCCACATAGATAAAATATTCAAGATTTCATCTCTAATTAACTAGCCAAAAGTAGGGCTAGAGGTTTGGCTCAAGCAATAATAGTCTCTGAGCTCAATCTTGTAATATAACTCAAACCATACACACAAAATAGAAAGCAAAAACTAGCACGATGTTATTGATAACTGAATTCTAACTAAGAGATGGATACTGAAATCACAGGGGAATTTTGAGCTGTGTGAGACATTTCCCAATACATCCCAAGTATGTATTACTTTATCAAAGATACTTCAATTGTGTTCTTTAAGTTTGTGGATAAGATAAATCTTTAGGGAGATTAAACGTGTTAAGGGAAAGAAATGTGTTTAAAAGGTGGACTGAATCTTATGAGATAAAATCTAATGGAGTTGAGTATTATAACATTTGTCTAGGTTCATAAGTTTAAATGAAAGAAATGAAGGAATTGTGGCTTTAAAAATGCCTTAAAGGTAGCTTTACTTTAGTCTCACTTTGTGACTGTCTAGAGTCTTGTATAATTTATCATACCCAAGTGTATTTTATACATTTTTATTGTAAAAATACTGTACAGAAGGGTTACAGTTACATAAGCAAGGTAATGAGTACATTTCCTATCAAGCATTGTTACCTCTTCCTTTGTTTCTCCCCCCAACCAAATGTATTTTTTAAATTTTAATTTATTGTAAAGATGTTGTACAGAGGGGTTACAGTTACATGAGTAAGGCAATGAATACATTACTTGTGGATCATTTTACCCCTTCCCTTGTTGTCCCATTATCCCTTCCCTCCCCCACTTCCCACACTCCTCCATAACTCACTCTCTCATCCCCTACCCCACCCAAAGTTGTAAAGTTCATTTCCAATATACTGCCCTGTGGGTATCATTGTTGCAATGGGTCATGCTGTGTCCTTGTTTCAGTGTTTTGTTATTCCCCTTCCCCTGCCCAAATTAGACAAATGTATATACAAGAAACAGGGCAACAAAATCAAGTACAGTGACATCAGGGGATATGCCACAGGAAGAAGAACATAAAAAGGAAACAAAAATACTCACACAGTACATTTAAAACAATGGCATCAAAGAGAGACCTCTTCTGTCCCTATCTCAGAGTTCATTTCACCTAGTGTCATTTTATATGAACATATGTACATAGTGTTTGAGCTTTTCAGCTCATCAGATACGATTATCCTATACATATACTAATTATTGCAAATAAGGAAAACCATGGAACCTAAATTTGTTTGGGACTGGCTTACTTCACTTAATATGATTTTTTCCCAAGTCTTTCCATTTCCTAACAAATGGGGAGGTGTCATTCTTTCTGTTGGAGGCATAGAATTCCATTGTATATATATTTATATCACATTTTCTTGATCCATTCATCTCCTGAGGGGCATCTGGGTTGGTTCCATATCTTAGCTATGGTAAATACTGTTGTGATAAACATAGTTGCCTTATTATGGCCTTGTTTGTGATCATTTGGGTAAATGCCCAGAAGGGGGATTCCTGGGTCACAGGGGAGCTCAATGTGGAGTCTTTTGAGGAAACTCCATACAGCTTTACAAAATGTTTGAACAAATTTACACTCCCACCAACAATGCAAGAGGCTTCCATTTTGGCCACATCCCCTCCAGCATCTGTTGTTATTAGATTTCCTGATTATAGCCATTCTAACTGGGGTTAGATGGAATCTCAATGTTGTTTTGATTTGCAATTCTTTTATATCCAGAGAAGTTGAGCATTTCTTCATGTGTCTATTGGCCATTCTTATTTACTCTTCAGAAATGTCTCTCTTTAGATCTTTAGCCCTCTTGTTGATGGGGTGGTTGTTTCTTTGAGAATTTGTTTTTGGAGGATATACTTAGAACCCAAGTGCATTTTTTGTCTTTTACCATAAAATGGATTTACTTGTATATTTATAGGCACATTCTACTTAGAACAAATGAAGGGAACCATGCAACCTATGTTTTTCTAGATTTGGCTTGCTTTCCATAATATATTTTTTTCCAGTTCTTTTCATTTTCCTACGAGTGGTCAAATATCATTCTTTCTGATAGAAGCATAGAGGATCACAAAAGCTCAATAGCCATGTGCATATGATTACACAAAGTGATGTTTATCCAAATGTATTCCAAGAAATGGAAACAAAGGTTTTTGTTATTTTTCTTTTTTGTTTATGTTTCTTTCTTTCTTTGTTTTCTTCATTGTCACTGCTTTTGAACTTTTTATCTTGTATGTAAGTTTATCTGTTTTGGGGAAGGTAAGTGGGAGCACAGAAATGGTGGGACAAAGGATGCACAAATCCAGCACTGATACTCACTAGACACCATGTTGAAAATGAACTATACAACTTTTAGAGGAAGTGGATCAGGAGGGAAAAAAACTGGGAGGAAAATGAAAGAATTTGTGACACTGTTCAAAAAGAAATCCACTCATTATCTGACTAATATAACTATAACCTCTCTGTACATTTTCTTTACAATAACATTTTTTAAATGATAGCTTTACTTAGTAACTGTCATTCAAAAGAATGGCATTTGCAGTCTCTAAAGATTGTGTAAATTGAAGGTGAAATAAGAGTAGTATCCAACATGAAGGAGATTATTGTTGCCAGATTCCAACCTCACTATGTTCTTGTAATATGACTGCAGAGTGGATCCCTTAGCTTTGTGAACCTCAAGGCTTCCCTTGTTCTAACCTCTTCATGTAGTGAGAATCCTTCCATAAGTACTATATAGCCAGCCAGGGTTGACTGTTGGCAAATAAACTTTCTTTATAAACACTCAAATCTAAATACCAGATAGTCTTTCTGTGTCATGCAAGACATATTATTCATTTTCATTTCAACTCTAAAAATGTAAGAACCATGATATGGAAACAGATCATTTGTACAACTCAGCCTAGGAGATCAAGTTTATCAAATGAAGTTTCATTTCATTGTGGTCTGATACCACCTTTTTGCTAATATCTCTTTTTTAAGCAGCTGTGGTTAAGTTGTTAGATTTCCAAATGGAACCAAAGACCATATTGATTAGCCCAAGAAGTAAGAAGATAAGCAAAAGTGAAATAAGATGCTTTGTCTGGAAAATAAAGCACTATAACTTCTACCTTAAAATAGGGAAAACTAGTTACAGGAAATACAAAATAAATGAGAATAAAATGGAATTTTAATACAGAAAGGACTTGCTTCAATTTTTTTTCAAATTTTATCTTTCCCATAGAATATGTATAATATTTTGGAAAATCTGGTAAATGTTTCTCTGCCTCATTTATCTTATTTACAAAATGAGGAATATTATAAAACCTTATGAATTAGCTTTTGTTCCCTAAAAACCACTAGCAAAGTGTGGTGGTCTCAAGCTGAAACAAATGATCATTTCCCTTCAATTCAAAGGGTGAAATAGTCAACCATCTTATGGTCACAAAGGATGAGGGTGATAATACTGAAGTTTAGAGGCTGGGCTGGAAGTCTAGGATGTTTGCTCTTAGGTCAAGTGCCTCAGCTTTTCCCTACATGCCCTTTTCTTCTAGTAAATCTAGAGTGCCTTCCACATTTGGGGACTTTGGGGAGTGTTCATGGAAAGCAAAGGAAGTACTGACATTTGGAGCTTAGGATATAGAATACTCACTGATGACCTTAAGTTACACACAATTTTTTTGGGGGGGGTCCGGTCTTGGGGCCTGAACTCTGGGCCTGGGGCTGTCCCTCAGCTCTTCAGCTCAAGGCTAGCGCTCTACCACTTGAGCCACAGTGCCACTTCCGGCTTTTTTCTTTTTGCTTATGTGGTGCTGAGGAATCGAACCCAGGGCCTCATGCATGCAAGGCAAGCGCTCTACCACTGAGCCACTTTCCCAGCCCCTACACACAATTTTTTTGAAGAAAAAACTAGATCAGTCCACTTTCAAGCAGTTAGGAGAAAGTTTCCATTTTTGGAAGAGAAGGACAGGAAAGTCAAATTGCAAAATGCTGTGTCTACCAGGATTAGTCATTAAAACAGGGCATTAAATAATATATAATATTATTTTTACACATGATTTATTTATATTTTTCACATAACATACATAGACCTATTTACCAGGATATTGTGAGGGTTTATAAAGGTCACAGAAAACATTTATCAGAGTCCTCAAATGATAGGAATTGCAGGTAATGGCTCTATCATCTGGGTCAGGTATTGTTTTTAATAAAATATAGAATGAAAAATACAGATTAAGTTATACTCTACACTTAAGTGAGCTGACTTGGTAACATCTTTGCTATCCTAACAAGCATTGATACCATATGCATCAGAGAAAAGTGCTTCACACTTATTTTTTAACAAGATTAGGTAATATGTAAGGTTAATCTAGTCTTTGGAGTTTTTTAATGTTATGCTGAATATTAACAAATTACAATCATATTCAGTAACAAGTGATGCTACAATGTCTGGGTACAATCTGGAACTATCAAATGAAGTTGAATAACTCATCATTTATTTCTCCAGTCTATTTCAACTATTTTACCCTTCAATCCAGATCTCCTTGTGTATTCAAGCTCCCAATTTTTAGTCATCACCATATTCCTATCAGCTTTAATGAAAAAAAACTGATATTTCATGTGAAAGTGAGATCAAGTGGCATTTATCTTTCTATCCTTGATTTATTTTATGTCACACAATATTCTCCATATTTATCCATATTGTCCCAAATGACAGAATTTATCTCTTTTTAAAGGTTGAGTAGTATTCCTCTATCTTTATATACCACATGTTCTTTAGCCATTCATCTATTTATAAACACTTAGGTTAATTCCATAGCTGAGCTGCTGTGAAAAATGCTCCAATAAACAAGTGCAGCTGTCCCTTCAGCACGCTGACCTTAAATCTTCTAGATGTATACACAGTAATGGAATTGCTGGATCGCATGAAAATTCTGTTTTCAATGTTTCAAGGAACCTCCATAGTTTTCCAAAATGGGTATACTAATTTACATTTATACCAATAATGTACAAAAGTTCCTTCTGCACATCTTTACCAACAGCTGTTATCATTCATCTTCTTGCTAGCAGTGAGCCTAACAGGTGTGAGGTTCTATCTCATTATGGTTTTATTTGCATTACCCAGGTGATTAGTAATGCCGAGCAATTTTTGTCCTCTTTGCTCCTTATTTCACTTTGCATAGGTAAACTGATCTGTGCAGGCTCTCACCACAGATTCTCTTCTAGTTTTGTCTGAGTTTGGTAAGGGAAAGGCAAAGGCAGGGAACTGATGAGTTGAAAGCAAGGATTCCTCGATTCCTCTCTCTGCCTAACTGGTTTTATTGAGCCATCTCATTCGTTTGTAAATCCTTTCTTATAATTTACCCAATTTCTTATCATTTACCCAATTTTACATGTCATTTCCTTTCTGTGGATAAGCATGGAGATCCAACAATATCTTTGGTCCATCCAAAGACTAAAAGTAATTTGTGATAGTGGACAGAAACTATAAGAGAATAAATCATTCTATTTAATATTGCACCTATGGAACCTATTCAAACCATGTCCATCAGTTACTATCTTCTGAGTGTTTTCTATTTCTTCAAAAGGCTAAGCCGAGTGAATGTATGTGCAAATAGTTTGCAGTCTAGATACAGGTGGGAACCAGTCAATTAATTACAGAACAAATATACAACATAAACTATGGTAAATTTCATGTAGAGAAGAACTACAGAAATGTGAGGATGTCACAGGTCTCTCAGTGTTCTATGGCTGGAGGAAGTTACGTTGGTAAAGATTAGAATGAAGGGAGAGATGATAGTGAACTGATTAGTAAATAGGCTAGTGGGGTCAGAGGTCAGAAGTCAAATTTGATCATAGTGTGGAATAGGACTCACGGAGTTAGAGCCAACCATGAATAAACTTGCTAAACATGCTGAGTATTTCAGTCTGTGTGCAAAATATAATCAGGAATTTTTGCTTATCTAAAATAATAATATGACTCATATAACCAGGGAATAATGTGGGAAACAGGAGGCTGAAGGAGTAGAAAGAGATAAATGAAGACAACTTGAACTACAGAAAAGGTTGAGAAAAAATGATAGATTTGATTAGATGATGAATATTAATATCTGTCTTAGTTTGATCAGGCTGCCCATGAAAAACATGGTAAATTGGATGACTTAAAACAACAAGCATTTATTTCTCACAGATCTAGACTCTTGAAAGTTCAACTAGCTACTAGACATTGTCAATTTCCTTCTGTCACTTTCCTGACAGAACCTCTTATCTGTTTCCTTCTGTGGTAGTTGGGGTCAGGGAGTTTTCTGAGATCTCTTAAAAGGACCTAAATCACCACCCAAAGGCCTTACATCTTAATAATATTCCCCTTGAGGATTAAGATTTAACATATAAATCTTGGGGTGACAAAATCAACCAGCTAAAAATAATGGGAGATTAGATATGACGGGAAAAACCCATAACCATCTTTGAAACTAGTTGGCTGAGTCAGAAGTTATAATGGTGTGGTTTTTACATACAAAATTTTATTGACATATTGATTATTCATGCAAAGGGATTTTGTTGTGATATTTCCATACATGAATACAATACACTATAATCACATTTATTCGTTCTGCTTTGCTTTTTATCTCTGTACTCCATTCTTAAAGAAATTTGAAAGACTTCTTTGTTCTATAATATTTATATATAAAGTGATGTGACTACATTCAGACTCTTTTTTAAATTTTAATTAAGTTTTTTATTGTGGAAAAAACTGTACAAAGGGCTTACAAAATGAGCAAGGTAATGAGTACATTTCTTATCCAGCATGGTTGCCGCTTCCTTTGTTTTTCCCTACCATTCTGTCCCTCCCACCTCCTGAACTACACCCCCCGCAGAATCCTCCCTGCCTAAATTGTAAAGTTTATTTTTCGACATAGCATCTTGAACATCTCATTCATACAATGGGTCAATCTGTATCCCTATTTAAACATTTTTCCCTTCCTCTCCCCAAATTATACCAATATCAAATACAGTGGAAACAGAGGTTATACTATGGGGGAGGGACATACAAAGAAACAAAAAATACTGAGGATTTCTTATGTGTAAATACTGCATTTGCCACTTAGAGTAATTGACAAGATCAAAATAGGATGATTTCTGTCATAAGAAGAGGCCATCTAGCAAGCTGTCCTCATACAGAGTATGGTCTGCTGTAGGTAGGAGCTATGTGAAAACATGGCTAGAACCTTTACTGGATAGGAAATAAAGCCACCTTTCAATAGTTTCAGCGTAGGAAAAGCAGAAATTGGTTAGACTTCTCAACCTACTACACTCCAAACCCTGGCTTGTCTTCTTGGTGATTCCTGTGAAATACACCTAAGTAGTCATACTGTTTTCATCTTAGGAGAAGGGCCAGTATTATGCATCTTTTACAGGCCTAGCCAAGAACACTACTCAAAAAGCGTTGCCTAATATTCTCCTTTAATCACATCTCTGGAAACACAGACAAATTGAACAGTTCATTTATGATGTTTCTTTTACCCAGTTTTGCCTCTGTAATTTTTTACATTTTGGACAACAAAAAAGTCCCCTTTTGTTTTCAATGAATATAAAAAACAGTTTATTTGGCACCCACTGCTTAAAAATAACCCTATTTGCATTTCCTATGACTTACACGATTTAATCATCACAAGTCAAATGTCAGGTTTCTTTATTGAGGAAGTATAAACAATATCTTAAAGTTCCAGATCCAATTTGTGGCAGAACTGGAATCCAATCCAACTCACTCATCAAAAACCCTTGCCTTTTAAATATATTCGACTGTGGTTCCAAGTCTACACCATTATAATTTACATGAACATATTGTAAGGTTGAAAATGTCAATGCTATTTTTCCAACGAGTGAATTAATAATAAACTTGGGAAGCAACATTTACCTAATGCCAATAATTTACTATTTTTCTTTTGCTGTTTTATATAGTTCCTGCATTTTTCAAGGGCATTTATTCATTTTCACTTTTGTGCTTTGTGACAATATTGTGGACACAAAAATACACAATATTTTCATGCATAATTATTCAACTAAATTACTAAGTATACAAATTTTAAATATCATTGCTACTGTTTGTTTCAGAAAAGAGTTAAGCATTAACTATGTAGCTGCTATACTGGATTTCAATGTAGAAATCATTGGAAAAAAAAAGAAATTACCAGACATTTTTTTCTCACTGCAGTTAGTGATGACGACAGAAATTATAAAAAGAGAAACCTTAAAAAAACTAAATCAATGTCTCAGGAAAGCCCTGAATATTCCTCAGACATGTTACTCTAAGTTCATGTTTGTTTCTACCAGGCAACAGCAGCATGGAATTTTTCTCATTCTATAAATCGTTTCTCCATCTAGAGAAAATTCTTTCCTAAGATCTGGGAAATAGCAACACAGGGAAGGATGGATAATCTGTATAGCCAGACTATTCTATGTGCAGGCCCCTTTGTGGTCATAGTCACAGTGGCCAGGAACTGTGCCTTTACTACTCTCTTTAGAAGAGCCTCCTCATCCTCCATCATTTGACAGTGATTGACAACTACAACAAGTTGTTGTGTCAAAGCTCCTGCAAGTCAATTATGAAAATGATGTGCACTTGCTTAAAGATGATTGTAAATTGCTGCTGGCTGATCAGAATAATGAGTTGCGGTGATGCTAATCAACATTGGGCATATATAGTACCTTGTTCCTGCTGTTGGGTTTGCAGCTGCAACTAGTTCACCCAAATGAGAGTGTTTTCAAGTTTCTTAGATTGAGGCTGGATGCTCACAATGGGAACATTTATGGGAAGAGGGGAAGTTAGGTTCAAGGAAAGATAATGAGATAAAGAAATGCTGAAATAAGGATACAGGTTGACCACTGTAGCAATGAGATGTACAAGACACTATGTTGAAAACGAACTTTATAACTTCGGGGTGGAGGGAGGAGTTAGTAGGTGGGCAGGGAAGGAATGGCAGGGAAAACAAAGGAGGGGGCAACAATGCTCAATAGGAAATGTACTCATTACCTTACCCATGTAACTGTAAACCCTCTGTACATTATTTTTACAGTATTTATATATATCTATATACTTAATAAAAAAAGAAAACATATTTTACAACAGTCAGATAAGCCCTTTTCTTACCAGTCCCCCATGATTTTGGTGAAGAAGGAAGGCAACATTTGCTAGATGGAGCTCTCCATATGTGTTATATATTTTTTTAAATATTCTTCATGGTAGTCTGTGACATGGCTATTTTTATTTCCATAGAACACTATAAGAAACTATCAGTGGCCTCACCCAGCTAGGTAAGCTAGGATTCCAGTTTCTCCTATTAAAATTTAAAGTTCATTACACTACAAAGACTTACAGCAAATACTGGCTATAAAATGTTCACTTTAAACTCTGTGTTCATGTGCTCAGTATAGCTTCCTCAGCCTCACAGACATACTCTGAGGAGGACCTCTGGGGGAGCATGAGACATGTCCCTACGATGAGGAATCCTACTTTGCAATTCCCGATTGTGTGTAAGCATGCAGAAGTCTTACAGCTGCCGTCCCTCACCTGGACTGGTTTTTGGTTGTCAAGCCGAGACAGGGATAACGTGTCGTTGCTAACAGGTAGGTGTTTCCGCCACGGTGAAAGTATTTGAAAAGTGATTTTGATGATGGCTTTGTGAGTTTATTAAAACCTAACAACACTTTAAAAAGGTGAATTATATAGTATATCAAAAAATAAAATCAAGATATAAATGTGAAATATCAGAAAGTAAACAATCATAGCATATTTAATTGGAACTCAGAAAGAATGGCCCTGCCCCATTTGTTAGGAAACAGAAATACTTGGAAAAATTCATATTAAGTGAAGTAAATGAGACTCAAAGAAACATAGGTCTCATGGTTATCCTCATTTGCAATAATTAGTAAATGTCTAGGATAATTTTATCAGATGAGCAGAAAACCTCAAAAGCTATGTATATAGGACTGTATAAAATGATGCAAAGCGAAATGAACCCCAAGATCTGGACACAAGATGTCTTTCGTTGTTGTTGTTGTTTGTAATGTACCATGTGAATTTTTTTTGTTTCCTCTGTATGTTCTTCACCCTATGGTATATCCCCTATTATCACTGTACTTGATTTTGGTGCCCTGCATCTTATATATACATTTGTCTAATTTGGGCAGGGGAAGGGGAATAACAAAACACTGAAACAAGGTCACAGGATGACCCATTGCAACAAGGATACCCACTAAACATTATATTGGAAATGAACTTTACAACTGTGGTGGGGAGGAGTGAGGGAGGTGGAGGAGGGAAGAGATAGTGGGAGAAGAAGGGAGGGGTTAACAATGCTCGACACGAAATGTACTCATTGCCTTATTCATGTCAATGTAACCCCTCTGTTCAGAATCTTTACAATAAAATAAAATAAAATAATCATGCCATCTTTAATTGGAACACTTGTTCACAACACCCTTTAGGTTTTACTTTTTTATTTGCTTGTTTTTTGTTTATTTATTCAGATGGTATCACCCAGGGCCTTGTGGTTAAAAGTCTAGTACTCAAAGCTAAGTTCACATTTCTGCCCCAGATTTTAATTGTTTTCAGAATGGACATTTCTTAGAAGTGGAGAAACTTTCAGTCTTTCTGAATACAGATATCACGTAGGAAGCTTGGAAATTGGGAACATTGCTGACAAAAATATCTGCAGTATTATGTAGGGTTTGGGAATTAGGCTCATCAATAGGAATGTATTATAGTCACATGCGGTTGAATATCATACTAAAGAAAACTTGTGATGGTCAAAGTGTGGTGGTTCATGCTAGGTGGAGAGAAGGAATAAGGACTTAGCAGCAATGAGAGAAATTTAAGTCTCAACTGAATAACCTATCTATCAAGTGAGATGGTTCTGCCATGTACCTCATTCCAGAAATGAGCATTGGGACTTGGGGTAAATCTGACATGAAAGAAAAATATAGCATGGTTTAAGAGGGAAAAGGTAAAATACCAACTTTGATTTAATTCCAGACTTCAGGATCTAATATTATGACATGGTCATTCATACCTTGTTCTTCTGCTACCTCAATGGGAATGTGCAGCCTTGCTTTGAGAAATGAGCCTAATGACTGGGCTTAGGAACCTTAGTCCTCTGACACACTTCCTCTGCTTTTGTCAATGTGACCTTTTGTGACATTAGATACTGGCACCACCTAGACCTACAAGGCAGAGCTAAAATCAATCCTGGTATATCTCATCAAAAAACTTGTATAATACCCAGTAGATTTCCGACTTCTAGGACACCCCTATAGATTTCCTAACTTCAAGAAACATGCTCTTATTGAACAAGAAACTTGTCAAGGAGACCATGTACCGTTTGTCTCTTTGCTCTTAGCTTACCTCGCTCAACATGATTCCTTCTAGCTCCATCCATTTCCCTGCAAATGCCATTATTTTGTCATTTCTAATGGCTGCATAATATTCCCTTGTGTATAGATACCACAATTTTTGGATCCATTCATCTGTGTTGGGGCTTTTGGTTGTTTCCATATCCTAGCTATTGTGAACAGTGCTGCAATAAACATGGAGGTGCACGTGTCCTTGTATATTGGTTCCTGTTGTTCAGAGTAGATGCCTAGCAGTGGTATGACTGGGTCATAAGGGAGGTCAATCTTTAGCTTTCTAAGGACCCTCCAGTCTGCTTTCCAAAGTGGTTGTATAAGTGTACATTCCCACCAGCAGTGTAAAAGGGTTCCTCTCTCTCCACATCCCCTCCAGCATTTGTCGTTGGCTGATTTGTGGATGTGGGACATTCTGACTGGGGTAAGGTGGTATCTCAGGGTTGTCTTTATTCGCATTTCCTTCACCACCAGGGATGATGAACGTTTCCTCATGTGTTTCTTTGCCATTTTTATTTCTTCATTTGAGAAGTCCCTCTTTAGTCCCCTTGCCCATTTAGTAATTGGTTTGTTAGGTTTGGGAGGGATTAGTTTCTTGAGTTCCCTGTATATACAGCATGTTAACCCTTGTCTGATATATTGCTGGTAAATATTTTTTCCCAATTAGTTGGTTGTCTTTCTAGCTTGGTTGCGATAGATTTAGCTGTGCAGAAGCTTTTTATTTTAAGGTAGTCCCATTTGTCGAGTCTCTCTCCAATTTGTTGTGGCCCTGGGACTCTGTTCAGGAAGTTCCTTCCACATGGTCTCCCTGATAATTGGATGCTAAATCCAAAATGTTAGGTGATACGACAAAACTAACAGGACTTAAGAAACAAAGAACTCCCACTCATCTGGTCGAACCACTACTAAATATCTCCATGCTGCTGATCACATGTATGGTGTATATGTATACACCATTATATGTTATAGACTGTGATAGACAAATTGCTCCAGGAAAGTTAGAATGAACTTGTGACTTTAAATGAGCATCATTATTCCACAATACTGTGAAATTCAGGAAATTATGTAAACACTTCATCACAATTTAAAAAAAAAGAACCTCGGGGAAGGTAGGGAGGGAAGGGATGGTAGGGAGAAAACAATGGAGGGGGTAACAATGCTCAATAGGAAGTGTACTCATTGCCTTGCTCATGTAACTGTAACCCCCTGTATAGTATCTTTACAATAAAAAATAACTTGTCAAGATATGATGCTAATATTGAATTGGAGAAGAAATGATTGAGATTGAAATATGTACAACCCTCCACACTTCTTATTTTGCTATTTCAGCTAATGCTGGAAGTAATATTATGTGAAGGAGCTTGTACTATTTGACTTGAGAAATCAAGGGCTGAATTTTTGAGAGTTTGAATAAATCAATCACAATTAAACATTCAAGAAACAAAGAAGAAGGAAAAGTTTAGGCCTCAGTTTGTCTGTATTTTCTCTGTGTTTAGGCTTCAGTTTGTCTGTGTTTTTTCTGTTTTTTTTTCTATGTTTTTGTTCCTATTGTATACTGACTGCCTAGCTCAGAACACTTGAAATTTATCGAAGAGATTTTAGCAAACAGAAGTTTAGGTAGCAATAAAGCCATGAGTTCATTTTTGCTTTGGAAGGAAAAGTAACATTAGTTAAAAACTGACTCGAATCCAGTTTACAAGTACACTGCATCTTGATCAATGCCACTGTTTTCTTCATTTTCTCTCATCTCTCTCAATCCCATCCTTACACTCAATTTACCTGGCTCCATTTTCACATATGTATATTAAACATTATGACTGTATTTTCCCACCCTTCCTCCTGTTTTAATAAGGTTTTATTGGAAAGAAATGAGTGCTACCACTTTCAGAAAGATGGATAGAAGTTGGGGTGACTAAGTGAAGCTCGTATGCAGGTGTAGAAGTAGAAGATAGAAAACCTCCAAATGTTTCTCCATGGGTAATATATGAGATATTATGCAGATAATGAAATCGTTTCTATACTCAGGTCTATTAGAGGAATTTGTTGCTAATCAAAACTAAAACTGATTACTGCATGACTTTTGCAACTTTAAATGCCCTTTTATGTGTTTGAATCTCCAATGAAATATATAATGCAATCTTCCTAGAACTTGTTTGGTCTCGCAGCACTTACCTTTGGGGAAGCAACTTAAGTAATCAATGCTCAATGGACAGATAGATATTTGGGGATTATTAGAAAGGCCTTTGAAGTTTGTGACTGTGCTGGTGTAATGCTACTCTATTTCTCTCTGGAAAGCTGGGGTCATGGAACCGTGACTCACACTTGGCTGTCCATTGATCATAGAACCCTAGACAACCTCTGGGGAATTAAGTGGAAATTGCAAAAAATCTTAACACATACCCAGTTCAGGGTAGGCATGTCATACATGATTGCTGTAAGATTTTTTTCAATATAAAACAATATAATACAGTTGTAAACAAAGGAACAGAAGACACATGTGAATCCTAGTAAAGTGATAAAGTAGAGGTAAGAATGTTATAAATGGCCATGTATTTTGCCATTACTAGGATTCAAACACAGGGCCACATAGTTATTCATTCTGCTTTTTGGCTAGTTCTCTAGAACTTGAAACATGCCTCTAGCTTTTTTGTTTGTTATGTTAGAGACAAAGTCTCACATATTTTTCTATTCAGGCACTCACTGAACTGATATTGTGTGAATCTCAATCTCATGAATAGCGAGGACTGAAAATAGGAGAAATCAGGCCTGGCTAACCCATTGTTATTTGTTTGTTTGTTTGTTTGTTTTTACAGCATGAAATACCTGTCAATATTTTACCTTCCCTGTGTGTTGAGCACTGATTTGAAAATTATGATGTTGTCATCTGAACACTCTCTAAAAAAGGAAAATCAATATTCACGGATTCTATAGTTCCTACTGATTTGTCTGTAGGTTTTGATGGTTTCTTTGTTCACTTCAATTGCATGTCCCTGGATCAGTAGCTGGGATTCCAAGGACATACTATGTTCTTTATCCTGTGAGTGTTCATGTGATAATATGGCAGTGTAGCGAACAGCTCTTAGCCAGACAACATACACATTTTTTTTCTTTTTGAAAATGTTCCAAGGACGAACTTAAGAATGCCTTATGTATGTATAACCACTTTCAAAAATACCTCTTAGATGACTGCTTCATTATTCTGTTTTGTTCCATGTTGTTACCATAGTTTCCTTTCTAACCCATGAGTTAACCTTCTAAGCTCTCCTACAGCAACACAGGGAACTCAGATTTCTTAGTCCTGTGCAAACTTTGAAACAACAATTTTTTGCATATAACTTAAGCTATAGAATGGCCTTTTGGAGTAAATATAGCTGACAATCAGTGCAGTTTTATGAACCTGTGAGATTAGAAAATCAAATTTGTTTTCAGCTATTCTAGTAGAGTTGTAAATGAAAAGTACCTTCTTTCCTCCTGGCGCTAATGGTTTGAATAAGAGGTGAAATTTTTATTAATGCATTTTGGTGTGATGACTTTTCTTTGTCTTGTGTCAGTCTTATAAAAAAGAGAATCAGTATATTTCTGTATTTTCTATAGGCTTGCCAACTTTCACACTCACTTTGCAACTCTAAAGCCAATGAATTTTAGAATTAATATACTTTAACTTCTTTATTTCCCTCTATTTTCTATAATAAAACACAAGCTTTTGATTTGACTTTCTGGCTTGTTCTCATTGAGGACAATTTTCTGTCTTTATAACCATGTATCCTGCCACTGACATGTTGGAATTCTCCATATTGTCAGCACACATTTGTCATGCATTGACTATCTGTGTTCTTTGTGTCAGAAATACATCTATTCAATTTGTCTAAACTCTACTTACATTTCACAATTGAGTTTTTAAATTTTCTTTTCTTTAATCTTACTTTCTGTGGAGTCTTTATCAAGTCTAACCTGAATAAATTCCTATTTTGTCTTCTATATCTTTTATTTCATCACTATATATCCATTTAGACTTTTGACTCCTCATCTAGACTGTGTTATATTAAACTAATCACATGGGAATCTGAATCATAAAGCAACAGTACCAGATTTTAATCCCACTTCTAATTCTTAGTCTACATGTGTTTGTAAAAGTCCATAGAGCCTGTCTCCTCATCTAGATAATTTGTAACTTGCCTGCTTTTGTAAAATTAATTGTTTCACATGTAGCTCAGTGTGTTTGGACTCCCATAAACTGGATAGAGGGTAAACAAGAGAAATTCATTTCTCCCATACTTAGTACTTGTGAAGTCCAAGATGTCAGGTCTGGTGAGAGATGCTTCCTTAAAAATGATGGCTTCATGGTCTCCTTAGGCCTGTTTAAAGACACTAATGCTTTTTGTAAGATCCTGATACTCAATCATCTTCTGAATCTGTATCTACAAATATGTTTTTATTGGGTATTTGGTTTAAAGGTAGAAGCAGACATTCATCCTATACCAACATAGAAAGTGTAATTCAGTGTGTGAAACATACATATTTAGTTAACTCCTTCCACAGTGCTGTACTAAGACTTGGAGCTCAGTGCCTAATACATCCAGGTTGGTGATAACACTGAACCAGCATAGAGTTCTATTCAGTTGCCCTACTCATCTGTTGATTCAAATGTAATCTCTTCCAGAATCACCTTCACCTTCACCCCCAGAAATATTGCTTTGTCATTTATGTTGGAATCCCTTAATCCAGACAAGTTGAAACAAAAAATTACTATTGAACATACCTTTCCTTCTAGTTCTTGCTCAAATTAACTTTTCCTGATCTTCTCTATAAAGATTTATTTTCTCCATTAGTTCTAAAACCAATTGTCTTTGTATATTTTATAGAATTTAATATCTTGTTTGCTGTGAGGATTGTATATATTGATATGTAATATCTATCTATCTATATCTATCTATCTATATTCACATGTATCTATATATTCTTTTCTTAGAGAATTCTTGGTGCATATCAGCTGTTGGAGAGTGAGGCATTCTCAAGAGTGCTATAAATTTTAATACACTATTAAAATGATACCCTTCCTCAATACCTCCAAACTGGAGGGAAAGAAAAATGGAAGAACCATTGCAATTTGGTATATGTATTACTATGTAACAGAACCATAAAAGAGTGCCAATAAGCCGGGAGCTGATGTCTCATGCCTGTAATCCTAGCTATTCAGGAGGCTGAGATTTGAGAATTATGGTTAGAAGTCAGCCCAGCAGTAAACCCCGTAAAACTCTAATCTCCAATTAACCACCTAAAAAAGCTGAAATGGCGCTGTGGCTCAAGTGGTAGGGCACTAGCCTTGAGCACAAAAAGCTTAGGTAGCGCCCATGCCCTGAGTTCAAGCTCCAGGACCTGCACAAACATACACAAAAAGTGCCAATAACATTTAAGTTACTAAATATTGTAAATAACTTGATTTTTTTTCTGAAAATCCTGGGTAGGAACTTTTGTTATTTTGAGCTTATGAAAGATAGTCTGAAACACAGGGAGGTGTCAGAATTTGTATAAGCAAGAAGATGTCAGAGATAAAATTTGACTTAGCTTTACAGTTCAGACTTACAAATGAAGATATAATTGACCTCAAGAATATAATTGATCGTTGGGTAAATTGTCCAGGTAATTTTTTCTCAACTAAATAATTGGTTCAACCAGGTGCCAGTGACGCATATACATACTATTTGGGAGGCTGAGATCAGGAACATTGTAATTTCAGGTCATTCTTGCCCCAGAAGTCTTGGTGAAATGAAGTTGGACATGGTAACATAAGCCCATATTCCCAGCAATGAAAGGAAACCCAAAATATGTGTCTCATCATCCAGGCACATGCTGTAGGAAGTATGTACTTATTTAAAAATATAGCCATCCAAAGCCAATGTAGGATATGTGGGTCAGGGGAAGAGCACTTGTCTAGAATGCCTGCAGCCCTGTATTAAACACCAGTACTGCCACATATTTTAAAAAAAATACCTGAAACTTTAATTCAACATGATATCTTCCATTTTATCTGCTAGATATGGCAACTACAGTTAGAACAAGCAAGGTATTGTAAGAACAAAGGAAGAGATCACAATTATTTAAACTTTTGATTTTTGAAAAGTACCATAGTGACTTTCGGCTTTATTTTCCTGGTTACATTTTTAAAATTATATGACAGGGATTTGGTTGCATTGAAGATTGTTTCCTGAGTGACTTGGTTCCATTATATCAAGTATATAACTTTAAGGTAAAAAATAAATAAATGACAACATTAATAGGAGGTGAGCCATTAACTGCCTTATGTTAAATGTGATAAGGAATATGGAATTTAGCACTAGTGTTAGGGATCTAGCAAGTCCCCAATAACAGTAATATTGGAACTAGTAGCATTACCCTATTGATGATGTTTTCACTGTCATTGTCAGATTTTTAGATTTTTTAAAATAGTGATAGTGTTCATCATTAAAATTATATTTAGGACTGAGAGAAAGAAGACAATTTTTGTGATAAATAAGCTTATTAGGATCAATGTAGAACATGATAGAAACTCAGGTCTGCCCCTTCCTAATTCAAAATTCTTAGTCTACTTATCATCATAGGAGATATATATATATATATATATATATATTTGCAGGTGATAGTTAAATATATAGTCAACTTGACTATGTCATAGGATGCCCAGATACTTGTTTCTATGTTATTGCTGCATGTGGTTGGAAGGGAGTTTCTAGAAGAGGTTAGACTTTCAATTGGTACTTGGCAAATACGGTCTTCCATAACTGGATGTTATTCAATTTCTTGAAATATAAAAAGAAAGTCAAATTAGCTCTCCCTCAATTTGAGCTCACACACTAATATATAAGCCTATCTATCTATCTCTCTATCTATCTCTTTATCTATCTATTTATCTATCTCTCTGTCTATCTATCTTCATCACTTATCCATCTATTATTCTATTCTTTTACATTGAGTTTGTTTTGAGGGAGAACTTTGACTGAGACATATTCAATATTCGGTATTTAAGTTTTGTCTTTAAAATATCTCTATTCATGTCATTCACTGGTGGCTCACACCCGTAATCCTAGCTACTCAGGAGGCTGTGATGTGAGGATCGCGGTTCAAAGCCAGCCTGGGGAAAGAAAGTCTGTGAGACCCTTATTTCCAATTAACCACCAGAAAACCTGCACTTCAAGTGGTAGAACACTTGCCTTGACGTGAAGAGCTCAGGGACAGCACCCAGGCTCAGAATTCAAGCCCTATGACGGACCAAAAAATATCTGTATCGGAACAGACTAAGGCTGACCATTTGTTTAAAAACACAAGTAAGAAAATTATATGCAAGTTGGTGTAGTAATTATTATATGTAAACTTTAAAAGTTGGTATTCCAGAAGCAATTCATTCTTTCACAAAAGTGAGCTAAATGGGAGAGATATATTAAAAAGATATCTTGGAAGATATTTTATTGAAATTAAACTTCTAAATTAAAATTCACTGATTCAGAGAATACTTTTGAATACCTTTTTGAATACTTCATTAAAATATTTTCTGAATACTTCATTAGACCTGTGCTGAGAATATCATTTTGCCTTATGACCCATTGGGAGATTATAATTGAAGGATATGAGAAGCATGAAAAAAATGTAAGAATGTACCACTTGAGTGACCTCAAGTTCCACAAACTCCAAAGTAATTCCCTCCTTCACTATCCCTACAATATTCCTTATAGTCTTATGGAGTCCACCATGCCTTTCCTGTGTTTGCCAATAAGCCTAAAATGTTTAAATGTCTTGTAAATTTTACCCATTGCAACTTGTCACTTCTTTCTGTGGGCAGTTGCTCTTGGCTTATTATAAGCCACTTCTGGCTAATTGAAACACTTGGTACCACTGTATTTACCTACCTGTTCATCTCATCTTCAAGACCTGAACCTTAGCTCTTTCTTGATTCCTCAAAGCACATTTGTCCTCATTTCCAAGTTTACAAATGTACAAAGAAATTTGGACATAGTGTTCTCATAGCTTAAACTGTACAGGACCAAAAATTTATATATCCTATATAATAATTTTATTATTCCTAAAGGGTCTTGTAGCCCTTTGGATAAAAACCTCAAGAATAAATGAAATACCATAAATGGAATATTGAGGATGTACTTTGATATAGGATTTTTGACTTATCATCTGAGATATGTGAAAAAGATATTTGAAAAAGTAGGATTTGGGGATTTTTCCATAGTACATTTTTATTTGTAAACTTTCAATGATTCTCCACATTCCAGTGTGTCTTAGACTACCATATTTGTCTCCTTTTCACCCAGTTGGTCTCAGTTGCTGAAAATCTTAATGACACTAAAGATAATATAATATATATAAGACAATATAAAAATTCCTGGAAAAGTAGCTTTGTAATTCAGATCAGAGCTATTGTGTAGATAGCCTCATCTACTAAAGTCAGTATCTAACCTTATCAATAAAGACATTTATAAAGTCATTCATTTGTTATTATTATGATGATTTTGAAAATGTATTCTTTACTGGATTCTATACTTGAAAGATAGTATCAGAAAAAAATGTCTTTTTATTATTAACCTGAGTTAATATGCTACTTATTAATGCATTTATTTCCCAAGTTTAATTTATTTCATCAGCCACAAAATTATGTAATAATAGAATTATAAAACAATTATATAATCGAATTGTTAAGCCAGTAATGTGTCCTATAAATATGTAGTACATAGTAGTCTGATAAGCAAGAACAATTAGCATGGCCTTGTTTGTGATCATTTGGGTAAATACCCAGAAGTGAGATTGCTGGGTTATAGGGGAGCAATATGTGTAATCTTTTGAGGAACCTCCATACTTCTTTCCAGAGTAGTTGAACAAGTTTATATTCCCATCAACAGTGCAGTAGTACTCCCTTTTGGCCACATCCCCTCCAGCATCTGTTGTTTAGATTTATTGATTACAGCCATTCTAACTGGGGAGAGGTTGAATCTTGATGTTGTTTTGATAAAGTTACCAGCACAATTGTGTTTATTGCAGCATTATTCACCATAGCTAAGATATGGAACCAATGGAACCAACCCAGATGCTCCTCAGTAGATGAATGGATCAAAAAATGTGATATATATGTGTATATATGTGTATATATACATATATGATATGATATATGATACATATATGTATATATATGATATATGATACATATATATATATATATATATACAGAATAGAATTCTATGCTTTCATCAGAAAGAATGATTCTGCTCCATTTGTTAGGAAATGGAAAAGACTTGGAAAAAATCCTATTAAGTAAATTAAGACAGTCCCAAAGAAATATAGGTCTTATGGTTTCCCTCATTTGCAATAATTAGTAAATGTCTAGGATAATTTTATCATATGAGCAGAAAAGCTCAAAAGCTATGTACATATGACCATATAAGATGAAACCAAGTGAAATGAACCACAAGATCTAGACACAAAATGTCTTTCTTTGTTGTTGTTGTTTTTAATATACCTTGTGATTATTTTGTTTTCTTTCTGTGTTCTTCCCCCATGGTATATCCCCTGTTGTCATTGTACTTGATTTTGGTGCCCTGCATTTTGAATATACATTTGTCTAACATGAGGAAGGGAAGGAGAATAACAAAATGCTGAAACAAGGACACAGGATGACCCATTTCAACAAGGATACCCACTAGACACTATATTGGAAGTGAACTTTACAACGTCGGGGAGGAGTAAGGAGGATTGAAGGAGATGGGAGAAAGAAGGAATAGTGCAAGAACAACAAGGAAGGGGTAACAATGCTCAGCAAGAAATGAACTCAGTAACTTACTCATGTAACTGTAACCCCTCTGTACAGCATCTTTACAATAAAATAATTTTTGGGGGGTCCAGTCGTGGGGCCTGTACTCTGGGTCTGGGCACTGTCCCTTAGCTCTTCAGCTCAAGGCTAGCGCTCTATCACTTGAGACACAGCGCCACTTCCGGCTTTTTTCTTTTTGCTATGTGGTGCTGAGGAATTGAACCCAGGGCCTCATACATGCAAGGCAAGCGCTCTACCACTGAGCCACCTTCCCAGCCGCAATAAAATAAAATTTTAAAGAGAAATATTTATCTGAGTGAAATGTGTTAAGAAAGTTGTTTGGAATTTAAACGTTAGAAAGAAGCTAAATTTTAAACAAAATAATGGCATAACTCAAGTTCAAGCTATGTAACTTCAAAATATGGTTTGCTTATATAGCCTGGGACATATAGTAGGGAAATGCTCCTTTTTGCTCCATATAAGGTCTTCTCAGGCTCCTTTGAAGAAGAATGGTTGGGTTCCAGGAGTGCAAATTGCAAAAGAATTGGGTCTAGCAATGTAATACGGTCTTTGCCAGAAATGGAGCTGCTGCAGCGCCACTGTGTACTCTTAATCCCCAATCATATGGCTAAGACTCCACGTACATGAACTTCATTTCTTTTAAGGCAAACAGTGTCAAACACTTTGAGAAATGTATTTTTATAATGTATGTTTTGGCCACATCCATGACAGCATTTGTTATTGTTAGTTTTCTAAGTGGAGTGAGGTGGAATCTCAGTGTTGTTTCCATTTCCATTTCCTGTAGGGTAAGAGTTGTTGATCCTTCCTTTGTGTGTCTTTTGGCCATTTTTACGTCTTCTGAAGTCATTAGCCAATTTATTAATTGGGCTGTTGTTTCATTGAGGGTTCATTTTTGGGGGGTTTAACTTCTGAGTTCAGAAAAGTATATTTTGGATAATAGATCCGTGTCTAAAGCATAGATGGTGAATCTTCTCCCGTTTTGTGGGCTTTCTGTTTGGTTTGTTAGCTATGTCCTCTGCAATGCATGTACTTTTACGTTTGATGCAGTCCTATTTATACAATCTTTTTTTTTATTTGTTGTGATTCTAGATCTTTATTTAGAAAGTTTCAAACTCTATCACACTGTTGAGGGGAATGTAAGCTTATTCAGATACTTTGGAAAGCAGTATAGAGGTTCCTCAAAAATCTAAACATTGAGCCACTAAACTTATGACCCACTCCTGGGCATTTATCCAATAGAGCACAAACAAAATCGCAATAAAGCTGGACTCAACCAAGTTCACTGCAGCATTATTTACCAGAGTCAAGCTATGGGATCAGCCCAGATACACCTCAATGGATGAACAGATCAAGAAAATGTGGTATGAATACACAATGCAAATCTACTAATCTATTAGAAAGAATAATATTGTAGTATTTGTTAAGAAATTGAAATACTTAGAAGAAATTATAGTAATCCAAGTAATCCAGACTCAGAGAAACATAGGAAGCATGGTTTTACTCATTTGTGGAAGATAGAATGTGTCTATAAACCTACAAGTAAGTTACACTGGATGGCAAGAAAGAACTCACCAATGAATTTAATGAAGTATCATAGACTATGGAGAGAGCAAATAGTATAATACAGAAGGCTAATTAAGAAGACTAATTAAGAGCCCAATGAAATAAATTCCAGTAAATGGGTACTTACAAGAAGAGAGGGTGAAGCCAAGGGAAAAATTGGTGGAAGAATGAAGGTGGAAAAAGGGAGATTACAAGTAAGAATCATGGTGTATATCACAAAAGTGAGAAATATAAGGGAAGTGGCATGTTGAGAGAGAAAATGTTGAAGTGGTGACACATATCATGATGCATTGTACACATAAACTGTTGTACACATAAACATTGGGAAACAATCCAATGGAAAGAGTGTTGGGAATGAGAAGGTTGAAAGGAGTGACACTGATCAAGAGGCACTTTATTCATAAACTACTTAGGTGAATGGCAACTCCTTTGTACAATTATTTAACAGCAATAAAAAATACTTTAGAAAATGAAAATAAAACAAATGAGCTAAAAATGTATGTTTTGAAAATTCTATTACCTCCAAATCTGGATGTGTTCCAGTGCCTTCAAGGGTACACTCCAGAGTAATCTGATGACAAATCCATTTTCACAAGGGTTGCACCTCAATTAAGGAGAAACAAAGTTTAAGTGAGTTTCCCATGGGAAAAATCATTAATTCCTACTCTAAAATCCTCAGAAAATATATTACATTATTATCCATGGCAAGGTACTTTTAGATTATGATGCTTTTATGAATTAGTTGTGATTGTGAGTAAATTTGGATAGAAGCCTGTAGTTTTAGCAATGTGGATTAATGTTATGAGCTAGAGAGTAGTATTACAGACTTAATAAAATGGTTAATAATAATTTCGTTGCTAAATGGCGTCAGGTTAACTCAACTCAATTCAGGACCATCTGTTTCCGTGTGAACAATGTCTCTTTTGCACATGTCCATTCTGTGTAGATTTAGGATTAGTTGATTATTTATACTGTTTTTGGCAATTGTACTATGCAGCTCCTAGTCTCTAAGTGGCCTTCCAACTGCCCTGTGTCACACAGGAATGCCCACTGAG
Source organism: Dipodomys ordii (assembly GCF_000151885.1). Taxonomy (NCBI): domain Eukaryota; kingdom Metazoa; phylum Chordata; class Mammalia; order Rodentia; family Heteromyidae; genus Dipodomys; species Dipodomys ordii. The sequence goes on along the minus strand of NW_012267238.1, from coordinate 9,479,500 downwards.
TAAATCAACTTCTCAAAGCAATGACTCAAATAAGACTTATAAAACTAGACAACATTAAAGAAGCTAGACATCTGATAAACCTTAGCATGAGCTCCATTTGACTCTGAGTTTGCTTGTAGCAAAGAAAAAATAATATTCCCAGCTTTTTAAATAGAAAAAGATATTAATTTAATAGATTCACTTAAAGGCAGTATTATTACACTGAGTTGATCAGTTCAAACAATTTTTCCTTTCCTTGTGCATTAATCAATAATACCCCGATATTAATAAGCTAGAAAAAGTCCACTCATGTGCCTTATTAAATAGGATTACTTGAATATGTTTAAAAATTATGAAACTTGCCAGTCAATTTTAAATACTTCACACAAAGTATACAGTTGAAAGTGGGGTAGGGGTAAGTTTTTACTATATATTTCAAAACTTGTTATTTCAAAGTATTTTACGATATTTTCCTCTCCCCATCAACAAGAAATATTTACTGAGGTGTTTAGTACCTAATGTAAGTCAAATATGTCAGTTTGTTAACTTACCCATTCTTCAGTCTTTCCCTTCCTTCTATCCTTCCAAATGCTGTCCTCTTATGCAAAGAAAACAGAGGTTCATAGCGTAAGGGGGGTTCCATATGGCATGACCGTTGTAATTTATAAGCTTAATGGGGTCAATAGAGTATTAAGCTACAATACTCTGAAACCCATACTACAAAACACACTTTGATTTTTCTCTATAAAATACTGCCTTTTACCATAGACCAGAATGTACAAGCAAGAGAGAGATTCAAACATGACAAGGACACCTTACAGTTGACAAATAGAATGAGATGTATATACAAAGAAATCTCTTGTGCTTTTTACCCTGTGAAAGGATTGCATTTTACAACAAGTTACAGTTCTGTGAGTTTTGTTCTATTTCTTTGTCTGTTTTCTCTTATAATGGGGGCCCTTTCCATAGAAAGCCCACAGGCTAAATTAGCTACTTGCTATTTCTTACCTACCTATCTTTGTCCATGCTTTTGAGGCTATCACAAAATACTTGGTGTTGGGTAATGTATACAGAAAAGATATTTGGCTCATAGTAATGGTGACTAAAAAGTAAATCTACATGATTCCAACCCTGGTTGAATCTTGACATGGCCTTACATAATGGAAGTGTGTGTGTGTGTGTGTGTGTGTGTGTGTGTGTGTGTGTGTGAGAGAGAGAGAGAGAGAGAGAGAGAGAGAGAGAGAGAATAGAGAGTAACCTAAGAGAGAGAAAGACAGAATCACAAAGAGACAGAGACACTAAGAAATATATAAACATTCAGAAAATCCACGCAGATAGTGCTTCCCATATTCAAAGAAGGTCTTTTCCTACCAAGTTATTCTTCTCTGGAAATACTTTCACAGACATATCTAGAATTGTGCTTTACTAATCTTCCAAGTACTTTCCAATTAAGTTGACAAGCAAGATAAACCATCACTAGGTCCAAGCTTCAAGTATATGAAACTCTGATGGGTAAAGCATATCCAAACCAGAGCCATAAACAGGAGAGTCCTATGGAGAATGGGTTTCCTTTAGTGACCTCAGTGTCCAAATGGTAGTATTGCATCATTCCCTCTGCATGTTTCTATTGATTATTTACTGTCTTGTATTATTTTCCCACTGATTCCCTTTCTCCTCCTTTTCCATTAGGAGACATATCATAACACCATACTTCTGTGTACCCCTAAGCTCCTTGTATACACCATAGAGTTCATGCTTATTGGATAGCAGGGTGTGATCCTTCACCTCCAAGAGAGGATCTGAACATCTATAGCAATCTTCCTTCCTCTGAGCATCAAAAGGTGTGGTTTCATATACTTTAGAAGGTACAAGTTATTCTGCTTTTGTAATTTTATTCTATCCTCACAATGCTGCCAAGCAAGCTATAATGATTATATCTATATTATACAAAGAGGAAACTGAATTTTTCTGTGGTTAATTAACTTGGCTAAAGTCCCATAGCTGGCTTATAACACATTTCTTGCATGAATAAAACGAGGAAAGGATGAGGTACAATTCAGTCTTGAGATCAAGAGTTCATAGTCAATGCTCTCTCCTCTATGCTATTTTGTTAATTTATAGACATTTTAGTTAAACTAGTTCTAATGAAGAGATGTACAGCTTAAAATTACAAGTCAATACATTATTTTATCAATGTATAGACATCTTCATTAAACTAATTTTAATGAAGAACTGTATAACTTAAAATTATTTAAAATTCTACAACGGAATGGTGTTGGGGAACATGAGGGAAATAAAAGATAGAACTATTTTATTTTAACAAGAAATACTGTATCTTAGCATGCCTATATGAGTTATATGATTGGCAACAGAAAGATAGATGCAGAAATTTTTTGGCTCATAGTTACAGAGATATAGTCCATGGTTACTGGGCCTCATGAACTTGCAGAACCTCCTGGTGGTGTCAACAGGGAAGACAGGAAAACAAGAGAAGGAGACTGCAAGGGACCAGAGATAAGTCACCCCTATGAAACCACTGCTTGCACAGTAACCTCCTCTGTCTAGATGTCACTACTTCCTAAAATTTACAGAACCTCCCATCATAGTATCATAAGTGCACATATGAGCTTTGGTATACAGAACTATGGGGACATTTTCCATGCAAATACTACTGCCACGACTTCAATGTAATACAACACTGTCACTGCTAACTCTAACCTACTAGAACAGCCCTTCAATTTTCAGTATTTCCCCCATGAAGTACATTGAAGAACATAACAGGAAGGTGCTTGTAAACCATTTCAGATTTTCCCTATCTCAGGTCTATGAATAGAATTGTCTTTTCCCTAAGCTTTAATCAGTGTCTCACTGACTAAGTACTGATGATCAGATTCTTAATACCTTAACCCATTATATTTAATTGAGCTCTTTAAGTTACAGGAATAAATAGAAATGAATGAACCTTTACATCCCCCTCGGCATTAAATTCAGTTTACCTGGTTCACTTCAATGAATCAGTCTCTCCATCGAATTCTTTCCTCTCATTTCCTCCACCTTAAAAAAATAAGACTGCAATTAAATGTATGGTGGTGGATCATTTCTTGCTGGCAATAATTATATGGAAGCATTTGAATCTCATCAGAAGGTCTAATTTGGAGTAATAAACCTCCTCACTAATCTTACATCTAAAGTCAACGGTCCTGCTCTAATGGCAACAATAATGTATAAGCCTAAAATAACAGACTGAATGAAAGATCACCATCACTCCAAATTACGTCTCTGCATAAGTATATTGGACAGTTTGAAAGAAAACTATCTTTTCAGGGTTTGGAACAGCAAACTTGTTTTCTCCTTTGGATATCGAAAACTATCACTCAAGGTACCAGACCAACCTTGAGCTAAAAGGTAAAAGTAGTGCCATGAAAGGCAGGGTTGACCAGTCCTTCAAGCTCAGACTTATAAACAGAAAGTACCTGAATAATAATTTTAAAAAATTACACTTTAACATAAATACCTCAGATGGTAATATTATATGAATCCCTTTGTGAATCTGTGTGGATATCTCCAGAGACAATCCCAAGAGTTTTTCTATCCTTACTTTCTTGTGTAGACTTAATATGATTTAAAAAAAGAAAAGGAAAAGAAAAAGAGGGAAACACATTATAGATTATTTAAATGTGCCTTTGAACATCTCTTGTCCACAGAAAATAAAATCTATGCAAAGAAAAGAAAAGGTAGAAGTAAAGAAGCTATAATCAATGGTGGAAATTTTGCAAACAAGACAGATAGCATTCTAGGCAGAAGAGACAACGGAAGGCAAGTCAGCAAGGGAGAGACCCCATGGGAATGGGAATGAGTTCTGTATGATTCAAATATTGCAAGGAGAAATGGAATACAGACCTGGCAAGGCTTTCAGTATCTCTGCTTTTTAAAGTTTGCCGGAGGTGTTTCAAAGGTTTGGCAGCAGGGCTAAAGTGTATTAGATGGTATTTTATTTTTTGTAATAGGAACAATTAAAAGTGACCCAACTGGGAAATGCTATGAATAGACTTGTGCTATATACAGAGCCACTGTGAATTCTAGAGTGTAATGTGAGCCAGAGAAGACAGAAATTGGAGTGGGTGAGAATAGGAAATTGTTATTTTCTGAGAAGGGCTAGAAATAGACAATTGTCTTTGCACTAAGCATGTGGAATTGTTCCTATATAAATTTAAGTTAAAATTCTAGAACATATTGAAAAGTGGTCCATGAGTCTTTGGAAGAATTAAATGGATAAAACTTCAAAGAATAAGATGACAGAATTTCTGATTGATACTAGTGAAGGACCAAGTTGAGAAATGGGAACAGTAAGAATATCTACCTAACCATTGTAATTTAGAAACAGGTTAAGACATACACATTTGAGGCCATAGATGGTACTAATCTTATGAAAGGCCAGATGTAGTTGTCTCTGACTAGAGAGATGATTGAACAAGTTTATAAAACCAAGTTTAGGTAGAATTATTATTGTGTGAGTGTGTGTGTGTGTGTGTGTGTGTGTGTGTGTGCGCGCGCACCAGTACTGGGACTTGAACACAAAGTCTCTCTCTCTCTCTCTCTCTCTCATACACACACACACACACACACAAACTCTCTCTCTCTCTCTCTCTCTCTCTCTCTCTCTCTCTCTCCTTGTTTCTTTTTGCTGAACGCTGGCAATCTACCACTTGAACCATAACCACCATGTGGACTTTTTTGGTGATTAGTTTTAAAAGTCCCAATTTTCTCCCTGGGCTGGCTTTGAATTGCAGTCCTCATAACTCTGCTTTCTGAGTAGCTATGATGAAAGGTATGAACTACTGGCTTTTGTGTAGAATTATGACAGGCAAAGGAGGAAAAAGCATGCTAACTGGAGAAATACCTAAAGGAAATAGATAGAAAAAGACAAAAAAAATAAGCTTCTACTTTCAGGGAATCCTTGAGATATAATTCACTATGAATTCAAGGAGAGAGAAAGTAGTTCTTGCTAAGAGTAAGCATAGAGATGAATAGATTTGGCAACTAGAAGACCACTCATAATATTTTAAAAAATCTGAGTACATTGTAAACGAAGGTCTAAATATCAAGATTTGAAGTGAACTATTTAGGGGATATATAGTGAATTTAGACTTCTATTTTACAGTTTAGGAGACAGTAAATATTGGCAGGCGATAAAAGCATCCAAAGCATGAGGTGGTTGCCAAATTGCTGAGTGGATTTTAGAAGCTGCTGGATTGCTTTATAAGCTCTGTTGTTGAAAGGATATGGAGATTTGTGTGTGAGACTAAGAGAATGAAGGAAAGATGAGATGGAAACTTGCATGTAATGAACATTAAGCATGTTTTATAGGGTAGGCTGTTATATTAAGACATGCACATATATTACCCCATTTCATCCTCACAGTCAAAGTGAATGTAGTACATTTTACAGTTTAAAATGACGTGCAGAGATGTTAAGTCATTTTTCCGAGTTAGTATTCACCAGATTTTTCACTGTATTACATTAGTAATTTTCCCCCTTTTATTCATTCAATTCATCAGAGTTCAATGTGTTTCAGTTATGACCCAGGTGCTGTTCTGGGCAGTAGAAGTACAGTGGTTAAGGAGAAAATTTCCTTCTTTGCTCTTATAATACTTGTCTTCTTGACAATGGGCCAGCTTTAATGAGTTAGCCACCTCTTGCATATATAAAATGGCAAATGACTTACAAACCAGGTTGAAACTAAAGGTATGATCAAAATATGGCATTGCAATATGATGTTTGCGAAGAAATGTCTTTCTAAAAAGAAACATCAACACTCAGAACCGGAACCAGAAAGCATTGACTCTCTTCCTTAGTTCTCCGAATCCTTTTTTTTTTTTTCTCCTACTTTCCCACCTCTTGCATCGGCATAACCTGTGTTCCCATGCCTTTGAAAACACTGGACCCTTTGCCTAGCATACCTGCTTCTAGATGTTAACCTGAAAAACTTCACCCACATCATCAGTCTTAGTTCTCACATGTTCTGGGAACCTCCCTGACACCACTGGATGCTGTACGCATTTTCACTGCACAGAATTCAGGATAAACAATGCCTCTATGATATGATGTTAAACTTCTTTACATCCCTAAAATCTTGAAGCAGGAACCAGCATTGCCATCTTTTCTCATGCCTGGTACCTGAGAGAAAGTACTATATGTAATAAATGGCTGGCATGTTGATAAAGGAGCATATCTTGTTAGCATCTTTAAAGGTGCCAAATCCTTGCTGGGTAGCACTTTAGGAATGTTTTCCCATGTGGCATGACCACATTTGGTTTTCATTTTAATCCATTACCATAATAATAACTCCCCATTTTCAGCTTCTGCATTTGAAAGCAAATTGCCATACCTACAAAATAGGAGAATAAAATACTAAGTGACCGTAATTGTTATTACTTTAATAGTCACATGTACATTATAAAATCTGAATAGAAAATGTTCTTTACAAAGAACTAAAATGCTAAGTGCCTCAATGAATATGCGTTCTTGGTGGAATGATAATTTTCTTAAAAATATTTCATTCTATTAAATTATGTTTTACTTAAGAGGTGTAGGAATATATCCTGAAGTAGGCTTTAAAATGTAGCAGGGAGAGTCAAATGCCCCCAAAATTAACTCAAGTCTGGAGTTAAACCTGAAAGAGAGTGATGGCCTTGAAGTCATAGGCCAGATAGGGCTGGAATTTTTGTCTTATATTTGTCTTTTCATAAAGCACATGTTTCAGACTCTTCCTTTTCTACAAACCTTGACTAACTTACATTCTGAATTAGGATATTTCCTCAGGACCTAACTATTTTGTGGAGCTCAGCTATTATTCTCTTTAACAACACTTTTAATTTTTCTACCGATGTAGACTTACTGAAGATGCTTTTTGCGCTATAATTTTTATTAACAGATGATCCTCTCAAAGACAGGGACCTAGTCCTATTTATCCTGCATACCCCAATACCTGCTCCACAGACTATTCTAAATGAGCATTAAAGTGATGTGTCCTAAACATGGTTCTAATGAATTAGAAGCAATGGAATTCTATGTCTCCATCAGAAAGAATGACATTGCCCCATTTGTTAGGAAATGGAAAAGCTTGGTAAAAAATATATTAAGTGAAGTAAGCCAGGCACAAAGAAACATAGGTCCTATGGTTTCCCTTATTTGCAATAACTAGTATATGTCTGAGTTAAGCAGAAAAGGTCAGATAAGGTGATGTTAGGGAAATGAACCCTAAGATATGTTTTTAAATGTTTTTTTTCTTTCATGTGATTGTTTCTAACGTATTTATAAGATTATTTCTTTGTTGCTTTGCATGTCCCTCCCCAACAGTATAACCTCTGCTTTCACTTTATTTGATGTCGGTATAATTTGTGGAGGGGAAGGGGAAAAACAAGTCGTTTAAATAAGGATACAGGTGGACCTGTTGCAACAATGAGAAGTACAAGTTGTTATGTTGAAAACGAACTTTACAACTTTGGTGGGGGGTGGGGCGGGGAGGATTGGGTAGGGGGATCAGGGGGAG
>NW_012267238.1:9459842-9471449 GCF_000151885.1 Dipodomys ordii | reverse complement strand
TTGAGCCACAGTGCCACTTCTGGCTTTTTTTCTTTTTGCTTATGTGGTGCTGAGGAATCGAACCCAGGGCCTCAGGCATGCAAGGCAAGCGCTCTACCAATGAGCCACCTTCCCAGCCCAGAGCCTCCTATTTTTTATTTAAGTTGGTCAGTGTTTTGTTTTTACCTAAGGTATATCAGAAAACATGAGAATGTTAATTTATTTTCTTTTTGTATTTTACAAATTATTGTCTTACTATTATAAAGCACCTCCTCTACTGGGCATGAATTATTTCTAGTTTTCATAGCAGAATTGACTGGCAAGTATTTCTGTGAGCATGGCTAAGTTAATAGTTTCAAAATCTGTAGTGTCAAAGCACTCTGAAAGAGCCATATTAAATTCAGCTGGGAGAGCAAATGGAAAGAAAACTATTAACAATTGACATGGTAAAGGAACCATCCAGTTATAATAGCATGGGGCCATATCAGGGTCCTGTGGTTGATTTTATATCAAGAGGTGGTTTGGAGAATATGAAAGCAACATGGAAGGCACAGGAAATTCAGGGGCATTGGGGCTTGGGGGTTTGGCTAATGTATGTGAAGAACTTCAGTATTTTAACCATATACAAATATTCTGTATTAAATATCGTGTGATTAAAAATAAAATTAGCATATTTATAACTTCTGGCAGGATAGGAAAGGGATAATATGCTCCTTATCTATCATCAACTTGATAGTCAAGGCACCTGTAACAAAAGACAGATTCATAACAGAGAAAAGGAAAAATTTAATGTAATTTGTAGATGACATAGGCTCTTCAGAAATGAAGACCTAAAGAAACATAAAAATCCGTATATTTTTATAATGTATTTGACAGACTGTAGAAGACATTGGTTGGAAGACAAAGGGTATGATCAGATGGTCACAAATTGGAGGAAAACATGACAAGGGTTGTTAGTGCCATTATTTTTCTTTTTCTTCTCTGTGCCTTTTCATGGATAGGACATGCCTTTATTCTAGCCACAGAGAAGGTATTGAAAGCATGAAGTGTCAGGAAATCACTCTAGAACCTACAGGACCACACAGATGACCTTGTTTCTGATGTTTTCTCAAATGCCAAGTTGCTATGCTTGTGGGCAATATGTCCTTGACCCCTTTAGAAACTGGCTGTCTCCTGCCTACTCAGTGACAATCATTTGAAATTAGTCAACACGTTATTTCCAACATATTTCTCTCTATTCTCTGTGCTCCTGGTGGAAAATATAATAACAAAAACCTGGCATTCTTAGGTTGAGAGAAATGTAAGAATAATCTGTAAATTCAGAAATTTGATGGCTAACTTTGGGAGCAATCACCCTGAATTGATATAATAATAGACTAGCATTTAGTTGTTAAAAAAAAGAGGGGGAGGGAATTAAATACTTGATTTATACAAACTTACATATCTAACCGATGAATGAAATTTTCCCCATCAGACAAATTAGAAATGTTAAGTTATTACTATACAAAGCAAAATAGCTTAGCCATAAACCATCACTGTAGTTTGCCTGACTTCTAATGGGATGTGGAGTTCTTTCAGCTTTGCACAGAAATGAGAAGTCTTTGAATCTAGTTCAAAGTCATTCTAGTCAGGGTGTAACTTTATGAGGGACACCTTGCTTATTTGAGCTTTACTGTCTTCTTCCCCTTCAAATCAACAATTGAATGAACACTTTCTTGTGCCCCTTTACATGTATGATTTTCTGATAATTTTAGATTTTTCATCTTTTCATTCCATGAAACACACACCTTTCTTTACTCTTAACACACCTTGCTGCCACTACCACCCCCCATCCCCCCACCCCTGACACACTCACACACAGTGTTATCTTCATATCCATGAAGAAGCACTATATTGGAGAGACCAGAGCTCTAGGCAAAGATGTATGTAACTTAGGGAAGAGTTTGACTTTTATGTGACAATCAGTGTGGAAACTGAGAAACTGTTCCTAAATCAGCAGTGGCGCTGATCCTTTGCAACAGTCAATTCCTCTCGATGGCAAATTATGATTTGCTTTGCCATTGACTGAAGAAAGCTTGTAATACACCTGCTGCATCTCATCATTCTGATTGTTTTTCTTTAGGACAATACACTTGTGCTGGATTATGGGAAGAATAAGATCCCACCATGCTCAAAATTTGCTTGTTGTGTAGTGGAAGAAGAAAAATAAAGCTAAAGTTGTGACCCAGAGTGATATTCTTTGAATTTTATGTAAATAGTCTTTTAAGGCTATTTGGAAAGTATACAAACATCATAAAACAAGTAATAAAGGAAGTCAAGCAATTTGCAAGAATAATGTTGTACAAAGATGAACAGAAGAAAACATAGAAGTGTATGTAGGAAAACTTTGTTCTAGGAAAAAGCAAAGAAAGTGTGAAGGAGAATATTGTAAAGGGGAAAATTCCAATTTCATGACATGTATTTTGGAATGGCAGAATAATGAAATGACACAGCAATTTGAGGGAAAAAAAGAAAGCTAGATTTTAGCTTTTTTGTCTTTTTTTTTCCTTTTTTTCTTTTCGAGGGCTGAAGCCCAAACCCAGGGCCTTGTGCGTGCCGGGCAGGTGCCCTTCCGCTGGGCTAAACCCCCAGCCCTGAAAGATAGATTTTACAGAGAAAATTAAGTCTTTCATTTGGCTATGTATATTTTGTTTGATGAAATTCATTTTTTGTATTTTTATTGGACAAGGGAGTTGTGATTCACCAAAGCAGTTTATGAATACAGTGCATCTTGATCATGTGGCCCTTTTAACATTCCCATCCACCCCTCCCAATGTACCCCTTTCTACATTTATCTTAATTTTGGGGTTGGGGGTTGAATCTTTACCATATAACAAGTAGGTTATGTATAAAATACATCTTCCCCTTATTACCTTACTTATGTAACAGTATCCTCTCTGTATATAACTTTGACAATAAAAATAATTTTTAAAAGTCTGATAGGGGGACAAGGGGTGAACAAATGCAGCAGTGGCACTCACTGGACACTATGTAGAAAATGAGCTATACAATTTGTGACTGAGGATGGGAGGGGAAAACTGGGTAGAGTCCAAGGGAAGGGGTGACATTGTCCAAAAAGAAATATACTCCTTACCTGATTTATGTAACTATAACCCAACTGAACATCACCCTTATAATAACAATATTTTTTCAATTCTGATAATAAAAATACCATCTGCAGCTAAAAAATATATCTTCATTTGTGTCATCATTTCAATACCTTCAACTACCAGCATTAAGTACTTGTATGATGAGGTATCATTTTAAAAAAACTGTTTAGGTACAAAGTTCCTACCCTACCAATTGTGATTTTCCCTCCTCTCCCAACTTCCCAGGTTACTCTCAGCATGCTTCATTGTTCCATTATCACACATGTGCAGAAACTATTGTGTCCATGTTCACCTTTCACCCTTGTGGTTCATCTCTCCTAAATATCTATATCCCAGACAGTATATGTTTCAAATTTTACAGTTTTTTGTTAAAGTGCATGTTAATTGTGCAATGGAGCACACACAAACATATATATATATATATATATATATATATAAGATTATATACATTAATATATGTATTTATCTTTTAGATCTAACAACATATGAGAAAAAATATGACCCTTAATTTCTGAGCCTAGCTTAATTCCCTTAAGTGATGGTTTGCAAATCATCCATTTCCCTCCAAATGATATAATTTTATTTTTCTTTATGGCCAAATAATACTCCATTGTACATCTATCTATCTAGCTAGCTAAGCTAGCTAGCTAGCTAGCTATCTCACATTTTTGCCCACCATTGGGCATTGTCTTAACATTGATATGAAGATATTAAAACATTATGAACAGAAGATATGATCTTCTATTTCATAACAAAATGTACAAAGGAAGGAACTGGCATGTTTATGTTTACCCAATTTGTTGCACGTTTTAACATTAAAAAAATGACTGTCAAATGCTTTCCTCTGACTCAAATGAGTTGTAACTTAAGAGTCATATTCTTGAAAGTCTGTACTGTATTTGTTTATACCATGCTATGGACACACTTTTGTAAAAAAGAAAAGCTTATTTATTTGCAAAGAAGGGTTTGCAGTGTAATAAACTGCTTGCTACTTAACGTATTATGACAGCAACACGTATGCCATGCAAGCAAGGGGGTGGCAGCACCGAAGGGGTGTGCTTTCTAGGAAAGGACATGAATATTCTGTTCTACAGAAAAAACTTACTCTTAGTCCAACAGTGTTATTAGAGATTATTTAAATTATATGACCCTTAGGCTGTTGTGGCTCACTTAATTTAAATTATTGATATTTCAATATAAGTTGAAAATCTCCATAGTCTCAGTAGATAAATAGCAAAATGGCAACCAAAGACATCCTTCTCTAAGATGATACATGGTTGGTGTTTAAACTTTAAAAATAAATCCACAATTTAAATATAAAGCATGAGACTCTACATTTATAAGTGCAATATTTCCTATTGTAATTCCTCTTTTATAAGTCTAATGTGAGCAGGGAGGAATGCTAGTTTTATTTCTCCTAAAATGCATTCAGAATAAAGATCCAAAATACCATACATGGATGGAAAAATTGTGATTTAGTGGTTTCTATACCAATGTAGCAATATTTGTCTTGATAACTTATGTGGTAGAAATTCTTTCCGTGAAATGTGTTAATGAGATAAAAATTGGACACATGCATTATATGGACATTATTCCTGAGAGGTAGAAACAAGAAGGCTCTGAACAGTCACTGTTCCTTCTCCACCTGACCAGAATGATGTAATGGCTTAGAACCTGGGGTAATGGGACAGGGTTCAACAAACTGTGCATCCATCCCATACATACTCATCAATTCTTTAAAAAACTATTGCAAAGGTGAGGTCAGAGGGGTTACAGTTACATAAGTAAGGACATGAGTACAATTCTTACCGAACATTGTTACCCCCTCCCTTGTTTCCTATTGATATATATCCTTTGCTTAATCCACAGTTCCACTACAACTGTTCAAGTTAGACATTTCTACCCACTACACAGATCAAGAATCTGAGTCCAAGTGAAAAAAAAGACTATAGGACTGGTTAGTAATATTGCCTAAATCCATACCTGCCAGAAATCCGTTTTTTTTGTTCTTTTTATTTTTTACTCTCATAAACATTATGTCCAGGATAATTAAACATTAACTCATAAAACTGTTTGCCATCACTCCATGACTATCATCACACAACACTTAGAGGATAATGGAGATTGTCATGATTTGTCTCATTCCTCCCAAAAAAACCAAATCCATGTTATAAAAGTATTAACAGAGTGTGTTGTACATTATGCTGTTCACACTGTGCCGGCATCCATTATCTAATCTGATCAGCAATGCATTTCATTTTACAAAACCTTTTTAGTCATTAATTAATTTGATTTGCTTTCATTAGGCTAATAGGCAGGAGCAGATCACAGAGAATGACATCGAACTCCACTGGGCTTCAGTGCTGTCCAGCTAATTCATGCTGGTGCTTTGGAACTTCTTTTTCAGGCTTCTCAGAGAAGCCACAGTACCATGAGCTGTGTGTGAGGGCTCGAGTCTCTTGTCCCTGCAGCCATTCAGGTGTTCCTGTCACCTGGTAATTAGGCTAGAATCTGCAGATGGCTTCTGGCAGATCCCTTCTCCCAATACTGTGGCACTTAATTTCAGTGAAAAAAGCAAACTGGCAACCAATTTAGACCCACAAGGGCTAAGCTTCCTTTGGTAGCAGCTGCTTGGCAGAGTCTGTTAGGAGGTAGTTGGCTCTGCCACTTAGGAATTGCATCACCTTCTGGAGAAAGGGCTGTGTTTTCTCCCACAATTTTGTAAAGTACACATAGAAATGGGGTACGATGTACGCTTCATTTGTGATATGGCACATACTTCTTTATTAAAGTAAGGAAACAATAATGTAAAATGAAAATATAAGAAAATAAAAAAGTGTGAATACTTCCAGTAGCTAGACTGTTATTTTAGATATACTATCGACTAACCAAATGTCATAAAATCTGTTTTAAAATGCCAATTTGACAGTTATTTGTTTTCAAGATAGTAGAGGGTATTATTTTTTAAAGTAGCAGTACCACACAAAAGTTCAGTATTTTAACATAGTTTAGTGACAGGGAGACTCCCTGTAGCCCAAACATGATGAGATACTACATTGAATCAATGCAAATATATTCAACTTCAAGGTTTTAGAAACTTGTTTGGTATATCTAATACAGGTTTAAGGACCTGCACATTTATGTCATAATAACCAAGTTTTGATTTGATCATCTGAATAATTCGTGCTAGTTGGCTACAACTATGTCCACACTGCAAAGTGACTACAATTTTTGTTTTCCCTGAGCTGGGCACAAACAAAGGATCCCTCTATATACAGCTTAAGATGCACTGACATGTTTTTCTTTCTAGACTGTATTTCCTTTCAGTATCACATTTCTTCTAAAAGAATACAATGAGTCTATTCTGTCTAGTATCTATATTCATCCTAGTCTTTGCTCTGCCAATTTATTACACAAGTATTTCATTGAACAACCTAAACTTGAATTCACGTAGTATGAGAATGGAAACATTGTTTTTGTTGACATTTCAAAACTTTGCAAATAATTTATATGAAGTATTTACTTCAGGGTCCAGAACATGATAGGTATTCAATAAACAATGGTTATCTCCATACCTTCACTATCATCTTCGTCTTAACATCTATATTCTAATTGTGAACATATCCTTATTATATTTCCAGGTTTTACTTTTATTATTTTATGTGGAAAGAATGTCATCTTTTAAGGCAACCTTTGCTAATGTAATCCATTGTGAATAGACTATACAGAACCAACTCTGAGAGGGAAATCCATTTCTGAGTTATAGGAACACCTTTATGTATAACACACATGTACATATGTACACACACAAACACATCTGTATCATCTATATCATCTCATGATCTACCTGTCTATGGAGAGAGTGGAGAATAGATCTCACAATGTGATTCTTCATAATAGATTATGAGAAAGAGGTGAATAGATCTTACAATGTGATCCTCCATCATGGATTATGTTTCAATATTCTGTAGTCATTCCTTTTGGCATTAAATAGACTAACTTATACCATTACAAACATCTCCTGCCCCCTGTGTCCTATTTTATTTTCATCGTCACAGTAGTACAGAAAGTTCTGTTATTTCAGCTTTATTCATTGAAATAGGGAGTTAGTGAAGTCAGTTGCATTTTTTATTTCACGCGGTTAGAGGATATTTGAGCTGGGATTCAAATCCTAGGACAGTAGAATTATCATATCTATCTATGATGTTTTATTATTTAGAAATCTCAAGACAGCCACTGAACATCAGGTCCTCATTTTAAATGCTGCAAAACAAAGGATCTAGATTTCAGCTTGATGAGAAGCTATGTCAAAAATGTTACACACGCCTTGTCTATCACCTCTTTGGGAAATTAAGGACTCTTTTATTTTTTATTATCTCAGGCCTAGGAATCAGTCCTATGATGTTTTCAACTTAAGCTCTATAGAGTCACTGGCCAAAGCCATACTCTGGATATTTTCCATCATATTAGAACCAGTTAATGGCCACAGAGAAGCAAAGGGGATAATGACTTCATGTGAGTTTGTGGCAGAAAAAAATGATATTTCAGCTTACTTAATGGCAGCTCTTTTTTGTATTATTTTAATCCGTTTCTTGCTAAACAGCCACAACCACAGAGGATTTTTTTTAAAAGTATTTGTGGCATGGTCAGCAAGTAAGAGTTCATTAATGGGAAATATTTTACAGGTATTAAAATTACTAGATTATTTTACTATAGTGCCATTTTAATAACAAATCCAGTATCATCTGTGCAAACTATACTTTCCCACACAGAGATTTGAAAACTTACTGAATTTGAGATTGGAAGCAAGAATGGCACTTAACCTCTGCAGCATCTAAAAACTATTGTTGCTTCAGTTGAAACAAGGGATGAACTGAAGCATTAGGATAATATCTAGGCCAATAATCATACAAGATCATTACATATCTTATGTACAAGAAGAGATTTATCATTGGTATAATATATAAAATGGAGTTTCTAACATTAAAGAAATCATAACTGAAAATATAATTGTTAGCTCGTACAATAATTGATATGAAAAAGAGCTTATGCTGCAGCATAAGCTTTAAAATTAGATGTATTTGGTTCATATTCCTTTACAAATTTCTAAGTGTATCAAACAAGTAGTGGATGAACATAAAAATAAAGAAGCACTGACTTGAATAAGATTCTTTGCAGACTATTGTCTTTATATTAGATGGTCAGTGTATTTTAAAATAAACACTGTAAAATGGGTTGAGGGGTTAATTCCTATAATCCTATTTACATTGGAGCAGGAGATTTGGATGATTGTATTTTGAGGCCAACCTGGACACAAGTTTGCTAGACCTCTTCTCAACAAGTGGCCTGGCATAATATTGAGGGTGTACCATTCATCTCAGCTATTTAGGAAACTGAAATAGGGAGAATCAAAGTTCTAAGCCAATCCCGGTAAAAATGTTCATGAGAGTCCACATCAGCAGCAAAAGGCTAAATGAAAAGGATAGTGCACAATTAACCCAACAATGGCAGGAAATGTAAAATAGAATGTCCAGGTAAAATTTACAACCCTCTCTCCAAATAACAAAGGACTTCAGGTGTAGCTTGTGCTAGAGCACTAGTCTAGCAAGCATGAGTTCAAATCCCCGTAGTACCAAAAACAAAAAAACAAAAACATAAAAACATGGGGAGAAAGGCAGGGGTAATTTAATTGGAGCAACAACTAGTTCTTATGGAGAGGTTAATATGAATCAAGGACTATGTCAAGTGCTGTATGCACATGGCAAGCTTTGAGGAATCATTTGTTCCTGTTTCAATGTGTAAACATTAAGTGATCAATGGTGTTGCACAGCAAATAAGTACAGAGGCTGAGATTTGAAGCCTGGATTGTTTAAATGAATCTACTATTCAAACAGTTGTTTGAATGACCAATTTCAAGTACACAGGAAAGTTGACTACAGTGGTTACAGAATGGAGTCCAGAAGAGTGCAACATAATGCCCACACACAAAAAATAATGGGTTTGCATTTCATCTACAAAACAAATGCTAAATCTTACAAAAGATTTAGTCATTTAAAGTGAAACACAAATGAGTCCACTATTCTGAACTATATATGTAGTAGGTGATGTGTAAAGGCTTGTTTTGTCCTCCATTTGGGCCTTGTTCTGAGCATTCAGAAAAAGATGGCTCATTGCCAGTGTCTGTGAGTTTTTCACTAGATATAGAGCATGAGTTCTCAAGCTCAGTATGTGTAGGATTCACTTGAGGATTCTGTTCATTGTAGATTTCGACTCATTCAGTAGGTCTATAGTAAGGACAAGGACAAGGCTTTTTTTTAAACTAATAGGATGACAGGAGCGAATTATGCTAGCCTTCTATGATCACATTTTTATGAGCACTATTTGAATTGTCTGGGGTTTTATTCTTTTGTGCTGTATTAAGCACCTCCAGGTCCAAGTCCTGTTATGCCTCTTTAACAAATAACAGCTGTTTTGGTATTCACTGGTGGTGGTGGTATTGGCCACCTTCCAACACAAGTAGTATGTATTATTGGAATAATAATTGAGCAAGAGAAAAGCCTTTATAAACTGCTACAATAATATAAGCAAGCATTGCTAGATTGCTTCGTTCACAATGTTCTATCCAGCACATGATCACAATTGATTAAGTCATCCAGTAGATATTCTTTGAACATTTTTTTAGTTCTAAAGCAATGAGAAAATGCAAAAGATTAAGAACAAAGCCTTCATGATATTCACATATTAACAGGAAAGAAAGTCAGAAAATTCAGTTATAAGAGGATATATAGTGCACAGATGGCTATAGTGCACACTCACACTCCTACAAGGTCAATCATGGTAGTATATTCCTATAGCTCGAGCACATGAGAAACTTAGAAGGATAGAATGTTTGAGATCAACATGGGTGAAATAATGAGTTTTGGGTCAACTTGTACAGCTTTATTGAAAATATTCCCACCCTCTCCGGAGTTAACGAAGTAGTCCAGGAAGGATTACTGAGGATGTTACATATTCACCAATAGAATCTCATCACTACTTCCACTGGCCTACCTCTATCAACAGAATTGTCACCATTTTTATTAACATCAAATAACACTAATTGTGAACTTATTGTTTGTTAGGTACTACTTAGAACAGTGATATGCATTATCTCACATAATCCTCATAAAACTCCAACAGGGAGGACAATTTTTCCCACTTTACAGATGAGGCACTGAGGCAAATAGAAGTAAAGTAAGTTGCTTAGTATTAAATAGTAAGACTTAAAGTCTAGATGCTTATCCTAGAGCCCATTTTCCTTTATCATTATGCTACTAGTATGTCAATTCATTTATTTAAGAATATTGAACAAAATAATCCAAGACGTATTGCCTAAAAATAAAGTGACAGCAACTTTTTTTTCTAGTCGTACTAGACTTAAAAATACTACTAATTATTATGCACATTGGCCAGCTCCTGTGTCCATAATTTCAATGATACTTTGTAATACATTTTATGTGCCAAATATTTTTGGGGTTGATTTTAGTACATTTCTCTTTTCTCATTTTTCACATTTGTTTAAAATTGTTGGTTCTTTGTTTTATTTTCTACAGTTTGCTACTATATATATATATATATATATATATATATATATATATATATGTCATTTCCAATACTGGAGGAATAAATTATATAAAGACTTGGAGAGACATCTAATTAGTTTCTTTTTCATTTTGATTTTGCAAATTAGACTCCAAGAAGTCCATTATCATAATGGTGATTTTATGTGTAAGCATTGTGCATGGACCTAAAACCATTTAAGCAACCCAAACAAAGAAATATTCTTTTTTTATTTTTTTATTGTGAAAAAAACTGTACAGAGAGTTTACAATTACATGGGCAAGATAATGAGTACATTTCTTATCAAGCACTGTAGCCTCCTCCTTTGTTTCCCCTTCCCATCCCTTCCCATCCTCCCCTGGTCCCCCACCTAATCCTCCCTGCCCCGCCCAACAAAGTTGTAAAGTTCATTTTCAACATGACAACTTGTACTTCTCATTGTTGCAACAGGTCCACCTGTATCCTTATTTAAATGACTTGTTTTTCCCCTTCAAAAATTATACCGACATCAAATACAGTGAAAGCAGGGGTTATACTGTGGGGGAGGGACATACAAAACAACAAAGAAATAATCATATAAATGTGTTAGAAACAAATGCATGAAAGAAAAATAAACATTTAAATACATATCTTAGGGTTCATTTTCCTAACATCACCTTATCTGACCTTTTCTGCTTGACTCATACATACACTAACTATTGCAAATGAGGGAAACCATGGGACCTATGTTTCTTTGGGCTTGGCTTACTTCACTTAATATAATTTTTTCCAAGTCTTTCCATTTCCTGACAAATGGGGCAATGTCATTCTTTCTGATGAGGCATAGAATTCCATTTTGTATATATACCACATTTTCTTGATCCATTCATCTACTGAGGGG
>NW_012267238.1:9448398-9459047 GCF_000151885.1 Dipodomys ordii | reverse complement strand
AACGGACAAGGGTTGCCTATCTAAAATATACTTGGAACTCAAAAAATTAAATCCCCCAACAACAAATCCTCAAAGAAACAACTGCCCAATAAATAACTGGGCTAAAGACTTAACGAAATATTCTTTTGTACATCTACTTTTGTAAAACCGAGTTTCTCAAGATCCCAGTTCTTTGAGCCACTGTATTTGCAGGTGGTATTTGTTTAATCTCACTGACAGACATAGATTGTGCATCAAGGTATACTGGATGAATGTAGTAAGAAAGATGAGTACATAAAAGTATCCACAATAATAACATATATTTGGACATTTTTATTTATTGCTGCTGTGTTTTTACATTTGCAAAAATAAAGTATCAATACTTATTTTATTGTATAAAGTATTCTTTGTGTATCTATGTTTCTTAAGCAAATCTCTTTTAAAGGGCTTGGGCAGTATCCATGAGCCTCTTTATACTCGGGCTAGAGTAATCCTGCTTGAGCCACAACACCACTTTCAGCTTTTTCTGATTAGTTTATTGGCGATAAGAGTCTCACATACTTTCCTGCCCTGGCTGGCTTTGTACTGTGATCCTCAGGTCTTACCCTCCTAAGTAGCTAGGATCCCAGACATGAGCCACTGTTGAGCCACTGGTGGCTAGCTCACTCAACTCTTTGCTTGATTTCCAAGAACATTTTTAAAATAATGTTAACCATTGAGCTTTCATTTTCCTTTTAAGAACTTTGACTTAGATATCTGTTTTTTTTCTGGTGGCTGAGGAAGAAACAATTAAATAGATTTTGGATTGAAGGCCAGTGGTCCCTCATTTTCACTAGAAATGGTGGCATACATCTGTAATTCAAGCAGTCAAGAGATATCCATGGCCATATGCCTATATAAACAAAATCAAACTAAAGTATGGTATATGCAAAGGTGGATTCACATCATGTTTAACAATTAGCTGACATGTCAACAAAATCAATACCAGGAAGCTAGAGCATGTTTTATCTGAAGAAGATGGAAGTAAAAGGCAGAGAAATGAATGGATAGAGGAATGGTGGTGAAGAATCATAAGATCCAATAGGTTACATGACAACATGAATGGAGTTGGAAGAGTTGTGTGGGAGAATAATGAAAGGAATGACTGATCAAGATACATTATACTCATCAGCTGACATGTTGAATTGAAACCTATTTACATAACTACCTAAAGGTACTACTAATGCTATTGATAATAATAGTAATAACAGAGCTAAAGAAGAACAATTTCTAATTTGAGGCCATTTGAGTATAAACAACAACAACAAAAACAAAAACAACCAACAAGGGCTGGGAATGTGGTCTAGTGGTAGAGTGCTTGCCTAACATGAATGAAGTCCTGGGTTTGATTCCTCAATACAACATAAACAGAAAAAGCTAGAAGTGGTGCTGTGGTTCAAGTGGTAGAGTGCTCGCCTTGAGCAAATGGAGCTCAGGGATAATTCCGAGACCCTAAGTTCAAGCCCTAGGACCAGCATACAAAACAAAACAAAACAAAATAACTATTAGACCTATCTAGACTATACAGACAGACTTATCTTAAAAACGCAGGAGCTATTTTCTTTAGGAAAGGGCGTTAATCTTTAGTTTATAAAGGCATTATTGCCGCTACCATTTTAATTTTCTTCCTTAATCTTGCAGTTTATCCAATCCTTTCTTCTCCTTTTTATTTTTTTATCCCTGCCCTTCTCATCTTCTTCCCTTCTCTCCCCCTGCCATCTTTCTATATCTTTTCAATTTAAGTGAACCATGTGTTCCCATGTAAAATTTTGCAATGAATTTCTTCCAATTATCACCACATGACATCCTCTGAAGAATAAAGTTACAGTAAAATAGAACTAGATAATATCCTATATTTACCACTTTCTGCCTTTGTAATCTAAGGCAATTTTCAGCCTCTTAGACTTAATTTGCTCATCTTAAAAATGGAGGTAGTAATACATTCTTTCACAAAACAAATGAAAACATAATATTGCCTGAGACAGAGCGTGGGTACATGATAAACAGTTACTTTCAGTTAAAGAAAGCATTTGAAAAGTTGCTAGGTGCCTGTAACTCATACCTGTAATTGTAGCTATTTGGGAAGCTGAGATCTGAGGATCACAGTTTGAAGCCAGCCTGGACAGCAAATGCCTGTGAGATTTTTATCTTCAATTCATCACTAAAACTGCAGAAATATAGCTGTGGCTCCAGTGGTAGAGCACTAGCTTTTAGTGGAAAAGCCCAGGGATTGTGTCCAAGCCCTGAATTTAAGGCCTACTATCAACACCAAAAAAAGTTGGAGTCATCCACATGACCTTTTAGTATGTGCCTCCATTAGCTAGTTTGGCTCTATCTTTTTTTATTAACCAGATTATACAATTCCTTTTGGGAGAGAACATTTCTAACTTCTACTTTTGTTCTAATTTCTCTGCTCAATGCATTGTATGTGATTGTTTCTTAATAAGTGTAAAATATTGATGATTTCCTACTAAACAGAAATAGAGCCAAGAGAGACTTTGGATTAACAAATGATTCAGACTTCATTGTCAGATGGTTGGATGCTCTTTTCTTCCCTTTTGCCCCTAACCTATCCTCTGCTGAAAGGAAAATATCCTAGTTGGTCATTCCGCTGGCAAGAGAATGTTGGCAGCATTTCCTTCCTAAATTGGAGAATAGAAGAAAAAGACTGCTCAACCAGCTGCCATTCACAAGTTAAAAGATTTGAATATTTAGATAATTATAGGTTTCCTATGGTATTCTCTAGTGCTCTTTTCAAGTATACTTTTTTTCCTAATGAACTGAACAAAAGGCTCATATAGGTAGCACAGTATTGTTACTCCAGCCCATGAAACACAAAACATGGTTGTGTATTTTCTTTTCTGCTTTGGAGGTCCTGTGGTCTAGTCTTGACACAATGATGACCTTGAGGCCCTGATACTTTACACCCAGATTTGTGTTGACTCTGTATGTTCTCCTGGGCAATTTTTCTTTGTCTCAGCTTTCATGTGAACTTTCCCAAATTTTTGCATCTCTGTTATAATTGTTCAACTCCCTACTTACCCACTATATTTGAAACAGCTTTGGGATAGTACATACACACACACACACACACACACACACACACACACACACACAACACACACACACACACAACACAAATTTTATGCTTGAAAGAGTAATTTATTGTTAACAAGAATGGATTTACATTATGATAGGTTTTTCTGTTATGCAAACCATTCCTTGCTCAATAAACAGCATACAAACAAGATTTTAAAAAAATGACATTAGTGAGCATAAGAATAAAGATACTAGTAAGATACTAAAATCCCTTTCCTAGGTATTTATTCCAAGAGAACTGAAATCACATGTTGACACAGATGATGGGACCATTTTGGTCAAAACCAGAAACAAGGGCAAAGTCCATCAACTGATGAACAGAATTGCATTAAAATTTTTGCATACTTGCAGCACTATTTGATGTAGATAAGATATGGCACCAACCCACATGCCCTTCAGTAGATGAATGGATCAAGAAAATGTGGTATATACACACAATGGAATTCTATGTCTCCATCAGAAAGAATGACATTGCCCCATTTGTTAGGAAATGGAAAGACTTGGAAAAAATTATAATAAGTGAAGTAAGCCAGGCCCAAAGAAACATAGGTCCCATGTTTTCCCTTATTTGCAATAACTAGTATATGACTGAGACAAGCAGGAAAGGTCAGATAAGTTGATGTTAGGTGAAATGAACCACAAGATATGTATTCAAACGTTTTTTTATTTTTTTCTTTCATGCGATTGTTTCTAACATACTTATAAGATGATTTCTTTGTTGCTTTATATGTCCCTCCCCCATGGTATAACCCCTATTTGATGTTGGTATAATTTGTGGAGGGGAAGGGAAAAATTGTTTAAATAGGGATACAGGTGGACCCATTGCAACAATGAGATGTACAAGTCATTATGTCGAAAAACAATCTTTACAACTTTGGCTGGGGAGGGGAGGGAAAGGGTAGGTGGGAGATGGTAAGGGATGGGAAGGGGAAACAGAGGAGGAGGCAACAATGCTTGATAAGAAATGTATTTTTATTATTTTGCCCATGTAATTGTAACCCCTCTGTACAGTATTTTTGCAATAAAAATTGCATACTTATATTCCTCTACTATTCAGTAGAGGAATGAGTTACTCAAATGAATCTCAAAAACACAAATCTGAAAAGCATTATGCTAAGTGAAAGAGGGCAGAAATGCAATCAAACTTAATGATTCAATTTAAATTACATTTTAGAAAAGGGAAAGTTATGCTGACAGAAATCCTATCATTGATTATCAGAAAGCAGAGATGGGATCGTCAGATCTGACAGCAGAGAGACAAAAAGGTTTGGGGTATCAGACATGGATGGTGTTACTCAATATTGTAACCACCATTGTACTATTGCACATGGTTGTCAAAATATATTAAATGACACACATAAAATCTTGTGAATATTTTTATATGTAGAATATGTCTCAGTGAATTTTAATGAAGAAAATAAAGAATAATGCCAAAGATCATGTTAATATCAAGTGAAGCTATTCAGGTATACTTCAAGCCCAAATGTGGATTATTCCTTATTTTTGTAGTAAATAGAGAATCTAATAAACATCAGTTCTCATACTAATTGCATCTTCCAGCAGCTTACATATTATTGCTCTCATTTTCCTTATAAGGAAACTAAAATATGATGAGGCCATATATCTGGAAAATAGAGTTACTCTTCATCCCTAGAGCACCTCAGGTCAAAATCTGCCTGCACTGTTTTCTTTCACCATGAAGAAAAGAACAGAAAGAAAGTAGTTTATGATTTTATTAAAATTGTGCATACAGACATACTCACAAAGGAAAGAATTGCTTTAGAATTAACTGGATAAAACGGAGTATTGAACCCTTAATATGGTTCTGTTATCTACCCACAATTCTAATTCTTTTTTTTTAATTTAATTTTATTTTATTTGTGAACATACTGTACAATTCTAATTCTTTTTACCTAAATTGGTAGTGAATAGCATTGGGAAAAATTCTTCAAAATTAAAAAATATATATATATATATATATATATATATATATATATATATATTCTTTCAGTTCTTCCTAATACCAAACTACATTTCATAATATAACATGTGATTAAGTTTCCATGTGACTATATGTAGCCAATGGAATATGAGCAGTAATGAAATAAATTGTTGCTTTCAGTTAATGGGTCTATTTATCTTAACTACCTCATTGGCTGAGAATCATAGCAGGTTGAAAAACCATTTCTGGCCTTTCAGTTCTACCTTTTCCAAATCTCCTGTCATACTATTTCAATTTCACAACATAGCTTACTCTTGACATCCCATCCACAGTGGAAAAGATAGTTCTCCATTAAGCCTAGAGACTTGGAGACCTCAAATGCAGAATCACAAACTGCTATACTCAGGCTTGTCATTTAAGTTTGGGTTAATATATTATCTCAAGGAAGTATACAAGAATTGTTTGTCCTGATAAAAGCTTATTTTTACACTAGTCCTACTAAGATTCTCATTCTAGGGAAACAGATTAAATCAACATTCTCAAACTTGACTGTTTTTTACCAAGCCTCTTCATAGGAAGAATTGTGTGAAACACTGAAGAAGAAAACAAAAATTCACTGAGACAACATTCACATGACCCAGATTCATTTTTTCTCTCCTTAGACACTGTTCAAATATTCATTGTCAACACTGGTTTGCACTGTCTCCCTTTTTTTTGAGCTATCTTTATTGACATCCTATTTTCTCTTGACATATACATTTGTGTGCATATATATATATATATATATATATATATATATATATATAAACCTGTGTGTGTATATATATATATATATATATATATTTTCTCATATATATATATATAAACCTGTGTGTGTGTATATATATATATATATATATATATATGTATGTATATATATTTCTTTAGTTTAGCTAATACTGTTCTGGCTTGAAAACTATTCATTTTCCTTAGGAAGACAATTCATATCTCTAAACCCATTTACTCTGTGTTGATTTTATCAATCAAATGTTCAGAGTCCTCTGGAGACACACAGAATTATTTAGCCCATAATTCATTCTATCTCATCAATACATGTATATAATAGAAAACCACAAATAAGCAGAGATTTAACAAACAGAAGTTTTAGCTCCTTCAGAGTCTGTACTATAGTACTAATCAGTTAAGTGATTTACTCATGTTTTGATTTGTTACATAATGTGTTATACAAGAAAGAACTATTTAGATCTAAATTCAATTACTTGCACAAAACCTACTGTTACATGTACAGCTTTCAATAGTTTATCTCAACTCCCTCAACTATAAAATCAGAAAATCAGTACCATATGTTTTGGGTAAGTATCTTAATTATATTTACTCCCACTTTTCTCAGTTTTAACTTAGGGTAGATAGCATTGGGGTCCTCATTTCTGTGAGTTCATGATGATCTATACTACAAGTATTTGTATTCATTTATAAGGTGTTTCTAGAAGGTCATCTAGTACTAGATAGGCTGTTTGATGAAAACACATTAAGATCACTCACAAAGCGGAGGTACTGATTAAGCTTTAAATGAATACCATGCAAATAGGTCAAGTGTAAGAGAGGCTATCAGGGAAGAACTTGCAAGATTTCAGGTTGGGAATGACATTAGTATCAGTGCTTATCATCAGTCAATGACTGAGAATCATGAGGCAGCATGGCTAAGTTCAAGTCCATGGAGAAAACAAAACAAATATATTTTTATTTGCTGCATTTGGTATGGGAATGCTTCAACTAACTTGTAGAATTAAACAGAAAGTCTCTGACAAAGAATCACAGGAACAAAAAAACAAAAGAAAAAGTAAAAGAAAAAACAGAAAGGTTACTTTTTCTCTAAGATTAATGTCTTAGTTTGGAGGGAAGGGATAGTAGGGGAAAACAAAGGAGGTGGTACAAGAAATGTTCTCATTACCTCATGTAACTGGAACCCCTCTGTACAGCATCATTGCAATAAAATAAAATAAAAATCTGTCTAGGAACTGGTGGCTCACACCTGTAATCTTGTACTCAGGAGGCTGAGATCTGAGGATTGCTGTTCTAATCCAGCCACAGCAGAAAAGTCCCAAGAGAATCTTATCTCCAATTAACTACCCCAAAACTGTAAGTGGTGATATGGCTCAAAGTGGTAAAGGGCTAGCCTTGAGCAAAGAGCTCAGAGATAGTGCCCAGGCTCTGAGTTCAAGGCCCACAAATGAAAATGCAAACAAACAAAAAGCTACAGCATCAATTACAATTCCTCTTCCCCCAGCAAAAGTCAGATTTCTGTCACACAATCTCTCAAAGAGTACTTAATACTATAACATCTTGAACATACAGGGTTATTGTTGATGATTTTGTGAAAATATTCACTTAGTAATAGCATCATATTTCCTTGTAATAGCTACTCAAGTCACCCATGAATCTTGTCCCTCCTCTTATTAACAGTTCATTCATTTAAAAGGATGCCAAGTACAATGGGAAAAATAAATCTTTTATGAAGCTTAAGACATTTTAGCTCCATAAATTCTGATTCTACTAATTTTTTCTCATGAGACCGACCACCGTAGGAATAATTTATATATAGAATAACCCTAAAGAAAATCCCCCAACTCATGGGAGTGAGTTCCGGGAAGATGGCAGAAGAGAAGCTGGAGTCTAAACAAGCTCTCACATAGAAAGCAGTTTTAGAGTTCCAGTGAACAGTCCTAAGCCAGAGAATCACACCAAGTGTGCCATCACAGGACAGACAGTCAGGCCAGAGCGGGAAAATCCAGGCAAGGAGACACATCTGAGCTCTTGCCAGCAGCCGCCGCTGCAATGGCAGCGGTGGCGGGGCAATCGCAGGCACCATACCTGAGCCACAGAGAGTCTGGGACAAAGGAGCCAGACGCAGCGGGTGAGCAGATTCTACTCAACACCAGCAAGAACCAACAAGGAGCGGACATCTTCATCCTGCAGTTCACAGACCAGAGACGACCCAGGAACCAAGACTCGGCGTGAGTAGAAGCCCGACGTCCTCACTCCTTCTCAGGGAGCAGAGAAGGGAAGGCCACACCTCCCCCGCAATACCGGAGATCTCCATCTTGGATAGTGACAAAGCTCGGTGGAGCTGCTAGCTCCAACTCAAGCCTCGGAATAAAACAAGTCATTTAGCAGGTCACAAGAACTTAGGCGGCATGACCTGCCAGACTCAGCTCCACCCAGAGAAAAGTCACCCAACTTGGGTGCCAGCCCTAGGAGTGGCTTTCTTCACTGGGTAATCAGAGCCAGAGGCTGCCCCTCCCCCTAGCAGCCTCAACAATCAATTGAAATTCAGTAAACAGAAACTCTGAGAATGGCTCCAGGCTGGGCTCTGTGAGTTTTTCCACAACTAGCCCCCGGGAAAAGCTACTGTTTGTTGAAAGGCCTCAACTCTACCCAGAACCTAGCCTCATCACTGCATCCCCCTATTTTGTGATTCTCAAAGCAGATCTGCCTCCCATTGAACTAGCCTGGGAGGAGGAGCACAAAATCCTGGGTAAAGCAGAGCATTTTTCTGCCTGTTCGAACAAACTGACTTAAGAAACCAACCAAGCCACAGGACCACAAGCAGACCAGAGACTCCAACAAGAGGCTGGTTAAGGACACAAGGGAGATACGGGATTTTTTCTGCCCCTCCCAAAAAAATCAAAGAACTTTTTTCTTTCTTTCTTTCTTCTTCTTCTTCTTCTTCTTCTTCTTCTTCTTCTTCTTCTTCTTCTTCTTCTTCTTCTTCTTCTTCTTCTTCTTTTTTGTTTTTTTAGAACCTTATATAAAAAATTATTTTTTCTTTTCTAAAGCTTTTTTTAATCTTTAATTTTTGCCTATTTTGAAAAAAAATTGTTTTCCAGTAACTTTTTTTCCTCTTATAATTTTTATTTTAGGGATATGTGAGTGTGCGTTTTTCTTTCTTTTTTTGTTTTCTTTCTCTTTTTTTCTTTTTTAATTATCTTTTTGTTTTTTTTTTTAGCTCTACTGAACTTCTGATCTTTTTTTCTTCCTTTCCAATACTTTTCACCTTTTCCTCTCTTTCGTTCTTCTTTATGTGACTTAACTCTTGTCCTGCACATCCTCAGATAAACCCGTAGTTGACTATTAGACCCTATCCCCCATTCTGAACACACTTAATTCACAAATTTATTACTCAATTCAAAACCTCTGAGACTTAAATTCCTTAATAGCAGTACTACCTCTTTATACCAAGATAATATTTTAAGTATTTTTATTTTTAAGTTTTTCACATCTCCTTTATATCCTTCCCCTTCTCTCAATATATTCACGTTCTTCTCTAAATAGATTGTTTTCAATCTGCCTAATATTATAAATTTTTACTTTTCTATTTTTTCTGGTCTCTTTCCTTTTTCCTTTCCCTTTATTCTTTTTTTCTCTCTCTCTACTTTCATCCTACCAAACCTATTTCCTGCTTTGAGATTAGGACTTAGTTAACTCTCCCTGTGCCTCCCCACATCAATCTATTCCTATTTTTTACCCACATCTCTCCCTAACCCTAATAATTTCTGGTTTTCCAAATTCTTCTTTGCCATTCGTAGCCCATTAACATATAGTTGTGTGATGTTGAATAGATATATCTGTTGAACTAGATTGTATCTGTAGAATATTGACTGTGCAAATTCAGACTTTGGTTGATGCTTGCCTTAAGATAGTGTTCTAGCACAAAACTGGTGTTATTTTCATCTCAAATGGGCAGAGTAAGCCGGAAAAACACAAGAAAAATGGCAAATCCGGGTATCTCAATTCCCAATCTCGATAATCAGGGGACAGAACAGATAATGAATAGTCCAGAGGAGAGTTCCCAAATAGCTCTACAAACACTGCTGGCAAACATGATAAATGAAAAGATTGAAACCATACAAAGGACTCTGTATGAGCGTGATAGGTAGAGAGAGGAAGCAATCCAAAATTTTATACAGGAATATCATAAGCGTGAGGAAGCTACTCAAAAACTGATACGGGATATGCGTGAGCAGCTTGAGAATACTCAAAGAGAAAGGCAGGAATGGCATGAACAGGCTGAGAACACTCAAAGAGAAGTACAGGAATCCCACAAACGGGAGGAAGCTAAACAAAGGGTAATACAGGAATTGAGAGAGCAGGAAGAGAATACACAAAGACCACTAAAGGCATTCATGGAATCCATTAACAAAGAGCTCAAGGAAATCAGGGAGACCACAAAGGGAATGCTGAATGGAACTCAACAGAAGGAATGGGAGTCCAAGGAAACCATAACCAATCAACTAAGTCATTTGAGAATAAACACTGAACACCAAATTAAGGAAGTAAAAAAGTTCATACAAGATCTAAAACAAAGTTTCAACAAAGAATTTGAAGCCATCAAAGTTGACCAATTAGAAGGAAAAGAGATAAAAACCAAAGTAGAAAGTCTTGACAGCAGGTTAGACCATGCATAAGATCGATTCTTATGGATTGAAGACAGCCTAGATATTATAGAGAAAGAACATACAACCATCCAAGACAAGTCCAAGAAATATGATAGATCTATCCAACACTTGGAAGACACCATCAGAAGGCCTAA